>NC_142541.1:12035000-12385000 GCF_056151865.1 Erythranthe guttata
ACAAGAGGGGGATTTTTGTAATTTGACCATATCTCAGGGGGTGTTTGTAATTTACCCTTATTATTATTATTATTATTATTATTATTATTATTATTATTATTATTATTATTATTATTATTATTATTATTATTATTATTATTATTATTATTATTATTATTATTATTATTATTATTATTATTATTATTATTATTATTATTATTATTATTATTATTATTATTATTATTATTATTATTATTATTATTATTATTATTATTATTATTATTATTATTATTATTATTATATCCGTGTGTATTTTGTCCCAATGTAAACTTTCAGTGCATATTTTATATCCGTGTGTATTTTGTCCCAATGTTTTTTTTATATAAATTTACGATTTATTCAACGATTTGAATCGAGAAGGGTTCAAATTTTATAGGGTTAAAAGCAGTTTGCCACCGCTGCTCCGACTGTCCCCGCTGCTCCCACCGCCGCGACCGCTGCTCCCACCGCCGCGACTTGCTTTTATTCGCCAAGAAATGCAAAGAATTGCTTTGATTCAAGCACCAAAAACAACTCAACCCCCATAAATCTTAATCGAAGTATCCAAAGCTCCAAGAACATTGATGAAATGTTTAATAAATCAGTGCAAACGCGTAGCAGCAAACGCAAAATTGCAACTACCACCACAAAAATTAACCATAAACAGCCCCAATCAGATACATGATGGGTAGATTACCTATGATCGATTACAGCAGTAATTGAAAGATTAGATCACTGACAATTGAATCCCAACTCAAAATCGTGAATATTATCAAACCCTAGTGCCGCCGCGTGAAAATCAGCGCCACCAGGTGACACAATCTTCCCGAAAATGTTGTCAATACGTGGGAAGGAAAGAGGTGGCACAAGGAGGGAGCTTTAACTAGGTTTGGTGCATTTATGGGGAAAATTGCATTTCAGTCCCCTAATTGAATGAAGAAGAGGGCTTCTTTAATTTTTTATTGATTTGATTTTTAAGGATTTAAGTGGAAGGTTAACTTTAACAAAAAAAATAAAAAAATCTTTTAAGATAGCCGCGGCCACGCACCTTGGCAGCAGCCACGAGGTCAGTCATAAAAAAAAAATCTTAATATTTCATCAAAATCTTAGGCTTGTGGGTTCAGTTTCACTTAAATTCCGCTACACCCAAGGTAAGAACCCTAATTTCAGTTTTTGGGGATTTTTCAATTTTGATCCGAATTGACTTGTTCTTCAGAATTTTGATTTTTAGTTCGAATTAACTCCAATCTCTTGCTTGAATTTGAACAAGAACTCATTTTTAGGAATTGTCCCTAGCACTGTTATCTTTTATTTTGGGGTCAAGTTCTTGGGTAATCTTTTTATTTAAGAAACATTTGATGATGTGGTGACTTAGCCATTTTTGTTTGTATGATTGCACTATTGGTAAGAACCCTAATTTCAGTTTTTGGGGATTTTTCAATTTTGATCCGAATTAACTTGTTCTTTACGTGGATTTCCGGTTATTGTCTTAATTAAGCACGGGTAATCTATCATCGTGATTGTGGAAGTCTAATTTCTGTCCAATTGTGGGAAATAGACAGAAATCGCTGTGCGTTTACTCTTCTAACTATTTCTACTATTTTGCTAGTGTTTTCATTCCCTTTGTAATGGTAATCTCTTCCCGACGGCCAGTTTAAACAAAATTGATCAGCACTTCTGACCCCTAACGGTGAGAAATCTGGTAAATAATGTTAATAATTGAAAACAAAGGACTGCTAGTTGAATATGATTCGATCATTAGCCTTACCGAACTCCTTGTTTTACAGAAGTCGAAAGTAAGAGACAAAGGTTGCAGCAGGAGAATTTACCTTCATTGTTCTTCGTTCAGTTTATAAATATGGTACGCCTTCTCCATTCATTAATTAACATCTTCAAATTTATTATCTTTATTTGTTTAGTATTCTCACATAAAATTAATATTTCTATTTACAGCCTAAACGCAAATCTAAAAACGCTGTGGTTGAAGACAATCGTTGTACTATCAAGGCTATGAACCACATAGAAGTTTTGCGCAGATGGCAACCACCTGCGCGGGTGATAGATAAGATACGTCATACTTGCCTTTATAAATATGCCAATTTACTTATTGGGGACCGAAGTATGTTACCTGTTAGAGCTGACAATTCTTTAACTACGTTTCTCATCAAAAATTATGATGAGGAAGAATCTTGTTTTAAGATATGTAATAGTAAGTTTTTTTTTGGATTAGAAGATATTTATTTTATTACCGGACTTCCAGTTATAGGAGAGCCCATAGTAGCAAATGAAGAGAACCCGCAGGCCACCCGCAGGTACCTTTTGAAGATGGAGAATCAGAATGTTTCCACTTCTGTGAATGTAAAAGTGGGCGAAATTTTAGGTGCTTATCCTTCACACAATGATGATATGAATGAGGAAGAATTGGATAGGTATTGTCGAGCCTATCTAATGTATATTATAGGAACAATTATTTTCCCAAATACACCCAACAACACAATGTGTTTGGCGAACTTTAAATTCCTCGAAGATTTGTCGAGGGTTGACTCGTACGCTTGGGGTGCTGGGATGCTAGCCCACATCCACGATGCTCTGCACTCATCAAAGAAAGATTTTAGGGGAAATTTACGAAATACTTTTTCGGCGACCTCTATACCGCTGCATGTAAGATTTATTTTAATTTTTCTATTTTACATATTTAATTTATTGTTTAATTCGCTGAATTTATATTCGATTTTTTTATGTTAGTTTTTCATAATGCACCGGATTCCGGAAATTGCAAATTATTACTCTCTGGGTTCTAAGCGGCTCCAGCTCCCACAGAACTTCCCGCTTGTGGCTGGATGGATACCTATTCTTCTCACGGATTGCTATAACAATCAGAGTAAGATGAAGCCCGGGCCTAGGAAATCCGTAAGCTCCCTCCAGCACCCTCATTTTCAAGGGATTATGTTCTACGTGCTTACGTGGTTTAATTATAATTATGTGGTCTAGTTTGAGTTCATTAAGCATGATTATAATTCTTTATATGTTTAAGTGCTTAAATTATATTTATATGAGTGATTATCGATTTTTATGTATCGATTTGCTTCGATTTTTATGTCAAGATAGGTATAATTATTATAAAAAAATAATAATTTATGTTATATATGAGTTTTATATGTAAGCTTAAATGATTTTTTGATTTATGGAACTCCTATTACAAGCAAAATCCAGGCGGCAAAATCCATGTTCATATTAGAAGAGTTTTTTTTTGGATAAATTTGTTAGAAGAGTTCATTTGTGGAAAGAAGTATGAATGTCGACCCCTAGATATGTACTAATTTTTCAATTCACGGTGCTATTTGGTGTGTAGCAGCTTTGGTATCTATCATAATCAATAATAATTTGCTTTTTCTTTTTTTGTTTTTTTTTTATTTTTATTTTTTGAACAGGTTTTGGATGGATTTGCCGATCAGGATATTTTTGTTCCTTTCATGGATCTTTTCCATTTTTTTGTTTATGTTAGGAATAACTAATGCACATACCTCACAAGAGCATGTGCTAATTTGTGTAGTAGGTGTTCTTATGTGTATTATTATTGTGATAGTAGTAAGAGTAGCAAACGAGGATCCAGAGGAGGGTCTACCTATTACTGATCCTCGCAAGGAGTTTCAGATTTGATCCGTCGCTGCCGCGGGAGATGCGTTTTGAAGTTTTGTTGTAAATATCGAATATGGACAAGGACAAGAAGGCTGCTTTTTTATGATAATCTTGTTACAATATGGGGAGCTGAAATGGTTGACAAGTTGTTGTCTTTGCAGTGATAATTTAGGTTTGGAACAATCAACACTTATTTATGATAATCTTTTTGGTATGGGTTGATGTGTCCATATTTGCCGCATGTAATATGTAATATGTGTAGTGTGGAATTGATGCAACATGGTGTTGCTTTTTTTAGGCCATGAAAATAAAAAAAGGCCTTTTTTTGCTTTCATGGCCTCAAAAAAGCAACACCATGTTGCATCAATTCCACACTACACATATTACATATTACATACGGCAAATATGGACACATCAACCCATACCAAAAAGATTATTATAAATAAGTGTTGATTGTTCCAAACCTAAACTAGACCATGTCACTGCAAAGACAACAACTTGTCAACCATTTCAGCTCCCCATATTGTAACAAGATTATCATAAAAAAGCAGCCTTCTTGTCCTTGTCCATATTCGATATTTACACCAAAACTTCAAAACGCATCTCCCGCGGCAGCGACGGATCAAATCTGAAACTCCTTGCGAGGATCAGTAATAGGTAGACCCTCCTCTGGATCCTCGTTTGCTACTCTTACTACTATCACAATAATAATACACATAAGAACACCTACTACACAAATTAGCACATGCTCTTGTGAGGTATGTGCATTAGTTATTCCTAACTTAAACAAAAAAATGGAAAAGATCCATGAAAGGAACAAAAATATCCTGATCGGCAAATCCATCCAAAACCTGTTCAAAAAATAAAAATAAAAAAAAAACAAAAAAAGAAAAAGCAAATTATTATTGATTATGATAGATACCAAAGCTGCTACACACCAAGAAAATCACACCAAATAGCACCGTGAATTGAAAAATAATACATATCTAGGGGTCGACATTCATACTTCTTTCCACAAATGAACTCTTCTAACAAATTTATCCAAAAAAAAAAACTCTTCTAATATGAACATGGATTTTGCCGCCTGGATTTTGCTTGTAATAGGAGTTCCATAAATCAAAAAATCATTTAAGCTTACATATAAAACTCATATATAACATAAATTATTATTTTCTTATAATAATTATACCTATCTTGATTTAAAAATCGAAGCAAATCGATACATAAAAATCGATAATCACTCATATAAATATAATTTAAGCACTTAAACATATAAAGAATTATAATCATGCTTAATGAACTCAAACTAGACCACATAATTATAATTAAATCACGTAAGCACGTAGAACATAATCCCTTGAAAATGAGGGTGCTGGAGGGAGCTTACGGATTTCCTAGGCCCGGGCTTCATCTTACTCTGATTGTTATAGCAATCCGTGAGAAGAATAGGTATCCATCCAGCCACAAGCGGGAAGTTCTGTGGGAGCTGGAGCCGCTTAGAACCCAGAGAGTAATAATTTGCAATTTCCGGAATCTGGTGCATTATGAAAAACTAACATAAAAAAATCGAATATAAATTCAGCGAATTAAACAATAAATTAAATATGTAAAATAGAAAAATTAAAATAAATCTTACATGCAGCGGTATGGAGGTCGCCGAAAAAGTATTTCGTAAATTTCCCCTAAAATCTTTCTTTGATGAGTGCAGAGCATCGTGGATGTGGGCTAGCATCCCAGCACCCCAAGCGTACGAGTCAACCCTCGACAAATCTTCGAGGAATTTAAAGTTCGCCAAACACATTGTGTTGTTGGGTGTATTTGGGAAAATAATTGTTCCTATAATATACATTAGATAGGCTCGACAATACCTATCTAATTCTTCCTCATTCATATCATCATTGTGTGAAGGATAAGCACCTAAAATTTCGCCCACTTTTACATTCACAGAAGTGGAAACATTCTGATTCTCCATCTTCAAAAGGTACCTGCGGGTGGCCTGCGGGTTCTCTTCATTTGCTACTATGGGCTCTCCTATAACTGGAAGTCCGGTAATAAAATAAATATCTTCTAATCCAAAAAAAAACTTACTATTACATATCTTAAAACAAGATTCTTCCTCATCATAATTTTTGATGAGAAACGTAGTTAAAGAATTGTCAGCTCTAACAGGTAACATACTTCGGTCCCCAATAAGTAAATTGGCATATTTATAAATGCAAGTATGACGTATCTTATCTATCACCCGCGCAGGTGGTTGCCATCTGCGCAAAACTTCTATGTGGTTCATAGCCTTGATAGTACAACGATTGTCTTCAACCACAGCGTTTTTAGATTTGCGTTTAGGCTGTAAATAGAAATATTAATTTTATGTGAGAATACTAAACAAATAAAGATAATAAATTTGAAGATGTTAATTAATGAATGGAGAAGGCGTACCATATTTATAAACTGAACGAAGAACAATGAAGGTAAATTCTCCTGCTGCAACCTTTGCCTCTTACTTTCGACTTCTGTTAAACAAGGAGTTCGGTAAGGCTAATGATCGAATCATATTCAACTAGCAGTCCTTTGTTTTCAATTATTTTTCAATTATTAACATTATTTACCAGATTTCAGGCCAGATTTAAATGCCCTTTTACCAGCCTCCTGAAAAAAAAAATGAAACAAAATCAGTAAGAAATTTATATATTCATCAATAAAAGAACACACAAAATCAGCATCCTATATTACATCGAGGTGGGCGGACATGTCTGGCACGGTACCAATTAGCATCCCGGTGTTGTCGTCAATCTCCAAACCATAAGACTCACGACCAACTTTGGCCCTCTTCTTGTAAAATGCCAGCCACGTGCTTCTGATCTTATCAAACTTGTCTTTACATTGTTGTGGTGAAAATGTACTTCCTTTGTCATGGAAAGACTTACTGATCTCTTCCCAACGTAGATGACGAAGGTTTTCTTGTAAACCGGAGTCTTCTACCATTTTGTGGCATAGTTGGAAGAGTGTTGACACATCGAGAATATTCCAATGGGCTGGCATCTACGATAAATAAACAAGACAAAATCAAACTTATGAATAAGATAAGGAACTAGAAGCAAGATAATGTCACATAAACAATCACATATAAATTTAGAACCAAGTAATCGATCCTGACAGGGTCAGGAGAGAAACCTGCAAAACTAGTGCTCGGCAAAATAAAAATTGGTTGTCATGGCAGAGCAAAACAAATTGCTCCCACGGCCAAAGCACATTCTGTGAAACTGCCAAAAGCAACCGTAAAACAACCTTAACAAAGACACTACAAAGATCCACAGGACAAGCTTCAACCCTAGCTAGTAGTTCAGAAGCTAAAAACATTAAAAACAGGGCCACTTACAAGAATCTTCAAAGTCCAGCACCCATAGTTAACCTCTCAGCTAAGATAGCCACACAAAAAGGATGTTTCCTTCCTATTACAACCTCTAAACAGCTTTCTAACAAACGAAAAAACTGCAAAAAAAGTGGCTAAACTTCGCTGAGGGTACTAAACCATTGAAGACTCGTGTTCATGGACCCAAAAACTAGAACTAGCGGCTTATAGTAGAAATTTACGATTTCACCTCTTTTTGTCGCTTCGATTTCTTCTTAAGAAAGTATATCGCACCTCCAAAGTATATGACACTAAGACCAACATAACTTCGAAAAAACAGAGAAAAGCAGAGTCACACAAAAAAGGATGTTTCCTTCCTATTACAACCTCTAAACAGCTTTCTAACAAACGAAAAAGCTACAAAAAAAGTGGCTAAGCGAATAGTAGAAATTTACGAAAGTATATCGCACCTCCAAAGTATATGACACTAAGACCAACATTATTTCGAAAAAACAGAGAAAAGCAGAACACAATTTACCGGAGTGCTACTAGAAGCAATGGACTCGGCGGTCGGGTCGCAAGTAATCCACTTCGTCTTCCTCGTCTTCCTCTTCGTCTTTCTCTCCTCTTCTTGTTTTCTCTTGTGGGAACGCAAGTAATACATTAGGCAATTAATAATTTCAACCACTTCAATTGATGTCTAATCGCCGCTCGGAGGAGACGCGAGTGCAGAAAAGTTAATGGTTCCAACGACTTTCAATTGATATTTCACTCACCAAATTAATACAATTTGACCAGAAGATGCACCGTGTATCTATTAAACTATGTTTGGAAAATATAAAAAAGTTAAAAAACTATTAAACAAAATTTGAAATAAAACTAAAACTCAAACCCAATCAGCGTAATAGTTTTTGTATATTTTCAAAACATTTTTTTATATTTTAGGAATTTTATTTTTATTATCACTTAAGAGCGACAAATATAAATACACTACCAGAGTATTTCCTTCGCCGTGAAAATTCTAATTCCCAAATATATCATCGGTGAGTAATCACCAAATCAACTCGATAAACGACCCTAAAAATGCACAAACTCGGACGAATATAAATATTCATTCAAGAAAAAATAGAATTATTTAAAATAAATATGATATTGCAATCTTTTCTTGGCAAATCAATATATTATAGATTAATTTACATACATGAACTCATCAATATTTCGATTTACCATTAGCACCAGTGCACCACGCAACAATTTTATTATATTTGCAAGAAGAATGTATTTTTTTATCACTCCCTTTGTGGCGTTGCGATGAAATTTTCTACACAGGTAATATACTATTCGCAAAAAATAAAACTCTTGCGAATATAATTTTGTTGTGAATATAAATATAATTGTTGCTAGAAACTAATTCTTTTGTATTATTATTATTATTATTATTATTATTATTATTATTATTATTATTATTATTATTATTATTATTATTATTATTATTATTATTATTATTATTATTATTATTATTATTATTATTATTATTATTATTATTATTATTATTATTATTATTATTATTATTATTATTATTATTATTATTATTATTATTATTATTATTATTATTATTATTATTATTATTATTATTATTATTATTATTATTATTATTATTATTATTATTATTATTATTATTATTATTATTATTATTATTATTATTATTATTATTATTATTATTATTATTATTATTATTATTATTATTATTATTATTATTATTATTATTATTATTATTATTATTATTAGGGTAAATTACAAACACCCCCCTGAGGTATGGTCAAATTACAAAAACACCCCTCTTGTTTGGATAATTACAACCACCCCCTCAACTCATCAAATTTAGTGGAATCTTCGAGATTATATGGAATATTATCACTTTTGTACCCGTTTTATCCCATTCAAACACTATATTATGAAGCAAGATGATCATAATATGTGATATTTAGCTTGTATATATCGGTTTGTGGTGCATCGAAAACTGTATTTTTTACACAAAAAGAGTACAAACTAGAGCACATTTCACGGAATCTAGATGACTATGTTGAATTTGGCACCATAAAGGTGGAGGTCTAAGAAAAAATCATAGTTGAGGGGGGTAGATGTAATTATTCAAACAAGAGGGGGATTTTTGTAATTTGACCATATCTCAGGGGGGTGTTTGTAATTTACCCTTATTATTATTATTATTATTATTATTATTATTATTATTATTATTATTATTATTATTATTATTATTATTATTATTATTATTATTATTATTATTATTATTATTATTATTATTATTATTATTATTATTATTATTATTATTATTATTATTATTATTATTATTATTATTATTATTATTATATCCGTGTGTATTTTGTCCCAATGTAAACTTTCAGTGCATATTTTATTGGTGTATTACATCATTATCGTAAATCTTATGTTTTTTTTATATAAATTTACGATTTATTCAACGATTTGAATCGAGAAGGGTTCAAATTTTATAGGGTTAAAAGCAGTTTGCCACCGCTGCTCCGACTGTCCCCGCTGCTCCCACCGCCGCGACCGCTGCTCCCACCGCCGCGACTTGCTTTTATTCGCCAAGAAATGCAAAGAATTGCTTTGATTCAAGCACCAAAAACAACTCAACCCCCATAAATCTTAATCGAAGTATCCAAAGCTCCAAGAACATTGATGAAATGTTTAATAAATCAGTGCAAACGCGTAGCAGCAAACGCAAAATTGCAACTACCACCACAAAAATTAACCATAAACAGCCCCAATCAGATACATGATGGGTAGATTACCTATGATCGATTACAGCAGTAATTGAAAGATTAGATCACTGACAATTGAATCCCAACTCAAAATCGTGAATATTATCAAACCCTAGTGCCGCCGCGTGAAAATCAGCGCCACCAGGTGACACAATCTTCCCGAAAATGTTGTCAATACGTGGGAAGGAAAGAGGTGGCACAAGGAGGGAGCTTTAACTAGGTTTGGTGCATTTATGGGGAAAATTGCATTTCAGTCCCCTAATTGAATGAAGAAGAGGGCTTCTTTAATTTTTTATTGATTTGATTTTTAAGGATTTAAGTGGAAGGTTAACTTTAACAAAAAAAATAAAAAAATCTTTTAAGATAGCCGCGGCCACGCACCTTGGCAGCAGCCACGAGGTCAGTCATAAAAAAAAAATCTTAATATTTCATCAAAATCTTAGGCTTGTGGGTTCAGTTTCACTTAAATTCCGCTACACCCAAGGTAAGAACCCTAATTTCAGTTTTTGGGGATTTTTCAATTTTGATCCGAATTGACTTGTTCTTCAGAATTTTGATTTTTAGTTCGAATTAACTCCAATCTCTTGCTTGAATTTGAACAAGAACTCATTTTTAGGAATTGTCCCTAGCACTGTTATCTTTTATTTTGGGGTCAAGTTCTTGGGTAATCTTTTTATTTAAGAAACATTTGATGATGTGGTGACTTAGCCATTTTTGTTTGTATGATTGCACTATTGGTAAGAACCCTAATTTCAGTTTTTGGGGATTTTTCAATTTTGATCCGAATTAACTTGTTCTTTACGTGGATTTCCGGTTATTGTCTTAATTAAGCACGGGTAATCTATCATCGTGATTGTGGAAGTCTAATTTCTGTCCAATTGTGGGAAATAGACAGAAATCGCTGTGCGTTTACTCTTCTAACTATTTCTACTATTTTGCTAGTGTTTTCGTTCCCTTTGTAGTGGTAATCTCTTCCCGACGGCCAGTTTAAAGAAAATTGATCAGCACTTCTGACCCCTAACGATGAGAAATCTGGCCTGAAATCTGGTAAATAATGTTACACAAATTCTTCTGACGATTTCCTTTTATGTTTACATCAATAATCATATATAATGAGTTTTCCAGTTCAAGCACACAACGTAATAGGGCAACTTGTACATCCACTGAAGGCGGCTCATCTATGCCGTCATATGAGGGGTTAAATTTCCATTGTTATTGTGGAATTGACGCGACAATTAGAACCTCGCGGACCGAAAAAAACCCAGGAAGACGTTTTTTTTGCTGTTCAATGAATATCGGAGTGTAAACGATTCCTGATTAAAATTGGCCATGCATATTATACTGGAGTGTTACAATTCACAATATCTTATACTCCGCGCATGTTATATTGGTTTGTTAAGGTATCAAGTTTTATTTGTATACTCTCACTTTATTTGTTATCTAACTTAAATAATATTTTGTTCTCTTACATTTCGTGTTGTCATGATCATAGTTCGATGAATTAAAGAGAAAGAAAGCGAGAGACGGAGACGCGTCGGAAGATCCAAAACCCCGAAAGCGAGAGACGGAGACGCGTCGGAAGATCCAAAACCCCATTTATCGTAAATCTTATGTTTTTGTTATATAAATTTACGATTTATTCAATGATTTGAATCGAGAAGGGTTCAAATGTTATATCCGATTGTAATTTTGTCAAGTTTATTTCGCTTTATTTTTTTATCTAACTTAAATAATATTTTGTTTCTTATTTATCATTTAAGAGCGAAAAATATAAATACACTACACATAGGTATTTCCTTCGCCGTGAAAACTCTACATCCCTTATATATGCACGGTGGATATTACTAATTAATATCATATGTATTTATTACAACTTGCATTAAAACCTAATAAACAAATGATGATAATAATTAATATCAAGAATGATTTTTTATCTCTTTTTGAATAAACTATGCAAGACAAGTATGTAATAATAATAACAACGACAACAAAGTTCCAAAATTTTACAATATTATATTATAATTCGAATTGAATACTCGAATTAAAATTAAAATTCCCCAAAGATATGCTTCGCCACGACGTCGGCACCTAAGTCTGGTATGACCTTTAATATATGATAGCATTCCGTAAAAGAAGGAACCTTCGCCACGTCGTCAGTCTTCTATCTCTGATTCCGCAAAGTGGAAGTTTGCATTTCATCGGCACCCCGTTTGCTGCTACCGGTTATCTGCTTCGAATAGGTTAAAGCTGCTCTGGAAGTGTGCTTGATGAATATGTCCGTGCACTTGTCGAAGAGGTCCGGATCTGCCAAGAAGCATTTAAATGCCCTTTTACCAGCCTCCTGAAAAAAAAAAATGAAACAAAATCAGTAAGAAATTTATATATTCAGCAATAAAAGAACACACAAAATCAGCATCCTAAATTACATCGAGGTGGGCTGATATGTCTGGCACGGTACCAATTAGCATCCCGGTGTTGTCGTCAATCTCCAAACCATAAGACTCACGACCAACTTTGGCCCTCTTCTTGTAAAATGCCAGCCACGTGCTTCTGATCTTATCAAACTTGTGGTGAAAATGTACTTCCTTTGTCATGGAAAGACTTACTGATCTCTTCCCAACGTAGATGACGAAGGTTTTCTTGTAAACCGGAGTCTTCTACCATTTTGTGACATAATTGGAAGAGTGTTGACACATCGGGAATATTCCAATGGGCTGGCATCTACGATAAATAAACAAGACAAAATCAAACTTATGAATAAGATAAGGAACAAGAAGCAAGATAATGTCACATAAACTGTTGGAAACCTGCTATGAACGAGAATTTTGCCGAGGCGAGTTGTCTCTGTCCTTAAGAAGAAATTTCCCCGCAACGGTGCTAACGGATTAAATGGAAATCGTCTCCCAAGATACAACGGCAAAACTTGGAATAGGAGCACTCCAAATCCCAAGTACGACGAACTGTACTTTGTGTAGAACTTTTTGAGAGAATCTGTAAAGGGAAGGCTGAATATGCAGTTGGCTTGTATTTGGATTGAAGTGAGGAATTCTGGGAATGTTAGGGTCTATTTATAAGGTTTGAAAAGTAGTGTCCTTCGGGGCAAAAAGGTACCTTTTGTTTGAATGGTTGCACCATTTCGAATAGAGCCAATTGGGAGTAATAGGTTAGAGCCCATGACCTAATGTTTTTGGCCCAAAAATTAATGTAGTGATTTGGGCCCGAGCCCGAGCCCAAATCCAAATCCGATCCGTACGAACGAGCGAAACGAGCCGAGCCGGACGGCGGCGGCGGCGCGCGCGTGTGGGCACGATTTGAAACACATAACATATAGGCCTTTCTCCCAAACAAAGTTGAATGCCCAAAGGGCGTGACCCTTTGTCCCCATATTTTGATATAAATACAGCTCAGTACTTCTCTACTTTTCCAATGTGGGATAACTTAAAATCCCACTTTCCTTATATTTTTGGACTAGTAATTTTTCATTCACCACAAAATTGGTTCTAATCCAAAATTCATTTATGTACTCAATTAGACCGTACACTAACATTGATAAAAATTGTTCATGACTCAATTTTTAACCAATTTTCCCAACATAAACAATCACATATAAATTTAGAACCAAGTAATCGATCCTGACAGGGTCAGGAGAGAAACCTGCAAAACTAGTGCTCGGCAAAATAAAAATTGGTTGTCATGGCAAAGCAAAACAAATTGCTCCCACGGCCAAATCACATTCTGTGAAACTGCCAAAAGCAACCGTGAAACAACCTTAACAAAGACACTACAAAGATCCACAAGACAAGCTTCAACCCTAGCTAGTAAATTGTGTTTTATTGTGTAAATTGCTTCGAGTTCTTGTTTCAAATTTCATGGGTTCTCTATTTTCATGGGTGCATTTGACCTACAGCCCGTGATATTTCTTTAATATGCTGAATTTATGCTCACTTGCACCGGCGCACTTTAGTTTCGAATTTTATATGAATTACGAGATGCATTACTCGAATCTGATGAATTTTCGAGTTTATGTGATGTCTCTCCCTCTCATTTTGTCCAAGTTTCATATGTTAATATACAAAAACTAACATTTTTTTTTGAATTGTGTAGGAAACTTTTATAGACAAGCCGTATGCGAACCTTATTGATAAATTGACTCCGGATCAGAAAACGGTCTCGATAATCTTCGGCGCTCATGTGCCACTTCTTTGTATGAACAAAAAGTGGGTGCACGATCCGTGGACGCACTGTGGGAAGCAAGTTGAGGACTATATGCACATTCTATGCATAGGAGATGATAAAACTAGAACCACATGGAGGACTGGGGGGCAGCAAGAAATTGGTTAGACCATTTCAAAAAAGATGTTGAAGCTTGGCAGAAGTTAATGAGGCATGTACCATCGCCTCCTCTCGCCTCGTCTTCACATGCTGCTGAGCCATCTCAGTCCACCACTCCTCTCGCCTCTTCGCATTCTCCTCAGCCGGATCCTAGGAACCTTGGGGGTTCATCTACATCGCCTCCTCTCGCCTCGTCTTCACATGCAGCTGAGCCATCTCAGTCCGCCACTCCTCTCGCCTCTTTGCATTCTCCTCAGTCGGATCTTGGGAACCTTGGGGGTGATTCAGTCGAGCAATTCTTCGATCAACTTAATTATGTTAATGTCCCTGAAGATCTGAATGGCGCCTCACAGCCCGATATTCATCCCGAATCCTCCACAGCTCCTTCACATTCACCTTCACCTCCCCTCCAAGCTTCTGCATCTCCAGAGCCAGAATTCGTCACTCCTCCCCCCCGGTCCTTCGAAGGTCTATGCGGGAGAGGAAGATCCCTCGGTATTTGAGGCCGCCCTATACAGCAGTTCCTGAAACGTCTTGCAGAAAAAGGAAGTAGAGCTGCTTCATTATGTGAGTATCCTCTTCTTTTAGCTATTTGTTTCTTTATCGAGTCCACTGGTGGGTTCGATTGATTTTTTTTTTTATAATATGACTTTCACATCCAGTCAACTGACTGAACATAGTTTTTTAACGAATTATTCTTGGGAATATAAGTTGTGAAACTTCTCTCCCTTCAAATTAATTACTCTAGATTTCCCAGTAATTATTAAAATGTTTATTTCAAACGCCTGTGAAGGTCTAGCTATTCTCGTTTTCTTTATCATGATTACTAATACATCACAGTTCTATTATCGAGTCCCACTGGTGGGTTCGATTGAATTTTTTTTTATAATATGACTTTCAAACTCCAGTCAACTAACTGGACCCAGTTTTTTAACGAATTATTATTGGGAACTCTAATTTATTATTATTTGCATTTTATCACTTTTCTTATGGGTCTTTTCCAGATAGAAGAGAAGCAAAGGGAAGTCTCTCCGGTGAAGAGTCTGTGGCCCTCTTCTTGTAAAATGCCAGCCACGTGCTTCTGATCTTATCAAACTTGTCTTTACATTGTTGTGGTGAAAATGTACTTCCTTTGTCATGGACAGACTTACTGATCTCTTCCCAACGTAGATGACGAAGGTTTTCTTGTAAACCGGAGTCTTCTACCATTTTGTGGCATAGTTGGAAGAGTATTGACACATCGAGAATATTCCAATGGGCTGGCATCTACGATAAATAAACAAGACAAAATCAAACTTATGAATAAGATAAGGAACAAGAAGCAAGATAATGTCACATAAACAATCACATATAAATTTAGAACCAAGTAATCGATCCTGACAGGGTCAGGAGAGAAACCTGCAAAACTAGTGCTCGGGAAAATAAAAATTGGTCGTCATGGCAGAGCAAAACAAATTGCTCCCATGGCCAAAGCACATTCTGTGAAACTGCCAAAAGCAACCGTAAAACAACCTTAACAAAGACACTACAAAGATCCACAGGACAAGCTTCAACCCTAGCTAGTAGTTCAGAAGCTAAAAACATTAAAAACAGGGCCACTTACAAGAATCTTCAAAGTCCAGCACCCACAGTTAACCTCTCAGCTAAGATAGCCACACAAAAAGGATGTTTCCTTCCTATTACAACCTCTAAACAGCTTTCTAACAAACGAAAAAACTGCAAAAAAAGTGGCTAAACTTCGCTGAGGGTACTAAACCATTGAAGACTCGTGTTCATGGACCCAAAAACTAGAACTAGCGGCTTATAGTAGAAATTTACGATTTCACCTATTTTTGTCGCTTCGATTTCTGCTTAAGAAAGTATATCGCACCTCCAAAGTATATGACACTAAGACCAAAATAATTTCGAAAAAACAGAGAAAAGCAGAGCCACACAAAAAAGGATGTTTCCTTCCTATTACAACCTCTAAACAGCTTTCTAACAAACGAAAAAGTTGCAAAAAAAGTGGCTAAGCGAATAGTAGAAATTTACGAAAGTATATCGCACCTCCAAAGTATATGACACTAAGACCAACATTATTTGGAAAAAAACAGAGAAAAGCAGAACACAATTTACCGGAGTGCTACTAGAAGCAATGGACTCGGCGGTCGGGTCGCAAGTAATCCACTTCGTCTTCCTCGTCTTCCTCTTCGTCTTTCTCTCCTCTTCATGTTTTCTCTTGTGGGAACGCAAGTAATACATTAGGCAATTAATAATTTCAACCACTTCAATTGATGTCTAATCGCCGCTCGGAGGAGACGCGAGTGCAGAGCAGCAATTAATGGAATAGAATGTGCTTGAATTCGGAACCGAGAGCATCTCGTGCATTCTATGCTCCCATGGGTACGATACGTAACCATCTTCGAGCGGAGCTTTCTCGAGTGCACTCACCATCCTTGAGGTTCTAGAAGCTGCATTCATTAATTAATTGATTAATTAATTATAAATTATCAGCTAAAAACAAAAAAAAAATGGACATGTTGAATTTTCTCAAAAAATGGACACATTTAGGTTGGACTCAAAAAATGTGCTGTAAAATTAAAAAAAAACACAATAATATATTATATTTTTCATTTTACAAAAAAAAGTACATTAAGCTTTTCATTTTATAGAATATTTATTTTTAAATTAAAACAAGAATTTTTGACTTGATAGGGGTAATTTAGTCTTTTCCAGTTTTCCATTCAAGGGGGTTATGTGCTAATTTTATACCAGAAGGGGGTTATGTAAAAAATTTCAAAACCACAAGGGGGTTATGCGCCTAATTTCATACCATAAGGGGGTCATGTGCAAAATTTCAAAACCACAACGGGGTTATGTGCCTAAATTCATACCACATGGGGGTCATGTGCAAAATGTCCAAACCACAGGGGGTTAAGTGCTATTTACCCTAAATGATACCGAATAAACTGCAAATCCCACTATAGGTTCTTGATTAAAAAAAAAAAAAAAGAAAAAGAAAAAAAAGTAGGAGAAGAATACATACAGAAATACAGATAGATAGATACAGAAGGAATTCGGTCAGCTTGTTGAGAGAGAGAGAGAGAGAGAGAGAGAGAGAGAGAGAGAGAGAGAGATGGCGAATAGACGGATTGGGAAGACGATACCCTGCTCTGCATTCAGTGTTTTTATTCTGCTACTCTCCTCTGCTACTTCTCAATCACAACCTAACCAGGTAATTCTTTTTCTTGCTAGATCCTCTTCCAATTAAGAAAATGAATAAAATTTTGAAATTGGGGATTTTTTTCAATTCAATTCGATCTTTACCCGTTTATATGGGTTTCTGTTTTCATTCGCGATGAACAGCGAAAAAAGATATGAATCTTGCTTTTAACTTCACATAATCAAGGCCCGTTCGTTTTATTTAATGATTACAGTTTCTTGAATTTTGGGTTGCTTCAGGTTATGGAATGCATGAATTAACAGTCATTTAACGACCTAAAAAGTCTATATTACATGAATTAATTTGGGGATTTTAGGTTTTTTTTTAGTTGCCACTCTAATTCAATTACAGCAAGTAGTCCAAGAACCCTAGAAAAAGAAACAGAAATCGATAAATCAACAAGTTATTATGAACCTTAAATCAGAAAGTATGATGATACGATATATTAAATAATATATCGATTAATTATTAGTTAGTTAGATTTTAATATTTAATATATTATTTAAGTATTGTTTGAGTTAATATTTTATTATTAATTAATTAGTATAGTATATTTATATTGAAATAGCCGTATGTTAGTTTAGGGTTAGGAGATTATTAAGTATTTTATTAGTTTAGGTAATTATCTTTTCCAGTTAGATTAGGATTCTATGGTTTTATTATCTTTAAATAGTCGTCTTGTGCTAGGGTTTTGGGAATGAAGAGAAATAATAAAGAAGAGTTTTCTTACGTTTAGTAAAGAAATCTTATGATACTCAAGAGATCGCATCAATTGGTATCAGAGCGAAGTTGCGATTAACACCAACGCTTCGTTAGCAAGGCAGCGATTACATCAAAGCTACGCTGGAGCAAAGTTGAGATCACATCAAAACTTTGTGAAAATCATGATGTCCGAAACAAGACGGTTAGAGCGATTGGAGAAATCCGTAGAGAGATTACGGATTGATTTTCAGAAATTGCTCGAACAAAGTCACAGACGACGTCAACGCCATCACAAAAGCCGAAGGGACCGCCGGCCGTCACCGCCACTGCCGATGCCGCTGCCGAACCTATTCCTAGAGGAAGAGCAAGAGGACGACGATGACTTTTTCGAAGAGCCCCAATTTTTTGTGAGTTCGCCGAAAGAAGAATTATTGGATTCAGTTGAAGTAATTTGGGATGAAGACGAGAAACCAACCAAGGAGGAGACAAAATCTGAAAAGACGATTAAAAAAGTTTATCTATCGGGAAAAAAATTGAGTATTTTCGCAAAAGTAGCCTTTGGAATCTCTTGGGGTCAGCAAGAGCCATGTGTTAAAGAGTTTGGTCGTTCATCGTGTTTTTCGGAGTCAATCGGGAAGCAAGTCGATGAACAAATCGATGAAGTCAAACATAGGTGGAAACGCAAAGGAGAGAGACCAAATGGACTCGAACCTTGAGGACAAGGTTCATTTCAAGAGGGGTGGTTTGATACGATATATTAAATAATATATCGATTAATTATTAGTTAGTTAGATTTTAATATTTAATATATTATTTAAGTATTGTTTGAGTTAATATTTTATTATTAATTAATTAGTATAGTATATTTATATTGAAATAGCCGTATGTTAGTTTAGGGTTAGGAGATTATTAAGTATTTTATTAGTTTAGGTAATTATCTTTTCCAGTTAGATTAGGATTCTATGGTTTTATTATCTTTAAATAGTCGTCTTGTGCTAGGGTTTTGGGAATGAAGAGAAATAATAAAGAAGAGTTTTCTTACGTTTAGTAAAGAAATCTTATGATACTCAAGAGATCGCATCAATTGGTATCAGAGCGAAGTTGCGATTAACACCAACGCTTCGTTAGCAAGGCAGCGATTACATCAAAGCTACGCTGGAGCAAAGTTGAGATCACATCAAAACTTTGTGAAAATCATGATGTCCGAAACAAGACGGTTAGAGCGATTGGAGAAATCCGTAGAGAGATTACGGATTGATTTTCAGAAATTGCTCGAACAAAGTCACAGACGACGTCAACACCAACACAAAAGTCGAAGGGACCGCCGCCCATTACCGCCAACGCCACCGCCGCTGCCGCTGCCGAGCCTATCGCCGGAGGAAGAGGAAGAGGACGATGATGATTTTTTCAAAGAGCCACCGCCGCCGCCGCTGCCGAGCCTATCGCCGGAGGAAGAGGAAGAGGACGACGATGACTTTTTCGAAGAACCCCAATTTTTTGTGAGTTCGCCAGAAGAAGAGGAATCGGATTCAACTGAGATGAAGTGGGACGAAGAGCCGAAAGAAGAAGAATCGGAGTCAACCGAGATAAAGTGGGACGAAGACGAGAAATTAACCAGAGAGGAGAGCGAAGAGTTACTATGGATATTGGGAGATTTCCATGGTGTTCAAAAGAAAGGAGACGAAGAACCGATGGTCAGTTTGGAGGAGACAAAATCTACAAAGACGATTGAAAAATTTTATTTAACGGGAAAAAGATTGAATATTTTCGCTAAAGTAGCCTTTGGAATTTCGTTGGATCAGCATGAACAATGTATTAAAAAGCTCGGTCGTTCATCGTGTTTTTCGGAGTCAATCGGGAAACAAGTCAATGAAGTCAAACATAGGTGGAAACGCAAAGGAGAGGGATCAAATTAACTCAAACCTTGAGGACAAGGTTCATTTCAAGAGGGGTGGTTTGATACGATATATATTTAATATATCGTATATTTATTCATTAGTTATTATTTAATTATTTAATATATATTATTTAAGTATTAATTTAGTTAGAGCTCTAGGCTTAATGATTATAAGATAGATATTAAGTATTTTATTAGTTTAGGTAATTATCTTTCCTAGTTAGATTAGGATTCTAGGGTTTTATTCTCTTTAAATAGTCGTATTGTGCTAGGGTTTTATAATGAAGAGAGAAATATTAAAGAATAGATCTTACGTTTCGTAGGAAATATTTATGATACTCGAGAGATCGCATCATATGATTCTTGGTTCTGATCGAGTTTGCAAATTCTAGTAATCAAGTGTGTGACATGGTTAATTAGTTTTACACGTTCGATTTTGACCGTCTCTCGTTCACTTAAACACTTTCGATTTTTACGTATGTGCAGGGTATTGACATTGATCCTTCAAGGTAACATTTCCTGTCATTATATTTAAAGTCATATGCTGATTTTCTCTTCTTTAGAAAAAAAATAAAAAAAATTAAACCTTTATATTTTCCGGTTATTTTGTGGGCCGGGGAATTCTTGTTTCTAACTAGTATTTAGCAACAAATCAAGAATCTTTTAACTTCTAGCATGTGGCATTCATAGTTCTGGTGTCTTCTAATTTTTTTGTTGTTTCGATACTTAGAAATATTAAAGAACAGCACCCTGAAGTTCATTGTTCAAGAGAAAGGAGTCGAGCCGCATGGAAAATAATAGAGGAAGTATGTAAAAGTTGCAAATTATCTTTGCCGATAAATTTATAGCAACCCCGTTTTTTTGACTTACTAACTTTGAACACTACTAATTTGCAGTATCTGATACCTTTTATGGAAAAAGAAAAGTATCAACTTTCAAGCCGATGCAGACTTCATCAAAGCAACGATATATTTAGAGAACAAGAGGAGCACAAAATTCATGTCGACATAAACGAATATCGATGTGGGTATTGTAAGAAAGTCTTTCGAGCAGAAAAATATTTGGACCAGCATTTCGACAACCGGCACTACAATCTTCTAAACGTTGTACGTGTGATAGTTTCTGTGCTTTCCTTTCTTTATCCCCCTAAATGTCATTTATGGATTTTCTTTAATTTATATATATATATATATATATATATATATATATATATATATATATATATATATATATATATATATATATATATATATATATATATATATATATATATATATATATATATATATATATATATATATATATATATATATATATATATATATATATAATGGTTTGCTTGCTAAGTTTATTATACGGTTCTTCTGGTTATGCGGCTTGAGTATTTAAGCTATTTTTACGAGTTCCCATCACTATATATATATATATATATATATATATATATATATATATATATATATATATATATATATATATATATGTATTATTGTATTAAATGCCACGTGGATTTCTTCGTTGCATGCAGAGTCACGGCAAATGCTTGGCAGATTTGTGTGGAGCTTTACATTGTGATTTTGTGGTGAATACACAATCTCAGAAAACCAAGTGTAACCCTGCTGCTTCTGCGAGAAACCGTCACTTATGTGAGGTTGTTCCTCGATTCTTGGTATTTGATAATATTATAATAATACTTTCTTTTTCCATTTAGTTTATATACGGTAGTATTTCTTTGCAGGATCTTGCCAACAGCTGTTTTCCTCTTAACGAGGGTCCTTCAGTAACTCGTCTTCACGGTATATATATATATATATATATATATATATATATATATATATATATATATATATATATATATTTTTTTTTTTTTTTTTTCTTATTCTGAATTGTATAAAAGCAAGAAAATATTTTCATTGGTTGTTTGTGGTTTGTGTAATCTTGTTTATAAAATACTTGCGTTGATTTTTTTTATTTTTTTTCGCAGAATTCTTTTTACGTCAATTTTGTGATGCCCACACTTGCTCTAAGGGAAGGAAACCTTTTTCAAGGGGAGGCAAGGTATGTGTTTTCTACGTAGTTTGACTAATTAAAATTAGTTAAGTTAATAGCAGAAATATTGCTTTTTTATTATTATTATTATTATTATTATTCTCGTTAATCGGTTATCTCGTGTTTTCATATGTACAGAAGCATACCAGTGTCTTCTACTTGGCGGTTTCAATACTGATTTTGATGTTCCTTCCTATATTCTACTTGATTGTGTATTTGTATCAAAGGTACTACCGATCGTGCCTATGAAATCAAATAAATATACTCTAGGATTTTCGTATAAAATGTTAAAGATCTAACTTGTCACAGCATATATTAATTTCAGGGAAATGGGAAAAAGTACAACACAGCTTAAGCGCATTTCAAGACCACCTGGAAGAAAACCGAAGCCATCTTGATATTCCCCCGGTACTTAATTTTCTCTAGTTATATATACAGTAGAACCTCGATAAATTAATACTCGATAAATTAATTACCTCGCTTAAATAATAGTTTCTTTTGGTCCCAACTCCGTAAAAACCTACTAAATTATTAGTTCAATAATTTAATATTTTTGCTAAATTAATAGAATCCTGCTAGTCCGGATTGTATTAATTTATAGAGGTTTAACTCTGTGTGTGTGTGTGTGTGTGTGTGTGTGTGTGTGTGTATATATATATATATATATATATATATATATATATATATATATATATATATTCCTAGGTTTTCGATCTTTGTTCTGTTTCTTTCTCGATTATGATATCATGGTAACATAGTCCTTATGATGTCATGGAATTGCTTCGTAAATGAAAGCATGTTGTAAATATATGGTGATATTTTTTTCCGTCTTCGTATTTCAGGTTAATTGATCTGTGGTACATATCGAAGGAAACGAAGCATATTGCTCTATTTCGGAGGCGCAAATATATATATATATATATATATATATATATATATATATATATATATATATATATATATATATATATATATATATATATATATATACACACACATATATATGCGTCGTATATATATACACATATATATGCGTCGTAATCTCGTGCTCCAGTGCAATCTTTAGTAGATATTGTTTTCGAAGAACAACCTCGGTCACGACACACCATTGTAGCTTACATTGTTTTAGATTTCTTTTTGAAGTTGTATCGATTCTTTTTTCCAGACAGGTGTTAAGGTTTTTATTTAGTAGACTGCAGAAAATACCAGAGCTGGTGTACAAAACTTCTAGTTTGTAGATACAGCATGAGCAAAGTGGTGAACTGATTATTCAGTTAACACGTCATTTTACGTTCTATTTTCGATAAAATACTAACAGAAACGATTTAAATTAATGCAAATTTATCAGTATATTCATTTACGTTTGCGCAGTTTCTCGACCATGTTACCGAACAAAAGAAAACGTAATCCTCTCACAGATCCAACGTCTAAATAGTAAATATGACCGTAGGAAAAGAAACTATAGCCGAGAACATGACAAACAAAGCAGAAGCAGAGTTACTCGATATACAAGGACTTCAGAATTTAATCACGATTACGATTTGTATGTATAACAACTGTACATTATCTCGTCAAGAGCAAATCCTGCTGCACTTCACAAAACAATCGTCAAAAAGTTACGAGCTATTCGAGTTCCCCCTTACCGATCGATTGCCGATAAAGAAAGCTCAAACTCTGCATACATCTCCAAAAGCATAAGAGAATAACCGAAAAAAAAAATCATGGAGATATAGCAGCAAAAGCAAGAGATATCAGCTCGTTCGACAGCAAGAAACCATCGGGATCACTCAGCCGAAGAAACCCTACCATCTCATTCGACATCGAAGATACAATAAACTCGTCATATTCGACTTTTCTTCTTTTTTCATCCAAGCAAATCACGTGCCCGCTTTCCACATAAGGTCTATAAACCTCACAAATCGAGCCCCTCACCGAATCGCCGAAAGCTTCCCCAAAAGCTCTCAAATCCAAACCCTCGGCTGTTCTGAGAGAGAGCATAACAACATCCGTAGCCAAATCCTTGGCATCAACATCGAAATCGACAACACCATCTTCGGTGCTTTCGTTTTCCAGATTCTGCACGTAGCCCACATAATCCTTCAGCTTCCTTGGCCTCGAAAACCTAACTCCACGAAGATAACTGGCAGAACCGAGCCCGAAAGCGTAGAAAGATTTGTTCTTCCAATACGTACTATTGTGCTTGCATCGATAACCGCTCTTGCAGTAGCTACTGATCTCGTAGTGGTCGTACCCTGCTTCACCCAGCATTCTCGAAGCTGTTTTATAAAACTCGGCCGATTGATTCTCCGATGGCAGTGGAAATTCACCTGGAGTGTATCTGTCAAGAAACAAATCTATTTCATTTTTTTTTTTAATTCAGCAACAATTATTAAATACGGAAAAAGATGCAATCTTTACACAAAGTGTAGAAAATTTTGACTCACAGGACTCCAAACTTGGTTTCTTGCTCGACCTGGAGATCGTAAACCGAAACATGAGTGGGCTGAGATTGAATAGCGATCCGTAAACTCTCCTCCCACATGCTCGGTGTTTGATGCGGGAGCGAAGAAATGAGGTCCACGCTCCAATTCTCAACACCGCAAGTATTGACAATCTCGATAGCTTCGTAAATTTCACTAACTCCATGAGCTCTCCCGCAGGACTTTAAAAGCTCGTCTTGGAAAGCCTGCACGCCCAACGAGACTCGATTCACTCCGACATTCATCAGTTCCTTCATTGCAGCGGCATCGAAAGTGCCGGGGTCCATTTCCATCGATATTTCAGCATTGCCACAGACGCCGAATTTAGAGGACAGTGCATCAAGAACAGAAGAAACGAGCTGCGGGGGCACGAGCGAAGGGGTGCCCCCACCGAAGAACACCGTTTCGAGAGGTGGGCTGCTGTTGTTGTTGGTGGAAGAGCTCAACTTCTTTGTGGCCTTGATTTCTCTGCAGAGGGTTTCTACGTAGTTAGAGATACGTGGGTCGTAAGTATCGTTCTTCTCCGGCGTGGTGGTGGTGGTGGTGGAGGAGGAGCCGAGAGCGATGATGGGGAAGTCGCAGTAGTGGCAGCGTTTGCGGCAGAAAGGGAGGTGGACGTAGGCGGATGTGGGCGGTAGCTTGTGCTGGAGTAGTAAAGAGGGTGAGGTGGTGTTGGGTGAGGCATTTTGTCGAACAGTTGGTGTGCGTTGTGGTGTAAGAGAATTGTTTCTGCAGAGTGCTGTGAATGAGAGCTTTGTGGGATTGGGCTTTGTAGGGATAACAATGGCAGCGAATAACGGAGTGAAGGTTGATTTCAGAAGCATGTTCGCTGCTGACTGACTGATGGGTGTGGAGAGGGTTCTATAAAATTACCCCAAGAATTCTCTATTCATAGTACTGCCTTAATCGGGAAAATTACATTTCTAGTCCTCAAATTTTACTCACTCTTTCAAAATTGTCCCTAAACATTTTGAAGTTACATATTAGTCTTCAGTCATGCCAACTTTTAACAAAATTAGTCTGCCGTTTACATTTTCAGTCAAGTTGGATGGAAAATGGTATCTATATCTCACGTATTTACATCGCTACAAGAAAACGGGATTTTTCACAAAATGCACCACGTGTTGTTAAAACAAAATTTTCATTATTATTATTATTATTATTATTTTTAAATTTAAATTTGTTATAAAGATCAAAATCACTTGGATTTTAAAAATCGAAATATCGTTTCAAAATTGGGGTTTTCGAAATTCAAATGCAAAATATTGTTTCAAATTAAAATAAAAATCAGATTAGCATTGGCGGAATAAGAACACTCCACTCCAATTTTCACCCCTACTAAATTCGGAAAATCCCGATTTTGAAACAATAATGAGTTTCACATCATTCAATAGGGTTGAAAATTGGAATGGATTTTTCTTATCCCGCCTATTTCGATCAGATTGTTATTTTTTTTTAAAATAACATTTTTCATTCGAATTCCAAAAATCCCGATTCTGAAATAATATTTCGATTTTTTAAACAATATTTCTGAAAATATTTTGAAGTAATAGTTCGAGTTGAGTTTTTTTTTTTCTTTTTTTTTTTGTTGGAATTTACGTGATTTTGGTTTTCAATCTAATTTTAATTACAATTTTTTTTTTCTAACGACACACATTACGGGTTGTAAAAAGTAGCTTTCCTCGTAGAGTTGAAAATAGAAGGCACATGTGGGCAGGTGCCATTTCCCACCCAATTTAGCTGAAAAATAAACGGCGGACGATTTCTATGAAAAAAATGATTAAGGACCAATTTTGTAAGTCAAAAATATTTAGGGACTGTTTTGAAAAAGTAAGTAAAGTTTAAGGACAAAAAAATATAATTTTCCGGTCTCAATTGGTGGACGAAAATTGTATAGAAATGTACTTCGAATTAGTTCACAATGGATCTTTTACCTAGAAATAAAACATATGTAGGGATGACAGCGGAACGAGTACCCTCGAAAAAAGTGCAATACCATAACCATTACAATTTAATACAGCTTAAACCACAACCATACCAAACTCATTTGAAAAGTTTATTGGAATACCAGAAACATTACCACTAATATTTAGTTACCCACGGGTAACCATTTACCATTGAAATTATGGTAATACGAAATAATTTGGGGCCAATAACTTTTCAGTGCCTCTCAGAAAAACATAAGAAAAAAAAAGGACGCAAAACTTTTAAATAAATTATACAAAATGAAATAAAGACACTTTACAAAAACTGATGTTCCAAGGCAACAAAATGATGATTAGAAAGCAATATCCACTACAATATATTGAAAATATATTATGAAGTACGAAATTATGATACGCAATTGACTGGAATGATACGAAACTTGTTATGTACTTGAGTAATTTATTAAATAGTAAAGTTATAGTTTCCCTATATTATTTGATACTTTATTTAAAAAAATAACAAATTATTTTTTATTTATATTAAAGGGAAAACTACAGATAAATGCCTAATCTAAAACACAAAACACAGATCAGTTCTTAGGTAGTTTCCTCAAGCAAATCAGTCCCTACTCACGCGTCTAACATGCAGATCAGTCCCCAATGTGAATTTAATATATTTTTTTATATTCTCTCTCTTATTTTTTCACTCTCATCATTTTGTCTCTCTTCCTTTTCTCGCTCTTCCTTTTCTTTTTCTTTCTTCTCTTTATTCCTTTCTATCTGCCCTCTTCCTTCTCTCTTTCTCTCATCTGGTTTCCTTTTTTTCCGACGAAAAATCACTGTAAAAACCCACCCACCCCACAATGGCTACAAATGATGTACCAAATGATGTGCCCACTATGATTCTTGGAAGTTGTCGATATAAAGATCAACTTCACATTATTTCCATCAAAAGTAATTCGACATTAATGGAGATATATGGTGCTATTATCAACAAGTGGAATCATATCCATCCAGATGCACTGATCCTCCAATACTTGGCTCTTCGGGAAAGATTGTATGTGAAATTGGGTAGTGATGAAGATGTGGAGAATATGGTTGCATTGCATCTGATAATGAAGATGAGTGGAAGAGGGTTCGCACCGATGGCTGGTAGGTCTCCATCCTTTTCTGTACTACTGAAAAGCATTTCTTTATGTTGTTAATTATTGTGTGATACACATTATAGAATATGACATGTAATAGTATCATGCTAATATAATTATGGTATGGACGTATGGTACTTACAGTACGTAGCCGTTATTCGTATAGTATGGGTGATAGGTAAATTTGGTAGTGTTGGTAGAAAAACATAGTATCATATAATGGGGAAGATAGTACGTAACCGTTATTCGTATAGTATGTGTGATATGTAAATTTGGTACTGTTGGTGGGAAAACATAATATCATATAATGGGGAAGACAGTACGTAACCGTTATTCAGACATTATGCGTGATAGGTAAATTTAGTACTATTTGTGGGAAAACTTAGTATCATATAATGGAGAAGACAGTATGAAATCAATGCATATTAGTATTTTTCATTGTTTACTAGTTATGATATTTTCATGTACATTGTTATTTGGATTCCACTCTATTGTAATCCATTTTTTAAGTCTTTTTCAAACCAAAAGCAGCGATCGATCGATGGAAATCGAGGGTAATCCACTTGGAAATTTGATTGAAAGAAGGTTTGGGTTGGAGATACAATCGGAAGCTCAATGGGTTCATGGATGCATGGGAATCTTGATTGCGTCTTGTTTGTCTGCTTGTGGGCATATTGTCATGCTGTAGACAATACAAATATTTGGTTTAGGGCAAAAACTTGCGATATAAAAACACTTCGCCCTAAACTAGCAATTATCTTGTTGAGGCATCGGGGAGTAGACGTGGAAGCTAGAGATGAAGAAGATATAGCGTTATTATGAAAAAATTGCGAGTGGAAGTGTTTTAGGGTTTTTGTGTTTTTTTTTTCATGAACATATGAAAGTGTTTTTGTGCCATAAACAATCTGTCCTTTTTTTTGTAGAGCTAACAATACTATTGATTAGCTCTACTCGTACTTTTCCATTGAATACATCGTACTATATGTTTCGATGAATTGTACTTACCTTTTGAACACATGGTACTTTATTTTGAGATGAATTGAGTTTGTATGCGTACCATAAAAATGAACAACAAATACTTTCTAGTCTATTCATAGATACCTTGTCAATACAAGACTTGTACTTCACATGTGTATTCTTTGTACTTACTTGATGAACAAAGCGTAATATATTCACGAATAACTTGTACTTCACATGTGTATTCACGAAAAACTAATATTTTCATCAAATGTTACCATAATCGATGTTGATCGACTCCCACATGGTCTATATTCATTTTTAATAGTCTTCAAAAGAAGAATTGTGTCTTAAAAATGTGATTATATGGATGCATTGGCCCCACAATTATATATAGTGTCACAATACTATATGAATGGCAAACATATACTTTATGAATGAACAAAGCGTACTATATTCACGAATAACCTGTACTTCACATGTGTATTCATTGTACTTACTTGATGAACAAAGCGTACTATATTTTGCGATGAATTGAGTTGTACCAATTTCATTGACACTTTAATGATCAATAAGTATGGGAGATGTGTAAATTATGTTTTAGATGAGTATTTTAAGGTACGCGAGCATTATTGTCGCGTTTGGAATACAAGATCCCATAAATATGTTGAATTTCATACATGATATTCATATACTATACAAGATACTCATATAAGTGTACAATGCTCAAGTGTAAAATTAATATTTTCCTCAAGTGTTACCATAATCGATATTGATCGACTCCCACATTGTCTATATTCATTTTTAATAGTCTTCAAAAGAAGAACTGTGTCTTAAAAATATGATTATATGGATGCATTGGCCCCACAATTATATATAGTGTCACAATACTATATGAATGGCAAACATATACTTTATGAATGAACAAAGCGTACTATATTCACGAATAACCTGTACTTCACATGTGTATTCATTGTACTTACTTGATGAACAAAGCGTACTATATTTTGCGATGAATTGAGTTGTACCAATTTCATTGACACTTTAATGATCAATAAGTATGGGAGATGTGTAAATTATGTTTTAGATGAGTATTTTAAGGTAGGCGAGCATTATTGTCGCGTTTGGAATACAAGATCCCATAAATATGTTGAATTTCATATATGATATTCATATACTATACAAGATACTCATATAAGTGTACAATGCTCAAGTGTAAAACTAATATTTTCCTCAAGTGTTACCATAATCGATATTGATCGACTCCCACATTGTCTATATTCATTTTTAATAGTCTTCAAAAGAAGAATTGTGTCTTAAAAATGTGATTATATGGATGCATTGGCCCCACAATAATATATAGAGTGTCACAATACTATATGAATGGCAAACATATACTTTGTGAATGAACAAAGCGTACTATATGCACGAATAACCCGAACTTTACCAGTATATACATTTAACTTACTTGGTGAACAAAGCGTACTATATTCACGAATAACCCGAACTTTACCGGTTTTTACATTATACTTATTTGATGAACAAAGCATACTATATTGACAAATAACCCAAATTTTACCAGCTTATACATTGTACTTATTTGATCAACAAAGCGTGCTATATTCACGAATAACCCGAACTTTACAAGTTTATACATTGTACTTACTTGGTGAACAAAGCGTACTATATTCATGAATAATCCTAACTTTACCGTACTCTTATGTTCACTAATTAAACAACAGTACATAGGTTTGATACGCCTTCGTATTGCTGCCCGATTATTTACATTGTACGCTTGCATGAGAGCCGCAACCCTCTGCAAGCTGTGGTTTATTTTAGGCATGTCCATGTAGTGATATAAGAGATTTTCTTCAGTTCTTCATAATGTTGTTTCTTCATCAGCTTCTTCACACCTTCCATAGTTGCTTAAAAAGCGATCGGTGAGCACCTGCAGCCTATTGCTAGCTTGCTGGTATGTTCTTTTACATCAATTCCTGCATTTACATACACATAAAAGTACAATTATAACAAATACAACGTACTACAAAGTTCCACTACCAGTACTTCCAGTAATTTCGTTCAATACCATCCAAATGCACTAGCAATACCATTGTTGTATGTGACACATACTATACATAACAATCAAACACGATACTTTCAGTACCCTGTGTCAATACCAATATGTTGATTTTAAATGCCTAAGAATATCTACTCATATGTTGAGACAGACTACGTGTTACGACATTATGTTTCATAACAGAATTCTTGTGTTGTCACAGTAATAAATCTACTAAAAGCAAAATAAAGAACACAACAATTTAATGTGGTTCGAATACAAACATACCCTACATCCACGAGGACTTGCAAAACTAGTTCAGATTTAAGTGTACATTAATAGGACTTAATAAAAACACTTAAGACTCCCTCTTTATGTAATATGCCGTTCTTGCACACGACTCGAACTTGTTGATAATCAAAGCAATTCCTCCTTCGCACTCTTGGACTTCCTCCAATGTTGAACTTCCTTCAAACGGCGGATCGACCTCTCCCGAGATCTTTTAAGCACTTCTCCTGAAACGCCGATCTTCTTTATGACCTGGTAGAAGAAACCTGGTATGTTGCCACACCTGGTGTGCCGACAGGGCTGCAGCACGGGCTGCACCCTTCAAAGCCTTTATGCTGGGATTTTTCTTATTAAAGCTCCATGGGACTCATATGAGGTTGAGGGCCTAATATATGCACGAAATTTCCACCCTAAACCTAACTTGGGCCCTAAGAAATCGATTTAACTAGGTAATAGAATCCTAGTCGATTTCTACTTTTATTCTAGATAAGTACAAAAGATACCTAACTAGAATATAATGCATGGAAATAAATCCAAGTCCTAATAAAAATATTACAAGAATAGGACTCTAATTAATTCCAAAATAAACATGGAAAAAAAATCTTTGCCAATCTTCAATTACCATGTATGCCGAATTTCTCCAATCTTCACTAACAGAAATATGGCGCAAACACAATCAAATGCACTAGCAATACCATCCAAATTCACTAGCAATACCATTGTTGCACGTGACACATACTACATAATAATCAAACATTATATGTTCAGTACCCTGTGTCAATACCAATCAAATGCACTAGCAATACTATTCAAAGGCACTAGCAATACTATTGTGGCATATGACACATACTACAGAACCATCAAACATTATACTTCCAGTACCCTGTGTCAATACCATCCAAAGTCACTAGCAATACCATTCAAAGGCACTAGCAATACTATTGTGGCATATGACACATACTACAGAACCATCAAACATTATACTTCCAGTACCCTGTGTCAATACCATCCAAAGTCACTAGCAATACCATTCAAAGGCACTGACAATACTATTGTGGCATATGACACATACTACAGAACCATCAAACATTATACTTCCATTACCCTGTGTTAATACCGTCCAAAGTCAAGAGCATTACCATTATTACATATGACATATACTACAGAACCATCAAAACTCATACATCAAACCCTTGTTAGGACTAAATGCTTTCGGGACAGTACTTCGAGTACCATGTGTCAATATCATCTAAATGCACTATTAATACAGTTACTGCGCATGACACATACTATAGAACCAGTACGAAAAATACAGTAAGCCTCTTTCCCATATCCTATATGAAACCCTTGTTAGGACTCAAAAAGCTTTGGGGACATGCTAATGTCACCAGAGAATAATACCCAGGAGGGAAGTGTTATAAAATTATGAAATTCGACAACAAATAAATGACCTTTGCAAACCCAAATAACAAAACAACAGATATTGGAACCGATTTAATGATTAGGGGAAACACCGAATAAAGTCGAGGCATAATACCCACGAGTGGATATGTTCAAAATCATGTAATTTTACAACAAATAAACCTTTTTGCAAACTTAAGCAACACCCATATGGGTCTATTTCCAATAAAATGAAAAAAAAATCAAACCTTTTTGTTTGCTCTGCTTCACCATTGTCTAGAAATGGGTTTGTTTATTTTTTTTCCCTTTCGCTTTATTATTTTTCTGCGTCTTTGTTGATTCTTCGTTCTTTGTTGTTTCTTCGTTCTTTGTTGTTTCTTTGTTCTTTGTTTCTTCTCTGTTGCTTTTTTGTTTGGAAATGGGTATAAACTGATAACGATGGTTTTTTCTGCCCCTTTTTAGCTTCCTTCTTGTTGTTTGATTTTTGAAATGTAACGGACAAAGAGCGTGAAACACAAACGACGCGTTGGAGGTTGAAAATAAATTATGTAAAATTAATATAAAGTAAATGGTATTTTAGTATTTGCATAGTTCATTAGGGACTGATCTGCATGTTAGGCGTGTGAGTAGGGACTGATTTGCTTGGGGAAACTACCTAGGGACTGATCTGTGTTTTGTGTTTTGGATTAGGGATTTATCTGTAGTTTCCCCTATATTAAATGGTCGGGTATCATAGGGGTAAAACCACAACCATACAAAAATTGTGACGGTTTGCATTTCTTTTAGCAAAACCATTACCAAATCCTAATGGTTTCCGTAGAGGGTTTTAAACGGAGCGGATACCCATGGGTAGCGAGCAAATCGGATTTTGCCATCCCTAAACATAAGGCTTGAAGACGATGTCGATGGAGAGGAGTTGGGGTGCTGAGCAATGATAGTGGTGGGGAGGAGTTGGGCGGTGGGTGGTGGTGGAGGAAGTGGTTCGTCGTGAAGACGATGATGAAATTTTTGTCTCTGAAGACGATGATAGTTTTTCTTAATTATGTTTTGAAAAATTGCAATTTAACCTTTTTAAGATTCAGCATTTTTTTAGAAATTCAATTTAGCCCCTTAGTTGTACAACCTACCTGTTAAAGTGATGGGGGTTTTTTTATTTTGCAAAAACCTCCTCGGGTTATTTTTATCTTTTCATAGTCGGTTAACTATAAAAAGGTAAATAGGTCTCGAGTGTGTTGTCTGAATTAGGGTTGTGACTGAGTTGATTTTTTGTCCACCAACCGATTCATTATCGACAATATTTTTAGGCGGATAATAATTTTTTAACCGACCCATTAGATGGGGTAAAAAAATGGGTTAATCTAAAAAAGGCCCATGACAAGTGCACTTAATTAAAAAATGGACATTCAACTTTTTTATCTTTCAAATATTTCGAGCTCATTCTAACTTATTTGCAAATAAGAAAAACCCTTTTATATATACCAAAATTACACTCAATTCTTTGAAACCTAATTCAACCCCAATTTCATGATTTACACCCTAATTTAGCCAAATTTCACCCGCCACCACCGGAGACCGCCGGTCAGCCGCCGTTTACCGCGCTGACTTTTTTTTTTTTTTTTTTTTTTTGAAATTTTTTTTTATTCTCATTTTTTTTCCGGTAGGTGAACCGCCGTTGACTTCTTCTCCTTTTCTCTCTGTCTCATTTTATTTCCTCCATGCCTCCCCTTTCTCTAAACCATTTCTATCACTCGTCTTTTTTGCAACGGGCGGCGATAAACGGAGGAGTATATGACGGTATCGACGCATGGCCGCGGCGAGGAGGATTAGAGTGGCAATACCCTTTCCTCCTGATCCAAAGCCTAACCCAAATGCATCTCTTGTTTCTACTTCCGATCTAGATTCTGCCGTGCAATGCACATAATTTTGATTGTATAATATTTAGTAATTACTCATAAGTTTTAGGGTTAAATACATTTTGCACTTTGTACTATAACTACTGTGGCATTTGACCCCCTTACTATCAAATGTGACAAAACAACCCCTACAGTTAGCAATCGTTAATCTTTTTGTTCATACGAGATGATGTGGCACATTGATTTTTTGTGCTGATTTCTTGTGACGGTTTACCCATCAAATAAAATAGGGCAAATGGTGAATAGGCTCATAACAAGGGACTTAAATGCACATAGGTCAAGACAAAACAGTCTCGCAAATAAACCCATCCCATGTCTTTTGTCTAAAATACCTTCCATATCTTTTGTCTAAAATACCTTCCATAGGGAAAATTACAGTTTATGTTCCCAAACTTTACCACTAAAATGATTAATGTCCTCAAATATTTCAATTCACGAAATATGTCCTTTAACTTGCCACTTTTGGTCACTTTATGTTCTGTCGTTACCGTTGGCAGCTAACTTCGACGGAAATAGCACGTGTGGCTCACGTGACGTCTATGTGACCGTTAAATGTCGAGCTGGAAAACACCGAGTGTCTACTTGGCCGATGAAACGTGATGTGAAGCGACACGTCCATCTCCTCCCCTATTTATATTCCAAAATCCCTAATTCGCCATATCCCCAATGAACCCGTAAATCCAACCTTTAAAATCCCATTTTGAATCCTTCAATTGAGGTGAAATTCGAAAATAGCATAATCGTCTTCTCAAGTTTTTGAATGTCCGTGTAGTTGAAGCGTATTATTTAGGTGTTTGAGGAAGCAAAAAACAAAAAAAAAAAGCAACAAAAAAAAAGCAAAAAAAAAAAGAAAAATAGACAAAACAAAAATCACATTTTCACATAATTTAACAACATAGCTACAAAGTTAAGGATACTTGCTGTAGTTTGGAGTCCACTGAAGGCCGGATTCACTCCTTGACATTTTCTTCTCCAAAAATCACCCACAACAGCGCGGCGTCTCAGAATGGAAAAACTTTTCAAATGTGAGAGAGAATGTTTGGATTTTTTATGGGTTTATGACTTCGAGTTTGGTACGGGTTCGACCAAGAATGCATATTGGATTGAAAATTTGGAAGTGGGTTGAGGAGATTGAAATTGTAAAGTGTGAAAAAATTTGGATTTATGGGAATGAAGCGTGAACTGTGAATTTGGATATATATATATATATATATATATATTGTTTTATGTTCATAACATCTCCTTCAACACGGTACTCCAGCAGCCATAGGACTCTCCCTCTTAATATTTTTTTTTGTAATATATATATATATATATATATATATATATATATATATATATATATATATATATATATATATATATATATATATATATATATATATATATATACTTATATTTTAAATTATTGTTTTTACACTTCTTACAATATTTGTTTGACAGAGTTGCATGGCAGATTGCTCCGACATCTATTGCAAGATTTGATGGCCTCCTGCTGACAAATAGTCGAAAATAATGGTTAATGTTATAATATATATATATATATATATATATATATATATATATATATTGTGTTATGTTCATAAACATCTCCTTCAACACGGTGCTGCAGCAGCAATAGGACTCTCCCTCTTAGTATTTTTTTCATGTAATGTATATTACTATATTTAATATATATATATATATATATATATATATATATATATATATATATATATATATATATATATATATATATATATATTGGGCAAATGGTAAATAGGTCCATGACAAGGGACTTAAATACACATTGGTCCACAAAAAAAAAAACAATCTTTAAAATAAACCTATCCCATGTCTTTGGTCTAAAATACCCTCCATAATATAATTATTATCAATTTCATCCATTATGCTATAACTTCCTTAATATTACACATTGACCCCGGATTTAAACAAATATATCACATTAACCCCCATTTAAATAATTTTTTGAATTTTTTTTTCTGAATTTTTTCTTCCGGTTATATTTCGGCGTTGAATTTTTTTCTTTTTTAGAGTATGAGTTTGTACAATAAAGTATATTTTTTTTACGAATTAATTTTGTTTTTTTAGTTAAATTCGGAAGAGAGATGTTTAGGAGAATTTGTTTTGATCGAGAGGTTTTTGGGAGATTTAGTTTTGATTTGATTAAGGGTATTTTTACCACAATGAAAATAATTAATTTATTAAAATCTGCAGATTTTGACTTGAATGTATAGACATAAATTATAATATAGAGCGACCTATAGCAAATTACCCCCTTTTTATAAGCTAAAAGCGTGGGTCAGTCCTTACAAATGTTTAGTAGGTTCTATCAGTCATAATTGACAATATTTACATGCACTTCATTCCCTAGGTTATGTAAAAATCTAAAATACAATTTACTTCGGGGATAACTAAAACAAATATCGTTTTTTTCTCACTTCAATTCTAACAAAATGAAAAATAAACAATACATAAATAAATAGGTAATTACATTAATATTCTGAATGAAATCAATACCACACAAATATAAAAGAATATCATTTTCTTTTTAATACAACACACTAGGGTTAGACATGGGTCGGGTTGGGTCGAGTAATTATCGGTCAATTACCTACCGGACCGGATCAACAGATTTTTCTGTGTACTGAATACGTTAACAGCCCGGCCGTTGTGGGTCAGATAATAGTTGACAACCGTCTTTGCCAAAATAAAAAAATTGGGTCCGTTTGTTTGTATCATCGGCCATTTAACTTTTCCTTTATTACAATAATAATGTTATTCTATCAACTTTTTTGTAAGTTTTGTTCAAAAGATATTTTGGAAAAACTTGTTACAAAAAACCAAACCTTAACTTTAAGAGTATTTTTTACTAAATTTTACAACAATTAAATAAATAAAGAAGAATTAGAAATACGAATTATAAAATAAAATAGTACTCAAAGGTTTACAACTTTGTATGTTGAATTATTTGATATATAATTATAAAATTTATTTATTTACTTATTTTCATTAATAATTATCATAATTTTATTAGATTCATTAACATCATTAAATATTTATCATATTTTTTTTAGTATTAAAATAGTCGGTTAGTCAGGTAATTTGACGCCCACTATCGAAATACACTGTACTTTTTTTTAATAAATGAATACAATGACTTCAACTTAATTTAACATTACTAAAATCAACTAAAAATGGGCAACCAAAGTCCACAATACAAGATCGTGTCCATATCTCTTGAACAACAATCACCTTTGAAATAGAGCTAGAATCCAAATAGATTAAACTCTATAAAACTTCTAAGTAACTTTACTCCTAAGAGTCTTCAACATAATCTTCGACTAATGCACCTGATACTAAGAATAAGATGGAAAATAAAGGAGGAGTAAGTCCAAATGGACTTAGTGAGGAGTACAAGGGAAAAACAGTGGAATCGAATAATAATCACAACAAGAAAACAATAGAAGTGTTAGACTTCGAATTGGAGTTGCAATTGGACCATCTAGAGAATGATCGTTTCGATAAGGAATAAGAGGCCAAAGTATAAGGCACATCAGTATGATCAGGATAAACAATAAAATCAATATGTACAGGTAAAGAACAATATTCAACAGGTAATTCCCTGATCAATTATGAATTTTGTGGAGATTCTCATGATAACAATTTGGATATCAAATATGAGACCATGGAAATTCCCATGGTAACAATTTGTTCATGTACCTGTACCTGCCTTGTGACTCCCTGGGCCGTAACTACCTTATATATCACCGATCAGGGAGCTACCAGGGTGCATGCCGATCCATCCATCAGCTCTGTTAACCTCCAACTATGCCAATGGTGTAGATCCAATATGGGTACTATCGAAGATACCATCCACCGTCGGCCCAATATAGCCCAGTAGTCTTTTTCGAACAGCCAAGAGCCCAACTGATCAATTATCCTTAGGGCGTCCCCAAAGGAATCAATCATTGTAGATATCGGATATGCTTCCGACTATCTCAATTTATAGTTTGAATCCCAATAATGAATTCCACTTTGGAAAGAATCAGTATCATAATTCAATAGTGTTGGGATTTCAATAAGTGACTGATCAGGATAATCCCAATGGGATTCCAATAACAATTGACAATAATTTCTGGTCATGAAATCACAAGTCAAGAAAGGTAAGATCAATGGTTTCAATAAGAGAGTGACCACAATTCAAGATCGTATAACAATTGATGAAAATGAATCTCAATTAAATCTGACAATTTAATCTACGAATTCTCAGAAGACACATAATCCCAATTATTATCCCAACATAGCAAGAACAGCCCCGTAAGAGGATTACGTGTAACTGCCATGTTTTTGACAGACTCACTTCCGTATAATTCTCATCTCTAAAAGTCTATAAAATTTTCTCGAATTAGAAGCAATTTAACACTTACTTATAACTCTCACGGTCATCGATGAGTTTTGTGAAGAGACTGATTCCAAATTCTCACTCCAAACCCTTCGATTTCAGCTTCGAAAACGGGTGCAGCAGCAAATACTATTTCCTTCAAGATTCCAGCGAGCAAGCTGAACTTCTTGTCCGATTACGGCAACCAACGCCTTGAACACCGTCGAGTGTCCCCCCACCAATAGAAAGCTATGTTCTTAAGATTCTAACAGTAGCTTCGGATCATCGAAACTCCACCGTTAAGACTTCCGTTCATCTAATCCTTTGAAGAGACAAAGGCTGAAATTCAATTTCTTGACAGCTCGTCTTCTTCGTCCGATTCCGGCGACCATCTTATGCGACCATCATCGGAGGTCACCTGATCGTTGTATCCCCTTTCTAAAGCTTCACGCAGCCCTAATTCTGCCAATAATTTGAATTGGGGATTTCCAGATTAAAACCTGAAATTAATTTCTAGGATTTTAGCCAAGAACCGAGAGAGAGGAGGAGAGAGCAGGCGAGAGAGATGATGAGAGAGTGAGGAACTATTCGAGTATATAAAGAAACGAAGAGAAGAGAAATCAGATGACAAAGAAGCCGACTCAGCAATATCTCTACGTGGCTTTCTCTCTATAATTCCAATTAATTGCACATCATCCGTTTAACCATACCCAATTCAAATTCATAAACTTGATTGCCAAGTTTATAAAATTATTATCTCTTAATAACACATCAGCAACTAATTCTCATTATAAAGTACAATACTCTCTTGTGTGTGTGTGTGTTACATCAATATTCTCATTATATATATAAATTTCGGGATGTTACAACAGGTAATTCTCGGCCAACCGACTTTTGAGTAAACTGGAACCATCGACCAACCCATTTTACATGGATCGGTTACATTTATTGGTCCGACTATATGGGTTGATTAATTAGGGTTATCGACCATGAAAAGTGGGTTGGTTCGCCGTTAAAATCGACCCATGTCCAGCCCTAAAACAAATGAAAATAAGGAGATTGATTTCTTTCTTTTTTCTATACGTTGTATAATTCAATCTAGAGTATTTTTGTACATTAAGGTATCAAACTAAGAAAATGTTTGAAAAAATGTGGTGATAGGAGGTCATTAGGCTACAAATGCAAGACAGGCGACAAAATTTGGCGACGGAAAAACACCTTTGCAATGATTTCTCGGGTCATACAACGAAAAACTATTCATCTCCAAGTCGGGCAAGAATAGTCGCCAAATGCCCCGTCGCAAAGTCTGCATCGAAGAATAATTTGCGACGAATCGCAACAATCATCGCCAATTTTGTATTTTCAAAGAAAAAATGTTCTTTTTTATTTTTCACGATGGATTCCGTCCTTTCGTTGCAAATCTCTTGCGACGAATACATAATAAGTCGAAAATATTCGCGACGATAACCGGTTCCGTCGCCCCAAGTAGCGACCTTTGGAACATTTTCGTCGCAATTATTTTGAATTTTTTGGCGACTCAAAATAATTTTCTTCGCAAGCCACACGACATAGTTGCGATGATTTTATATATGATTCATCACAAGGCATCGATCATGTTTGCGACGATTTTTGTATTAGTCGCAAAGTTATTTTTTTTAATATTAAATTTGGTTTCTTCTATTATTTCAATTGACAAATTTAACCTGTATTATAAGTAAGCAGCTCTAAAAAACATTATTATATCAAAAATATTAAAATCAAATTTATGGAGTAAATATCAAGGTAGTACACAAACATGAATTCAAAAAATACATAAAAACTTAAAAAGCACATGATATGGTATGGTGTTACAAACTTTAATTCAAAAAGCGCGGAAACTTCATAGGTTTTTTATACTCCAACATTATTAGTAGTAGTCGACGTTGAGGCTTGTAATCCTTGTTGTCTAAAACGCTCAATCAAGGTGTTCATAATTTCTCGAGTTTCATGCAACTGCACTTCCAATCGATCCAATTTTTCATCTTTACGTTGACTTGCTCTTGCATTGACTTCATTTGGATCTCCACTTTCGGTGGAGTTGAAAAAAATCTCGACTTTCCAGTCCTTGTGGTTGTACTTTTAATTTGAAGTCCTTTGCTCTTTCCGAGAACTTTTCCAATTCTAGTTGAGTTGGTTGTGCTTTCGCCACTTCCATCACGCATAGTCTCATCATAAAGTCGCTCCAAATCAGCCTGAAAATGAATATAAAAAAAAAAAAAAAGACATGTATGTACGCAACATGGGAAAATTACTTTTTATGTCCCTAAACTTTACTACTAAAACGAATTAGGTCCTCAAATATTTCAAACCACGAAATATGTCCTCGAACTTGTCACTTTTGATTAATTTATGTTATGTCGTTACATCGTCAGCTAACTTAGACGGAAATAGCACGTGTGGCTCGTGTGACGTCTATCAGGCCTTTAAATGTGACGTGGAATAACAAATGGCATTGAAACGTTGACCTGGCAAACAAATGTACTAATTTTCCCTCACATTTCTACCTGACTCTCCCAAATCACACTTCACGATTCATCTCATAAACCCACTCCCAGATTTCCAACCCAATCTGCATTATTGGTCGAACCCATGCCAAACTCGAAGTCATAAACCCATAAAAAATCCAGACTTTCTCACATTGCAAGAGTTCTTCCCTTCAATTCGCCGCAGCTTTGGGTGAAATCAAAACTACCACACACCTCCCAAAATCCCAAAATCGAAGTGGAAAGATATCAACATAGAAGAAACTTACTCAAAATCAGAAATTGTTGCTTGATTATGATGTCCTAGGTCCAGAAATGTTTGAAACTCTGCGAAATTAGGGGTGGGCAATCTTGTTGTTGCAGAATCTCACTTCAATTTTAAGCTTCCTATAGGTAATTTTGGGGTAGGATTTCTGTTTTTTGGTTCAATATATTTGGGTGTAATGAAATGTGAGTGTTGTCCAGAATAGAGGAAGAGAGTTACGTGGCACTCTCCACGTCTTTTTATTTCGCCAGATCGATATAGGTAGCTATTCCACGTCATAATTAACGGCCAGGTAGATGTCACGAGAGCCACATATGCTATTTCCGTCGAAGTTGGCTGACAACATTAATATATCAAACGATAAATCGTATATGATAAACTAAAATATCCATATTAATAAACTACAACAACATATCCATATCCATAGATTAGAAACGTATACATATCCATAGATCCCAACTAAACATGCCACAACAATGAACATAAATATTTAGCTTACTATCGTTTGAACTTTGAAGAATACAATTGCATTACACTTACCGAAATGTGAAGTTGTTCGGGAGTTGTTGTCCCATTAAATGATTCTTTTGTATCTCCCTCCTCGCTAATAGTTGGTTCGGTTCCCCTCGACACATCAATACCCATGTAGGTTTTCTTATACGTATCAAACACCGTAGGACTTTTGCCAAGTTTTTTAAACAATAATAATAGATTATAAAGTAAGTAAGTATTTTAAACTTAAATAAATTAAATTATAGATCAAATCAATTACATGACACCGTAGGACTTTTTTCCAAAAACATTACACCGCAATCTCCTCCAATATACCACTATATAATAGAATACATATGTTTTATAATTAAATAATACTAAAACGATATATTTAGTTATAAAAACCACTCACAGTCCAGACCACACATTCAAAAACCACACTGCAAATAAAAAATGTGTTTAATTAGTAAATCCACATACACGAAAACTACGATTAGTAAAGCCACACACCCTTAAAACTACTAATTCAGATACAAAGTGTAAAACAATAATTTAAAAAAAAAAAGGGTTAATCTCAAAAATGCCCATGAAGAGGGCACTTAATTAAAATGGGACATTCAATTTTTTTGTCTTTTAAATATTTCCAGTTCATTCAAACTTATTTGCAAATAAGGAAACCCTTTTATACATACCAAAATTACCCCCAATTCATTGAAACCTAATTCAACTCCAATTTCATGATTTACACTCCAATTTAGCCAAATTTCACCAATTAACCAATTTTGACCATAATTTCAATTTTGACCCCAATTTTGACGCGCCACCACAGGAGACCGCGGGTCTCCGGCGTTGACTTTTTTTTTTTTCTTTTTTTTTTGAATTTTTTTTTTCCTGAAAATCTTTTCCGGTAGGTCAACCGTTATTGACCGCTGGGTCTCTGGCGTTGGTTTTCTTTTTTCCTAAAAAAATATTTTACTTAATATTATTGTCTTGGCTGCTAAGTTACTGTCTCCAGCAGTTATTTAACTTTTAATTGAATTCTTCTTCTTTTTTTCTTAAAAAAATATTTTAATTAATATTACTGTCTTGGCTGCTAAATTACTGTCTCCAACAGTTATTTAACTGTCAGAAATAGTAACTTAATTGTTAATTGACTGGTTTTATTGTTTTTGTTTTTTAAAATTTGTTTTTTCTTAAAAAAAACTTATTTTAATTAATATTACTGTCTTGACTGCTAAATTACTGTCTCCAACAGTAATTTTACTGTCTGAGACAGTAACATTACTATATTAAGAAATTTTATCGTCTTGGCCCGCATTTTTGTTGTCTTCGACTGTAATATTACTGTTTCCGACCGTATTATTACTGTCTCATGCAATAATATTACTGTTTGGGACAATAATATTTCGGGAAACTAATATTCATAATATTACTGTCCCAAACAGTAATATTACTGTCTGAGACACTAATTTAGCAGTAAAGACAGTAATATCAATGAAACTATTTTTTCTAAGAAAAAAAAAATCAACGTCGGAGACCAGCGGTCAACCACGGTTGATTGGCTGGGAAAAAAATTTAGAAAAACAGAAGTTTAAAAAAATAAAAAAAATTCAACGCCGAAGTATAACCGGAAGAAAAAATTCAGAAAAAAAAATTCAAAAAATTATTAAAATGGGGGTTAATGTGATATATTTGTTTAAATCCGGGGTCAATGTGTAATATTAAGGAAGTTATAGCATAATGGATGAAATTGATAATAATTATATTATGGAGGGTATTTTAGACCAAAGACATGGGATAGGTTTATTTTAAGGGATTATTTCATAAAAGCCCCTCATATGCACTGTCCAATTAAGAGAGGTCCAATTTTTTTTTCCTTTTCAAGATAAATCCAAAATATATTTTAATTACCATAAATAATTTAATTCACTATTATACCCTTCACCTAACCCTACAAAACTCACGTTCTCAATCTTTCTTTTTCTCCGGCGTTCTCCCCTCTCTCATCTTTCAACAGGTAGCCGCCCTTGCCCTTTCTTCCTCTACATCGTCGATCTCTTTACCCAATTCTCGATTTCTTTGCCGAGGATGAGACCTCCCACTCCACCGCCTCCCCCCATCTTCACGGCTCTGATGGAACCCCTCCGTCTACCTCCTCGTCATCCACCACGTCGGCCCTGTGGCTCCTTTCTATCTGCCCTCTTCCTTCTCTCTTTCTCTCATCTGGTTTCCTTTTTTTCCGACGAAAAATCACTGTAAAAACCCACCCACCCCACAATGGCTACAAATCATGTACCAAATGATGTGCCCACTATGATTCTTGGAAGTTGTCGATATAAAGATCAACTTCACATTATTTCCATCAAAAGTAATTCGACATTAATGGAGATATATGGTGCTATTATCAACAAGTGGAATCATATCCATCCAGATGCACTGATCCTCCAATACTTGGCTCCTCGGGAAAGATTGTATGTGAAATTGGGTAGTGATGAAGATGTGGAGAATATGGTTGCATTGCATCTGATAATGAAGATGAGTGGAAGAGGGTTCGCACCGATGGCTGGTAGGTCTCCATCCTTTTCTGTACTACTAAAAAGCATTTCTTTATGTTGTTAATTATTGTGTGATACACATTATAGAATATGACATGTAATAGTATCATGCTAATATAATTATGGTATGGACGTATGGTACTTACAGTACGTAGCCGTTATTCGTATAGTATGGGTGATAGGTAAATTTGGTACTGTTGGTGGAAAAACATAGTATCATATAATGGGGAAGATAGTACGTAACCGTTATTCGTATAGTATGTGTGATATGTAAATTTGGTACTGTTGGTGGGAAAACATAATATCATATAATGGGCAAGACAGTACGTAACCGTTATTCAGACATTATGCGTGATAGGTAAATTTAGTACTATTTGTGGGAAAACTTAGTATCATATAATGGAGAAGACAGTATGAAATCAATGCATATTAGTATTTTTCATTGTTTACTAGTTATGATATTTTCATGTACATTGTTATTTGGATTCCACTCTATTGTAATCCATTTTTTAAGTCTTTTTCAAACCAAAAGCAGCGATCGATCGATGGAAATCGAGGGTAATCCACTTGGAAATTTGATTGAAAGAAGGTTTGGGTTGGAGATACAATCGGAAGCTCAATGGGTTCATGGATGCATGGGAATCTTGATTGCGTCTTGTTTGTCTGCTTGTGGGCATATTGTCATGCTGTAGACAATACAAATATTTGGTTTAGGGCAAAAACTTGCGATATAAAAACACTTCGCCCTAAACTAGCAATTATCTTGTTGAGGCATCAGGGAGTAGACGTGGAAGCTAGAGATGAAGAAGATATAGCGTTATTATGAAAAAATTGCGAGTGGAAGTGTTTTAGGGTTTTTGTGTTTTTTTTTTCATGAACATATGAAAGTGTTTTTGTGCCATAAACAACCTGTCCTTTTTTTTGTAGAGCTAACAATACTATTGATTAGCTCTACTCGTTGTTTTCCATTGAATACATCGTACTATATGTTTCGATGAATTGTACTTACCTTTTGAACACATGGTACTTTATTTTGAGATGAATTGAGTTTGTATGCGTACCATAAAAATGAACAACAAATACTTTCTAGTCTATTCATAGATACCTTGTCAATACAAGACTTGTACTTCACATGTGTATTCTTTGTACTTACTTGATGAACAAAGCGTAATATATTCACGAATAACTTGTACTTCACATGTGTATTCACGAAAAACTAATATTTTCATCAAATGTTACCATAATCGATGTTGATTGACTCCCACATGGTCTATATTCATTTTTAATAGTCTTCAAAAGAAGAATTGTGTCTTAAAAATGTGATTATATGGATGCATTGGCCCCACAATTATATATAGTGTCACAATACTATATGAATGGCAAACATATACTTTATGAATGAACAAAGCGTACTATATTCACGAATAACCTGTACTTCACATGTGTATTCATTGTACTTACTTGATGAACAAAGCGTACTATATTTTGCGATGAATTGAGTTGTACCAATTTCATTGACACTTTAATGATCAATAAGTATGGGAGATGTGTAAATTATGTTTTAGATGAGTATTTTAAGGTACGCGAGCATTATTGTCGCGTTTGGAATACAAGATCCCATAAATATGTTGAATCTCATACATGATATTCATATACTATACAAGATACTCATATAAGTGTACAATGCTCTAGTGTAAAATTAATATTTTCCTCAAGTGTTACCGTAATCGATATTGATCGACTCCCACATTGTCTATATTCATTTTTAATAGTCTTCAAAAGAAGAATTGTGTCTTGAAAATATGATTATATGGATGCATTGGCCCCACAATTATATATAGTGTCACAATACTATATGAATGGCAAACATATACTTTATGAATGAACAAAGCGTACTATATTCACGAATAACCTGTACTTCACATGTGTATTCGTTGTACTTACTTGATGAACAAAGCGTACTATATTTTGCGATGAATTGAGTTGTACCAATTTCATTGACACTTTAATGATCAATAAGTATGGGAGATGTGTAAATTATGTTTTAGATGAGTATTTTAAGGTAGGCGAGCATTATTGTCGCGTTTGGAATACAAGATCCCATAAATATGTTGAATTTCATATATGATATTCATATACTATACAAGATACTCATATAAGTGTACAATGCTCAAGTGTAAAACTAATATTTTCCTCAAGTGTTACCATAATCGATATTGATCGACTCCCACATTGTCTATATTCATTTTTAATAGTCTTCAAAAGAAGAATTGTGTCTTAAAAATGTGATTATATGGATGCATTGGCCCCACAATAATATATAGAGTGTCACAATACTATATGAATGGCAAACATATACTTTGTGAATGAACAAAGCGTACTATATGCACGAATAACCCGAACTTTACCAGTATATACATTTAACTTACTTGGTGAACAAAGCGTACTATATTCACGAATAACCCGAACTTTACCGGTTTTTACATTATACTTATTTGATGAACAAAGCATACTATATTGACAAATAACCCAAACTTTACCAGCTTATACATTGTACTTATTTGATCAACAAAGCGTGCTATATTCACGAATAACCCGAACTTTACAAGTTTATACATTGTACTTACTTGGTGAACAAAGCGTACTATATTCATGAATAATCCTAACTTTACCGTACTCTTATGTTCACTAATTAAACAACAGTACATAGGTTTGATACGCTTTCGTATTGCTGCCCGATTATTTACACTGTACGCTTGCATGAGAGCCGCAACCCTCTGCAAGCTGTGGTTTATTTTAGGCATGTCCATGTAGTGATATAAGAGATTTTCTTCAGTTCTTCATAATGTTGTTTCTTCATCAGCTTCTTCACACCTTCCATAGTTGCTTAAAAAGCGATCGGTGAGCACCTGCAGCCTATTGCTAGCTTGCTGGTATGTTCTTTTACATCAATTCCTGCATTTACATACACATAAAAGTACAATTATAACAAATACAACGTACTACAAAGTTCCACTACCAGTACTTCCAGTAATTTCGTTCAATACCATCCAAATGCACTAGCAATACCATTGTTGTATGTGACACATACTATACATAACAATCAAACACGATACTTTCAGTACCCTGTGTCAATACCAATATGTTGATTTTAAATGCCTAAGAATATCTACTCATATGTTGAGACAGACTACGTGTTACGACATTATGTTTCATAACAGAATTCTTGTGTTGTCACAGTAATAAATCTACTAAAAGCAAAATAAAGAACACAACAATTTAATGTGGTTCGAATACAAACATACCCTACATCCACGAGGACTTGCAAAACTAGTTCAGATTTAAGTGTACATTAATAGGACTTAATAAAAACACTTAAGACTCCCTCTTTATGTAATATGCCGTTCTTGCACACGACTCGAACTTGTTGATAATCAAAGCAATTCCTCCTTCGCACTCTTGGACTTCCTCCAATGTTGAACTTCCTTCAAACGGCGGATCGACCTCTCCCGAGATCTTTTAAGCACTTCTCCTGAAACGCCGATCTTCTTTATGACCTGGTAGAAGAAACCTGGTATGTTGCCACACCTGGTGTGCCGACAGGGCTGCAGCACGGGCTGCACCCTTCAAAGCCTTTATGCTGGGATTTTTCTTATTAAAGCTCCATGGGACTCATATGAGGTTGAGGGCCTAATATATGCACGAAATTTCCACCCTAAACCTAACTTGGGCCCTAAGAAATCGATTTAACTAGGTAATAGAATCCTAGTCGATTTCTACTTTTATTCTAGATAAGTACAAAAGATACCTAACTAGAATATAATGCATGAAAATAAATCCAAGTCCTAATAAAAATATTACAAGAATAGGACTCTAATTAATTCCAAAATAAACATGGAAAAAAAATCTTTGCCAATCTTCAATTACCATGTATGCCGAATTTCTCCAATCTTCACTAACAGAAATATGGCGCAAACACAATCAAATGCACTAGCAATACCATCCAAATTCACTAGCAATACCATTGTTGCACGTGACACATACTACATAATAATCAAACATTATATGTTCAGTACCCTGTGTCAATACCAATCAAATGCACTAGCAATACTATTCAAAGGCACTAGCAATACTATTGTGGCATATGACACATACTACAGAACCATCAAACATTATACTTCCAGTACCCTGTGTCAATACCATCCAAAGTCACTAGCAATACCATTCAAAGGCACTAGCAATACTATTGTGGCATATGACACATACTACAGAACCATCAAACATTATACTTCCAGTACCCTGTGTCAATACCATCCAAAGTCACTAGCAATACCATTCAAAGGCACTGACAATACTATTGTGGCATATGACACATACTACAGAACCATCAAACATTATACTTCCATTACCCTGTGTTAATACCGTCCAAAGTCAAGAGCAATACCATTATTACATATGACATATACTACAGAACCATCAAAACTCATACATCAAACCCTTGTTAGGACTAAATGCTTTCGGGACAGTACTTCGAGTACCATGTGTCAATATCATCTAAATGCACTATTAATACAGTTACTGCGCATGACACATACTATAGAACCAGTACGAAAAATACAGTAAGCCTCTTTCCCATATCCTATATGAAACCCTTGTTAGGACTCAAAAAGCTTTGGGGACATGCTAATGTCACCGAAGAATAATACCCAGGAGGGAAGTGTTATAAAATTATGAAATTCGACAACAAATAAATGACCTTTGCAAACCCAAATAACAAAACAACAGATATTGGAACCGATTTAATGATTAGGGGAAACACCGAATAAAGTCGAGGCATAATACCCACGAGTGGATATGTTCAAAATCATGTAATTTTACAACAAATAAACCTTTTTGCAAACTTAAGCAACACCCATATGGGTCTATTTCCAATAAAATGAAAAAAAAATCAAACCTTTTTGTTTGCTCTGCTTCACCATTGTCTAGAAATGGGTTTGTTTATTTTTTTTCCCTTTCGCTTTATTATTTTTCTGCGTCTTTGTTGATTCTTCGTTCTTTGTTGTTTCTTCGTTCTTTGTTGTTTCTTTGTTCTTTGTTTCTTCTCTGTTGCTTTTTTGTTTGGAAATGGGTATAAACTGATAACGATGGTTTTTTCTGCCCCTTTTTAGCTTCCTTCTTGTTGTTTGATTTTTGAAATGTAACGGACAAAGAGCGTGAAACACAAACGACGCGTTGGAGGTTGAAAATAAATTATGTAAAATTAATATAAAGTAAATGGTATTTTAGTATTTGCATAGTTCATTAGGGACTGATCTGCATGTTAGGCGTGTGAGTAGGGACTGATTTGCTTGGGGAAACTACCTAGGGACTGATCTGTGTTTTGTGTTTTGGATTAGGGATTTATCTGTAGTTTCCCCTATATTAAATGGTCGGGTATCATAGGGGTAAAACCACAACCATACAAAAATTGTGACGGTTTGCATTTCTTTTAGCAAAACCATTACCAAATCCTAATGGTTTCCGTAGAGGGTTTTAAACGGAGCGGATACCCATGGGTAGCGAGCAAATCGGATTTTGCCATCCCTAAACATAAGGCTTGAAGACGATGTCGATGGAGAGGAGTTGGGGTGCTGAGCAATGATAGTGGTGGGGAGGAGTTGGGCGGTGGGTGGTGGTGGAGGAAGTGGTTCGTCGTGAAGACGATGATGAAATTTTTGTCTCTGAAGACGATGATAGTTTTTCTTAATTATGTTTTGAAAAATTGCAATTTAACCTTTTTAAGATTCTGCATTTTTTTAGAAATTCAATTTAGCCCCTTAGTTGTACAACCTACCTGTTAAAGTGATGGGGGTTTTTTTATTTTGCAAAAACCTCCTCGGGTTATTTTTGTCTTTTCATAGTCGGTTAACTATAAAAAGGTAAATAGGTCTCGAGTGTGTTGTCTGAATTAGGGTTGTGACTGAGTTGATTTTTTGTCCACCAACCGATTCATTATCGACAATATTTTTAGGCGGATAATAATTTTTTAACCGACCCATTAGATGGGGTAAAAAAATGGGTTAATCTAAAAAAGGCCCATGACAAGTGCACTTAATTAAAAAATGGACATTCAACTTTTTTATCTTTCAAATATTTCGAGCTCATTCTAACTTATTTGCAAATAAGAAAAACCCTTTTATATATACCAAAATTACACTCAATTCTTTGAAACCTAATTCAACCCCAATTTCATGATTTACACCCTAATTTAGCCAAATTTCACCCGCCACCACCGGAGACCGCTGGTCAGCCGTCGTTTACCGCGCTGACTTTTTTTTTTTTTTTTTTTTTTTTGAAATTTTTTTTTATTCTCATTTTTTTTCCGGTAGGTGAACCGCCGTTGACTTCTTCTCCTTTTCTCTCTGTCTCATTTTATTTCCTCCATGCCTCCCCTTTCTCTAAACCATTTCTATCACTCGTCTTTTTTGCAACGGGCGGCGATAAACGGAGGAGTATATGACGGTATCGACGCATGGCCGCGGCGAGGAGGATTAGAGTGGCAATACCCTTTCCTCCTGATCCAAAGCCTAACCCAAATGCATCTCTTGTTTCTACTTCCGATCTAGATTCTGCCGTGCAATGCACATAATTTTGATTGTATAATATTTAGTAATTACTCATAAGTTTTAGGGTTAAATACATTTTGCACTTTGTACTATAACTACTGTGGCATTTGACCCCCTTACTATCAAATGTGACAAAACAACCCCTACAGTTAGCAATCGTTAATCTTTTTGTTCATACGAGATGATGTGGCACATTGATTTTTTGTGCTGATTTCTTGTGACGGTTTACCCATCAAATAAAATAGGGCAAATGGTGAATAGGCTCATAACAAGGGACTTAAATGCACATAGGTCAAGACAAAACAGTCTCGCAAATAAACCCATCCCATGTCTTTTGTCTAAAATACCTTCCATATCTTTTGTCTAAAATACCTTCCATAGGGAAAATTACAGTTTATGTTCCCAAACTTTACCACTAAAATGATTAATGTCCTCAAATATTTCAATTCACGAAATATGTCCTTTAACTTGCCACTTTTGGTCACTTTATGTTCTGTCGTTACCGTTGGCAGCTAACTTCGACGGAAATAGCACGTGTGGCTCACGTGACGTCTATGTGACCGTTAAATGTCGAGCTGGAAAACACCGAGTGTCTACTTGGCCGATGAAACGTGATGTGAAGCGACACGTCCATCTCCTCCCCTATTTATATTCCAAAATCCCTAATTCGCCATATCCCCAATGAACCCGTAAATCCAACCTTTAAAATCCCATTTTGAATCCTTCAATTGAGGTGAAATTCGAAAATAGCATAATCGTCTTCTCAAGTTTTTGAATGTCCGTGTAGTTGAAGCGTATTATTTAGGTGTTTGAGGAAGCAAAAAACTCAAAAAAAAGCAACAAAAAAAAAGCAAAAAAAAAAAGAAAAATAGACAAAACAAAAATCACATTTTCACATAATTTAACAACATAGCTACAAAGTTAAGGATACTTGCTGTAGTTTGGAGTCCACTGAAGGCCGGATTCACTCCTTGACATTTTCTTCTCCAAAAATCACCCACAACAGCGCGGCGTCTCAGAATGGAAAAACTTTTCAAATGTGAGAGAGAATGTTTGGATTTTTTATGGGTTTATGACTTCGAGTTTGGTACGGGTTCGACCAAGAATGCATATTGGATTGAAAATTTGGAAGTGGGTTGAGGAGATTGAAATTGTAAAGTGTGAAAAAATTTGGATTTATGGGAATGAAGCGTGAACTGTGAATTTGGATATATATATATATATATATATATATATATATATATATATATATATATATATATATATATATATATATATATATATATATATATATATATATATATATATATATATATATATATATATATATATATATTGTTTTATGTTCATAACATCTCCTTCAACACGGTACTGCAGCAGCCATAGGACTCTCCCTCTTAATATTTTTTTTTGTAATATATATATATATATATATATATATATATATATATATATATATATATATATATATATATATATATACTTATATTTTAAATTATTGTTTTTACACTTCTTACAATATTTGTTTGACAGAGTTGCATGGCAGATTGCTCCGACATCTATTGCAAGATTTGATGGCCTCCTGCTGACAAATAGTCGAAAATAATGGTTAATGTTATAATAAAAAAAAAAAAAATATATATATATATATATATATATATATATATATATATATATATATATATATATATATATATATATATATATATATTGTTTTATGTTCATAAACATCTCCTTCAACACGGTGCTGCAGCAGCAATAGGACTCTCCCTCTTAGTATTTTTTTCATGTAATGTATATTACTATATTTAATATATATATATATATATATATATATATATATATATATATATATATATATATATATATATATATTGGGCAAATGGTAAATAGGTCCATGACAAGGGACTTAAATACACATTGGTCCACAAAAAAAAAACAATCTTTAAAATAAACCTATCCCATGTCTTTGGTCTAAAATACCCTCCATAATATAATTATTATCAATTTCATCCATTATGCTATAACTTCCTTAATATTACACATTGACCCCGGATTTAAACAAATATATCACATTAACCCCCATTTAAATAATTTTTTGAATTTTTTTTTCTGAATTTTTTCTTCCGGTTATATTTCGGCGTTGAATTTTTTTCTTTTTTAGAGTATGAGTTTGTACAATAAAGTATTTTTTTTTACGAATTAATTTTGTTTTTTTAGTTAAATTCGGAAGAGAGATGTTTAGGAGAATTTGTTTTGATCGAGAGGTTTTTGGGAGATTTAGTTTTGATTTGATTAAGGGTATTTTTACCACAATGAAAATAATTAATTTATTAAAATCTGCAGATTTTGACTTGAATGTATAGACATAAATTATAATATAGAGCGACCTATAGCAAATTACCCCCTTTTTATAAGCTAAAAGCGTGGGTCAGTCCTTACAAATGTTTAGTAGGTTCTATCAGTCATAATTGACAATATTTACATGCACTTCATTCCCTAGGTTATGTAAAAATCTAAAATACAATTTACTTCGGGGATAACTAAAACAAATATCGTTTTTTTCTCACTTCAATTCTAACAAAATGAAAAATAAACAATACATAAATAAATAGGTAATTACATTAATATTCTGAATGAAATCAATACCACACAAATATAAAAGAATATCATTTTCTTTTTAATACAACACACTAGGGTTAGACATGGGTCGGGTTGGGTCGAGTAATTATCGGTCAATTACCTACCGGACCGGATCAACAGATTTTTCTGTGTACTGAATACGTTAACAGCCCGGCCGTTGTGGGTCAGATAATAGTTGACAACCGTCTTTGCCAAAATAAAAAAATTGGGTCCGTTTGTTTGTATCATCGGCCATTTAACTTTTCCTTTATTACAATAATAATGTTATTCTATCAACTTTTTTGTAAGTTTTGTTCAAAAGATATTTTGGAAAAACTTGTTACAAAAAACCAAACCTTAACTTTAAGAGTATTTTTTACTAAATTTTACAACAATTAAATAAATAAAGAAGAATTAGAAATACGAATTATAAAATAAAATAGTACTCAAAGGTTTACAACTTTGTATGTTGAATTATTTGATATATAATTATAAAATTTATTTATTTACTTATTTTCATTAATAATTATCATAATTTTATTAGATTCATTAACATCATTAAATATTTATCATATTTTTTTTAGTATTAAAATAGTCGGTTAGTCAGGTAATTTGACGCCCACTATCGAAATACACTGTACTTTTTTTTAATAAATGAATACAATGACTTCAACTTAATTTAACATTACTAAAATCAACTAAAAATGGGCAACCAAAGTCCACAATACAAGATCGTGTCCATATCTCTTGAACAACAATCACCTTTGAAATAGAGCTAGAATCCAAATAGATTAAACTCTATAAAACTTCTAAGTAACTTTACTCCTAAGAGTCTTCAACATAATCTTCGATTAATGCACCTGATACTAAGAATAAGATGGAAAATAAAGGAGGAGTAAGTCCAAATGGACTTAGTGAGGAGTACAAGGGAAAAACAGTGGAATCGAATAATAATCACAACAAGAAAACAATAGAAGTGTTAGACTTCGAATTGGAGTTGCAATTGGACCATCTAGAGAATGATCGTTTCGATAAGGAATAAGAGGCCAAAGTATAAGGCACATCAGTATGATCAGGATAAACAATAAAATCAATATGTACAGGTAAAGAACAATATTCAACAGGTAATTCCCTGATCAATTATGAATTTTGTGGAGATTCTCATGATAACAATTTGGATATCAAATATGAGACCATGGAAATTCCCATGGTAACAATTTGTTCATGTACCTGTACCTGCCTTGTGACTCCCTGGGCCGTAACTACCTTATATATCACCGATCAGGGAGCTACCAGGGTGCATGCCGATCCATCCATCAGCTCTGTTAACCTCCAACTATGCCAATGGTGTAGATCCAATATGGGTACTATCGAAGATACCATCCACCGTCGGCCCAATATAGCCCAGTAGTCTTTTTCGAACAGCCAAGAGCCCAACTGATCAATTATCCTTAGGGCGTCCCCAAAGGAATCAATCATTGTAGATATCGGATATGCTTCCGACTATCTCAATTTATAGTTTGAATCCCAATAATGAATTCCACTTTGGAAAGAATCAGTATCATAATTCAATAGTGTTGGGATTTCAATAAGTGACTGATCAGGATAATCCCAATGGGATTCCAATAACAATTGACAATAATTTCTGGTCATGAAATCACAAGTCAAGAAAGGTAAGATCAATGGTTTCAATAAGAGAGTGACCACAATTCAAGATCGTATAACAATTGATGAAAATGAATCTCAATTAAATCTGACAATTTAATCTACGAATTCTCAGAAGACACATAATCCCAATTATTATCCCAACATAGCAAGAACAGCCCCATAAGAGGATTACGTGTAACTGCCATGTTTTTGACAGACTCACTTCCGTATAATTCTCATCTCTAAAAGTCTATAAAATTTTCTCGAATTAGAAGCAATTTAACACTTACTTATAACTCTCACGGTCATCGATGAGTTTTGTGAAGAGACTGATTCCAAATTCTCACTCCAAACCCTTCGATTTCAGCTTCGAAAACGGGTGCAGCAGCAAATACTATTTCCTTCAAGATTCCAGCGAGCAAGCTGAACTTCTTGTCCGATTACGGCAACCAACGCCTTGAACACCGTCGAGTGTCCCCCCACCAATAGAAAGCTATGTTCTTAAGATTCTAACAGTAGCTTCGGATCATCGAAACTCCACCGTTAAGACTTCCGTTCATCTAATCCTTTGAAGAGACAAAGGCTGAAATTCAATTTCTTGACAGCTCGTCTTCTTCGTCCGATTCCGGCGACCATCTTATGCGACCATCATCGGAGGTCACCTGATCGTTGTATCCCCTTTCTAAAGCTTCACGCAGCCCTAATTCTGCCAATAATTTGAATTGGGGATTTCCAGATTAAAACCTGAAATTAATTTCTAGGATTTTAGCCAAGAACCGAGAGAGAGGAGGAGAGAGCAGGCGAGAGAGATGATGAGAGAGTGAGGAACTATTCGAGTATATAAAGAAACGAAGAGAAGAGAAATCAGATGACAAAGAAGCCGACTCAGCAATATCTCTACGTGGCTTTCTCTCTATAATTCCAATTAATTGCACATCATCCGTTTAACCATACCCAATTCAAATTCATAAACTTGATTGCCAAGTTTATAAAATTATTATCTCTTAATAACACATCAGCAACTAATTCTCATTATAAAGTACAATACTCTCTTGTGTGTGTGTGTGTTACATCAATATTCTCATTATATATATAAATTTCGGGATGTTACAACAGGTAATTCTCGGCCAACCGACTTTTGAGTAAACTGGAACCATCGACCAACCCATTTTACATGGATCGGTTACATTTATTGGTCCGACTATATGGGTTGATTAATTAGGGTTATCGACCATGAAAAGTGGGTTGGTTCGCCGTTAAAATCGACCCATGTCCAGCCCTAAAACAAATGAAAATAAGGAGATTGATTTCTTTCTTTTTTCTATACGTTGTATAATTCAATCTAGAGTATTTTTGTACATTAAGGTATCAAACTAAGAAAATGTTTGAAAAAATGTGGTGATAGGAGGTCATTAGGCTACAAATGCAAGACAGGCGACAAAATTTGGCGACGGAAAAACACCTTTGCAATGATTTCTCGGGTCATACAACGAAAAACTATTCATCTCCAAGTCGGGCAAGAATAGTCGCCAAATGCCCCGTCGCAAAGTTTGCATCGAAGAATAATTTGCGACGAATCGCAACAATCATCGCCAATTTTGTATTTTCAAAGAAAAAATGTTCTTTTTTATTTTTCACGATGGATTCCGTCCTTTCGTTGCAAATCTCTTGCGACGAATACATAATAAGTGGAAAATATTCGCGACGATAACCGGTTCCGTCGCCCCAAGTAGCGACCTTTGGAACATTTTCGTCGCAATTATTTTGAATTTTTTGGCGACTCAAAATAATTTTCTTCGCAAGCCACACGACATAGTTGCGATGATTTTATATATGATTCATCACAAGGCATCGATCATGTTTGCGACGATTTTTGTATTAGTCGCAAAGTTATTTTTTTTAATATTAAATTTGGTTTCTTCTATTATTTCAATTGACAAATTTAACCTGTATTATAAGTAAGCAGCTCTAAAAAAACATTATTATATCAAAAATATTAAAATCAAATTTATGGAGTAAATATCAAGGTAGTACACAAACATGAATTCAAAAAATACATAAAAACTTAAAAAGCACATGATATGGTATGGTGTTACAAACTTTAATTCAAAAAGCGCGGAAACTTCATAGGTTTTTTATACTCCAACATTATTAGTAGTAGTCGACGTTGAGGCTTGTAATCCTTGTTGTCTAAAACGCTCAATCAAGGTGTTCATAATTTCTCGAGTTTCATGCAACTGCACTTCCAATCGATCCAATTTTTCATCTTTACGTTGACTTGCTCTTGCATTGACTTCATTTGGATCTCCACTTCCGGTGGAGTTGAAAAAAATCTCGACTTTCCAGTCCTTGTGGTTGTACTTTTAATTTGAAGTCCTTTGCTCTTTCCGAGAACTTTTCCAATTGCAGTTGAGTTGGTTGTGCTTTCGTCACTTCCATCACGCATAGTCTCATCATAAAGTCGCTCCAAATCAGCCTGAAAATGAATATAAAAAAAAAAAAAGACATGTATGTACGCAACATGGGAAAATTACTTTTTATGTCCCTAAACTTTACTACTAAAACGAATTAGGTCCTCAAATATTTCAAACCACGAAATATGTCCTCGAACTTGTCACTTTTGATTAATTTATGTTATGTCGTTACATCGTCAGCTAACTTAGACGGAAATAGCACGTGTGGCTCGTGTGACGTCTATCTGGCCTTTAAATGTGACGTGGAATAACAAATGGCATTGAAACGTTGACCTGGCAAACAAATGTACTAATTTTCCCTCACATTTCTACCTGACTCTCCCAAATCACACTTCACGATTCATCTCATAAACCCACTCCCAGATTTCCAACCCAATCTGCATTATTGGTCGAACCCATGCCAAACTCGAAGTCATAAACCCATAAAAAATCCAGACTTTCTCACATTGCAAGAGTTCTTCCCTTCAATTCGCCGCAGCTTTGGGTGAAATCAAAACTACCACACACCTCCCAAAATCCCAAAATCGAAGTGGAAAGATATCAACATAGAAGAAACTTACTCAAAATCAGAAATTGTTGCTTGATTATGATGTCCTAGGTCCAGAAATGTTTGAAACTCTGCGAAATTAGGGGTGGGCAATCTTGTTGTTGCAGAATCTCACTTCAATTTTAAGCTTCCTATAGGTAATTTTGGGGTAGGATTTCTGTTTTTTGGTTCAATATATTTGGGTGTAATGAAATGTGAGTGTTGTCCAGAATAGAGGAAGAGAGTTACGTGGCACTCTCCACGTCTTTTTATTTCGCCAGATCGATATAGGTAGCTATTCCACGTCATAATTAACGGCCAGGTAGATGTCACGAGAGCCACATATGCTATTTCCGTCGAAGTTGGCTGACAACATTAATATATCAAACGATAAATCGTATATGATAAACTAAAATATCCATATTAATAAACTACAACAACATATCCATATCCATAGATTAGAAACGTATACATATCCATAGATCCCAACTAAACATGCCACAACAATGAACATAAATATTTAGCTTACTATCGTTTGAACTTTGAAGAATACAATTGCATTACACTTACCGAAATGTGAAGTTGTTCGGGAGTTGTTGTCCCATTAAATGATTCTTTTGTATCTCCCTCCTCGCTAATAGTTGGTTCGGTTCCCCTCGACACATCAATACCCATGTAGGTTTTCTTATACGTATCAAACACCGTAGGACTTTTGCCAAGTTTTTTAAACAATAATAATAGATTATAAAGTAAGTAAGTATTTTAAACTTAAATAAATTAAATTATAGATCAAATCAATTACATGACACAGTAGGACTTTTTTCCAAAAACATTACACCGCAATCTCCTCCAATATACCACTATATAATAGAATACATATGTTTTATAATTAAATAATACTAAAACGATATATTTAGTTATAAAAACCACTCACAGTCCAGACCACACATTCAAAAACCACACTGCAAATAAAAAATGTGTTTAATTAGTAAATCCACATACACGAAAACTACGATTAGTAAAGCCACACACCCTTAAAACTACTAATTCAGATACAAAGTGTAAAACAATAATTTAAAAAAAAAAAGGGTTAATCTCAAAAATGCCCATGAAGAGGGCACTTAATTAAAATGGGACATTCAATTTTTTTGTCTTTTAAATATTTCCAGTTCATTCAAACTTATTTGCAAATAAGGAAACCCTTTTATATATACCAAAATTACCCCCAATTCATTGAAACCTAATTCAACTCCAATTTCATGATTTACACTCCAATTTAGCCAAATTTCACCAATTAACCAATTTTGACCCTAATTTCAATTTTGACCCCAATTTTGACGCGCCACCATAGGAGACCGCGGGTCTCCGGCGTTGACTTCTTTTTTTTTCTTTTTTTTTTGAATTTTTTTTTTCCTGAAAATCTTTTCCGGTAGGTCAACCGTTATTGACCGCTGGGTCTCTGGCGTTCGTTTTTTTTTTTCCTAAAAAAATATTTTACTTAATATTACTGTCTTGGCTGCTAAGTTCCTGTCTCCAGCAGTTATTTAACTTTTAATTGAATTCTTCTTCTTTTTTTCTTAAAAAGATATTTTAATTAATATTACTGTCTTGGCTGCTAAATTACTGTCTCCAACAGTTATTTAACTGTCAGAAATAGTAACTTAATTGTTAATTGACTGGTTTTATTGTTTTTGTTTTTTAAAATTTGTTTTTTCTTAAAAAAAACTTATTTTAATTAATATTACTGTCTTGACTGCTAAATTACTGTCTCCAACAGTAATTTTACTGTCTGAGACAGTAACATTACTATATTAAGAAATTTTATCGTCTTGGCCCGCATTTTTGTTGTCTTCGACTGTAATATTACTGTTTCCGACCGTATTATTACTGTCTCATGCAATAATATTACTGTTTGGGACAATAATATTTCGGGAAACTAATATTCATAATATTACTGTCCCAAACAGTAATATTACTGTCTGAGACACTAATTTAGCAGTAAAGACAGTAATATCAATGAAACTATTTTTTCTAAGAAAAAAAAAATCAACGTCGGAGACCGGCGGTCAACCACGGTTGATTGGCTGGGAAAAAAATTTAGAAAAACAGAAGTTTAAAAAAAGAAAAAAAATTCAACGCCGAAGTATAACCGGAAGAAAAAATTCAGAAAAAAAAATTCAAAAAATTATTAAAATGGGGGTTAATGTGATATATTTGTTTAAATCCGGGGTCAATGTGTAATATTAAGGAAGTTATAGCATAATGGATGAAATTGATAATAACTATATTATGGAGGGTATTTTAGACCAAAGACATGGGATAGGTTTATTTTAAGGGATTATTTCATAAAAGCCCCTCATATGCACTGTCCAATTAAGAGAGGTCCAATTTTTTTTTCCTTTTCAAGATAAATCCAAAATATATTTTAATTACAATAAATAATTTAATTCACTATTATACCCTTCACCTAACCCTACAAAACTCACGTTCTCAATCTTTCTTTTTCTCCGGCGTTCTCCCCTCTCTCATCTTTCAACAAGTAGCCGCCCTTGCCCTTTCTTCCTCTACATCGTCGATCTCTTTACCCAATTCTCGATTTCTTTGCCGAGGATGAGACCTCCCACTCCACCGCCTCCCCCCATCTTCACGGCTCTGATGGAACCCCTCCGTCTACCTCCTCGTCATCCACCACGTCGGCCCTGTGGCCCCTTTCTATCTGCCCTCTTCCTTCTCTCTTTCTCTCATCTGGTTTCCTTTTTTTCCGACGAAAAATCACTGTAAAAACCCACCCACCCCACAATGGCTACAAATCATGTACCAAATGATGTGCCCACTATGATTCTTGGAAGTTGTCGATATAAAGATCAACTTCACATTATTTCCATCAAAAGTAATTCGACATTAATGGAGATATATGGTGCTATTATCAACAAGTGGAATCATATCCATCCAGATGCACTGATCCTCCAATACTTGGCTCCTCGGGAAAGATTGTATGTGAAATTGGGTAGTGATGAAGATGTGGAGAATATGGTTGCATTGCATCTGATAATGAAGATGAGTGGAAGAGGGTTCGCACCGATGGCTGGTAGGTCTCCATCCTTTTCTTTACTACTAAAAAGCATTTCTTTATGTTGTTAATTATTGTGTGATACACATTATAGAATATGACATGTAATAGTATCATGCTAATATAATTATGGTATGGACGTATGGTACTTACAGTACGTAGCCGTTATTCGTATAGTATGGGTGATAGGTAAATTTGGTACTGTTGGTGGAAAAACATAGTATCATATAATGGGGAAGATAGTACGTAACCGTTATTCGTATAGTATGTGTGATATGTAAATTTGGTACTGTTGGTGGGAAAACATAATATCATATAATGGGGAAGACAGTACGTAACCGTTATTCAGACATTATGCGTGATAGGTAAATTTAGTACTATTTGTGGGAAAACTTAGTATCATATAATGGAGAAGACAGTATGAAATCAATGCATATTAGTATTTTTCATTGTTTACTAGTTATGATATTTTCATGTACATTGTTATTTGGATTCCACTCTATTGTAATCCATTTTTTAAGTCTTTTTCAAACCAAAAGCAGCGATCGATCGATGGAAATCGAGGGTAATCCACTTGGAAATTTGATTGAAAGAAGGTTTGGGTTGGAGATACAATCGGAAGCTCAATGGGTTCATGGATGCATGGGAATCTTGATTGCGTCTTGTTTGTCTGCTTGTGGGCATATTGTCATGCTGTAGACAATACAAATATTTGGTTTAGGGCAAAAACTTGCGATATAAAAACACTTCGCCCTAAACTAGCAATTATCTTGTTGAGGCATCGGGGAGTAGACGTGGAAGCTAGAGATGAAGAAGATATAGCGTTATTATGAAAAAATTGCGAGTGGAAGTGTTTTAGGGTTTTTGTGTTTTTTTTTTCATGAACATATGAAAGTGTTTTTGTGCCATAAACAATCTGTCCTTTTTTTTGTAGAGCTAACAATACTATTGATTAGCTCTACTCGTACTTTTCCATTGAATACATCGTACTATATGTTTCGATGAATTGTACTTACCTTTTGAACACATGGTACTTTATTTTGAGATGAATTGAGTTTGTATGCGTACCATAAAAATGAACAACAAATACTTTCTAGTCTATTCATAGATACCTTGTCAATACAAGACTTGTACTTCACATGTGTATTCTTTGTACTTACTTGATGAACAAAGCGTAATATATTCACGAATAACTTGTACTTCACATGTGTATTCACGAAAAACTAATATTTTCATCAAATGTTACCATAATCGATGTTGATCGACTCCCACATGGTCTATATTCATTTTTAATAGTCTTCAAAAGAAGAATTGTGTCTTAAAAATGTGATTATATGGATGCATTGGCCCCACAATTATATATAGTGTCACAATACTATATGAATGGCAAACATATACTTTATGAATGAACAAAGCGTACTATATTCACGAATAACCTGTACTTCACATGTGTATTCATTGTACTTACTTGATGAACAAAGCGTACTATATTTTGCGATGAATTGAGTTGTACCAATTTCATTGACACTTTAATGATCAATAAGTATGGGAGATGTGTAAATTATGTTTTAGATGAGTATTTTAAGGTACGCGAGCATTATTGTCGCGTTTGGAATACAAGATCCCATAAATATGTTGAATTTCATACATGATATTCATATACTATACAAGATACTCATATAAGTGTACAATGCTCAAGTGTAAAATTAATATTTTCCTCAAGTGTTACCATAATCGATATTGATCGACTCCCACATTGTCTATATTCATTTTTAATAGTCTTCAAAAGAAGAATTGTGTCTTAAAAATATGATTATATGGATGCATTGGCCCCACAATTATATATAGTGTCACAATACTATATGAATGGCAAACATATACTTTATGAATGAACAAAGCGTACTATATTCACGAATAACCTGTACTTCACATGTGTATTCATTGTACTTACTTGATGAACAAAGCGTACTATATTTTGCGATGAATTGAGTTGTACCAATTTCATTGACACTTTAATGATCAATAAGTATGGGAGATGTGTAAATTATGTTTTAGATGAGTATTTTAAGGTACGCGAGCATTATTGTCGCGTTTGGAATACAAGATCCCATAAATATGTTGAATTTCATACATGATATTCATATACTATACAAGATACTCATATAAGTGTACAATGCTCAAGTGTAAAATTAATATTTTCCTCAAGTGTTACCATAATCGATATTGATCGACTCCCACATTGTCTATATTCATTTTTAATAGTCTTCAAAAGAAGAATTGTGTCTTAAAAATATGATTATATGGATGCATTGGCCCCACAATTATATATAGTGTCACAATACTATATGAATGGCAAACATATACTTTATGAATGAACAAAGCGTACTATATTCACGAATAACCTGTACTTCACATGTGTATTCATTGTACTTACTTGATGAACAAAGCGTACTATATTTTGCGATGAATTGAGTTGTACCAATTACATTGACACTTTAATGATCAATAAGTATGGGAGATGTGTAAATTATGTTTTAGATGAGTATTTTAAGGTAGGCGAGCATTATTGTCGCATTTGGAATACAAGATCCCATAAATATGTTGAATTTCATATATGATATTCATATACTATACAAGATACTCATATAAGTGTACAATGCTCAAGTGTAAAACTAATATTTTCCTCAAGTGTTACCATAATCGATATTGATCGACTCCCACATTGTCTATATTCATTTTTAATAGTCTTCAAAAGAAGAATTGTGTCTTAAAAATGTGATTATATGGATGCATTGGCCCCACAATAATATATAGAGTGTCACAATACTATATGAATGGCAAACATATACTTTGTGAATGAACAAAGCGTACTATATGCACGAATAACCCGAACTTTACCAGTATATACATTTAACTTACTTGGTGAACAAAGCGTACTATATTCACGAATAACCCGAACTTTACCGGTTTTTACATTATACTTATTTGATGAACAAAGCATACTATATTGACAAATAACCCAAACTTTACCAGCTTATACATTGTACTTATTTGATCAACAAAGCGTGCTATATTCACGAATAACCCGAACTTTACAAGTTTATACATTGTACTTACTTGGTGAACAAAGCGTACTATATTCATGAATAATCCTAACTTTACCGTACTCTTATGTTCACTAATTAAACAACAGTACATAGGTTTGATACGCCTTCGTATTGCTGCCCGATTATTTACATTGTACGCTTGCATGAGAGCCGCAACCCTCTGCAAGCTGTGGTTTATTTTAGGCATGTCCATGTAGTGATATAAGAGATTTTCTTCAGTTCTTCATAATGTTGTTTCTTCATCAGCTTCTTCACACCTTCCATAGTTGCTTAAAAAGCGATCGGTGAGCACCTGCAGCCTATTGCTAGCTTGCTGGTATGTTCTTTTACATCAATTCCTGCATTTACATACACATAAAAGTACAATTATAACAAATACAACGTACTAAAAAGTTCCACTACCAGTACTTCCAGTAATTTCGTTCAATACCATCCAAATGCACTAGCAATACCATTGTTGTATGTGACACATACTATACATAACAATCAAACACGATACTTTCAGTACCCTGTGTCAATACCAATATGTTGATTTTAAATGCCTAAGAATATCTACTCATATGTTGAGACAGACTACGTGTTACGACATTATGTTTCATAACAGAATTCTTGTGTTGTCACAGTAATAAATCTACTAAAAGCAAAATAAAGAACACAACAATTTAATGTGGTTCGAATACAAACGTACCCTACATCCACGAGGACTTGCAAAACTAGTTCAGATTTAAGTGTACATTAATAGGACTTAATAAAAACACTAAAGACTCCCTCTTTATGTAATATGCCGTTCTTGCACACGACTCGAACTTGTTGATAATCAAAGCAATTCCTCCTTCGCACTCTTGGACTTCCTCCAATGTTGAACTTCCTTCAAACGGCGGATCGACCTCTCCCGAGATCTTTTAAGCACTTCTCCTGAAACGCCGATCTTCTTTATGACCTGGTAGAAGAAACCTGGTCTGTTGCCACACCTGGTGTGCCGACAGGGCTGCAGCACGGGCTGCACCCTTCAAAGCCTTTATGCTGGGATTTTTCTTATTAAAGCTCCATGGGACTCATATGAGGTTGAGGGCCTTATATATGCACGAAATCTCCACCCTAAACCTAACTTGGGCCCTAAGAAATCGATTTAACTAGGTAATAGAATCCTAGTCGATTTCTACTTTTATTCTAGATAAGTACAAAAGATACCTTACTAGAATATAATGCATGGAAATAAATCCAAGTCCTAATAAAAATATTACAAGAATAGGACTCTAATTAATTCCAAAATAAACATGGAAAAAAAATCTTTGCCAATCTTCAATTACCATGTATGCCGAATTTCTCCAATCTTCACTAACAGAAATATGGCGCAAACACAATCAAATGCACTAGCAATACCATTGTTGCACGTGACACATACTACATAATAATCAAACATTATATGTTCAGTACCCTGTGTCAATACCAATCAAATGCATTAGCAATACTATTCAAAGGCACTAGCAATACTATTGTGGCATATGACACATACTACAGAACCATCAAACATTATACTTCCAGTACCCTGTGTCAATACCATCCAAAGCCACTAGCAATACCATTCAAAGGCACTAGCAATACTATTGTGGCATATGACACATACTACAGAACCATCAAACATTATACTTCCAGTACCCTGTGTCAATACCATCCAAAGTCACTAGCAATACCATTCAAAGGCACTGACAATACTATTGTGGCATATGACACATACTACAGAACCATCAAACATTATACTTCCATTACCCTGTGTTAATACCGTCCAAAGTCAAGAGCAATACCATTATTACATATGACATATACTACAGAACCATCAAAACTCATACATCAAACCCTTGTTAGGACTAAATGCTTTTGGGACAGTACTTCGAGTACCCTGTGTCAATATCATCTAAATGCACTATTAATACAGTTACTGCGCATGACACATACTATAGAACCAGTACGAAAAATACAGTAAGCCTCTTTCCCATATCCTATATGAAACCCTTGTTAGGACTCAAAAAGCTTTGGGGACATGCTAATGTCACCGAAGAATAATACCCAGGAGGGAAGTGTTATAAAATTATGAAATTCGACAACAAATAAATGACCTTTGCAAACCCAAATAACAAAACAACAGATATTGGAACCGATTTAATGATTAGGGGAAACACCGAATAAAGTCGAGGCATAATACCCACGAGTGGATATGTTCAAAATCATGTAATTTTACAACAAATAAACATTTTTGCAAACTTAAGCAACACTGGGTCTATTTCCAATAAAATGAAAAAAAAATCAAACCTTTTTGTTTGCTCTGCTTCACCATTGTCTAGAAATGGGTTTGTTTATTTTTTTTCCCTTTCGCTTTATTATTTTTCTGCGTCTTTGTTGATTCTTCGTTCTTTGTTGTTTCTTCGTTCTTTGTTGTTTCTTTGTTCTTTGTTTCTTCTCTGTTGCTTTTTTGTTTGGAAATGGGTATAAACTGATAACGATGGTTTTTTCTGCCCCTTTTTAGCTTCCTTCTTGTTGTTTGATTTTTGAAATGTAACGGACAAAGAGCGTGAAACACAAACGGCGCGTTGGAGGTTGAAAATAAATTATGTAAAATTAATATAAAGTAAATGGTATTTTAGTATTTGCATAGTTCATTAGGGACTGATCTGCATGTTAGGCGTGTGAGTAGGGACTGATTTGCTTGGGGAAACTACCTAGGGACTGATCTGTGTTTTGTGTTTTGGATTAGGGATTTATCTGTAGTTTCCCCTTTATTAAATGGTCGGGTATCATAGGGGTAAAACCACAACCATACAAAAATTGTGACGGTTTGCATTTCTTTTAGCAAAACCATTACCAAATCCTAATGGTTTCCGTAGAGGGTTTTAAACGGAGCGGATACCCATGGGTAGCGAGCAAATCGGATTTTGCCATCCCTAAACATAAGGCTTGAAGACGATGTCGATGGAGAGGAGTTGGGGTGCTGAGCAATGATAGTGGTGGGGAGGAGTTGGGCGGTGGGTGGTGGTGGAGGAAGTGGTTCGTCGTGAAGACGATGATGAAATTTTTGTCTCTGAAGACGATGATAGTTTTTCTTAATTATGTTTTGAAAAATTGCAATTTAACCTTTTTAAGATTCTGCAATTTTTTAGAAATTCAATTTAGCCCCTTAGTTGTACAACCTACCTGTTAAAGTGATGGGGGTTTTTTTATTTTGCAAAAACCTCCTCGGGTTATTTTTGTCTTTTCATAGTCGGTTAACTGTAAAAAGGTAAATACGTCTCGAGTGTGTTGTCTGAATTAGGGTTGTGACTGAGTTGATTTTTTGTCCACCAACCGATTCATTATCGACAATATTTTTAGGCGGATAATAATTTTTTAACCGACCCATTAGATGGGGTAAAAAAATGGGTTAATCTAAAAAAGGCCCATGACAAGTGCACTTAATTAAAAAATGGACATTCAACTTTTTTGTCTTTCAAATATTTCGAGCTCATTCTAACTTATTTGCAAATAAGAAAAACCCTTTTATATATACCAAAATTACACTCAATTCTTTGAAACCTAATTCAACCCCAATTTCATGATTTACACCCTAATTTAGACAAATTTCACCCGCCACCACCGGAGACCGCCGGTCAGCCGCCGTTTACCGCGCTGACTTTTTTTTTTTTTTTTGAAAAATTTTTTTATTCTCATTTTTTTTCCGGTAGGTGAACCGCCGTTGACTTCTTCTCCTTTTCTCTCTGTCTCATTTTTTTTCCTCCATGCCTCCCCTTTCTCTAAACCATTTCTATCACTCGTCTTTTTTGCAACGGGCGGCGATAAACGGAGGAGTATATGACGGTATCGACGCATGGCCGCGGCGAGGAGGATTAGAGTGGCAATACCCTTTCCTCCTGATCCAAAGCCTAACCCAAATGCATCTCTTGTTTCTACTTCCGATCTAGATTCTGCCGTGCAATGCACATAATTTTGATTGTATAATATTTAGTAATTACTCATAAGTTTTAGGGTTAAATACATTTTGCACTTTGTACTATAACTACTGTGGCATTTGACCCCCTTACTATCAAATGTGACAAAACAACCCCTACAGTTAGCAATCGTTAATCTTTTTGTTCATACGAGATGATGTGGCACATTGATTTTTTGTGCTGATTTCTTGTGACGGTTTACCCATCAAATAAAATAGGGAAAATGGTGAATAGGCTCATAACAAGGGACTTAAATGCACATAGGTCAAGACAAAACAGTCTCGCAAATAAACCCATCCCATGTCTTTTGTCTAAAATACCTTCCATATCTTTTGTCTAAAATACCTTCCATAGGAAAAATTACAGTTTATGTTCCCAAACTTTACCACTAAAATGATTAATGTCCTCAAATATTTCAATTCACGAAATATGTCCTTTAACTTGCCACTTTTGGTCACTTTATGTTCTGTCGTTACCGTTGGCAGCTAACTTCGACGGAAATAGCACGTGTGGCTCACGTGACGTCTATGTGACCGTTAAATGTCGAGCTGGAAAACACCGAGTGTCTACTTGGCCGATGAAACGTGATGTGAAGCGACACGTCCATCTCCTCCCCTATTTATATTCCAAAATCCCTAATTCGCCATATCCCCAATGAACCCGTAAATCCAACCTTTAAAATCCCATTTTGAATCCTTCAATTGAGGTGAAATTCGAAAATAGCATAATCGTCTTCTCAAGTTTTTGAATGTCCGTGTAGTTGAAGCGTATTATTTAGGTGTTTGAGGAAGCAAAAAACTCAAAAAAAAAAAAAAAAAAAAAAAAAAAAAAAGCAAAAAAAAAAAAAAGCAAAAAAAAAAAAGAAAAATAGACAAAACAAAAATCACATTTTCACATAATTTAACAACATAGCTACAAAGTTAAGGATACTTGCTGTAGTTTGGAGTCCACTGAAGGCCGGATTCACTCCTTGACATTTTCTTCTCCAAAAATCACCCACAACAGCGCGGCGTCTCAGAATGGAAAAACTTTTCAAATGTGAGAGAGAATGTTTGGATTTTTTATGGGTTTATGACTTCGAGTTTGGTACGGGTTCGACCAAGAATGCATATTGGATTGAAAATTTGGAAGTGGGTTGAGGAGATTGAAATTGTAAAGTGTGAAAAAATTTGGATTTATGGGAATGAAGCGTGAACTGTGAATTGATAATTTAAGAGAGTGAATTAGAGGGATTAGTATATTCTTGTGCGAGGTCAACATTTAATATTCAATATATTATTCCACGTCACATTTAACAGCCACATAGAAGTCGCGTGAGCCACACGTGCTATTTTCGTCGAAGTCAGCTGCCAACGTTAACGGCATAACATAAAGTACAAAAATACAAAATTTTGTCGCCAGTCTTTTTCCGTCGCCAAATTTTGTCGCCAGTCTTGCATTGTAGCCTAATGACCTCCTAGTTGAAGGCCACAGATCTCCACATTTTTTTCGATACCTTTTCTTAGTTTGATACCTTAAAGTACAAAAATACTCTTGATTGAAATATAAAATATAAATACAAATATAAATATAAATATTAAAAAAGTAAATGGCATAGTTGATTTATGTACTTCCACCTCATGATTGATTTTCTATTCAAAATTGTTCATGTTGCTGCAGTTGGGTATTATGATTACAACTGTTGATGCTCGCAACGTTTTGCTTGGACAAAATTCATATTCTACTGAACAAAATCAGGACATCCACCACAAATATAAAACCAGAACAAATGAGGGCTGAGAAACGTTTCTTTCGTATGAAGACACACACCAGGTGTGTTTTTTTCCTGTCGATTTTGTCATGCCATTGACATTTTTAATTAACTTGGATGGAAAAAAACACACATACACACACACACACACGTGCATGGCACACGATAGTAATTTCACCCCTTCTGAGTTAAAATAATATGTTTGCCCTAATTACACATTCATTCATTCCCTCATTTTTCAGAAATTATTGGTAGTTTCAAGATATCTTATATATATCAACTAGAAATTAAAAAATAAAACAGATGCGATGAAGAAAAAAACAAATTCTTGATTAATTTCAAACATAATTCCTTACAGTAGAGACCGGATAATAATGGCCGAGAAAAAATATCAAGCTGCATTGAATAATTTCTCCTAACTCCATCCTAAATCTTTCAACGTAATGTCATCGATATCGATATCGAAATCGAACTCTATATTATCCAAATCAATCTTCTGCATCTTGGAAAACGCATCACGATCTTCTTCGATTCCTTCGTCTTCTGCTAATCTTTTCTTGCCAATGTTCGGCATTCCTAATAATCGTTCTTCGTCTGAATACACAGCTCGTTCGATTTCATCCTCAAGTAATTGGTTGTCTTCGTCTGTAAGAGGGTTTTGTTCTTGTGGAACTATAATTTGTTCGTCTGATGAATACATAGCTTGTTGGAGTTCATCGGCGAGTAATTGGTCTTCTTCGTCTAAAACAGGGTTTAGTTCTTGTGGAACAATAATTTTTTGCTGCTTCTTCGTCTTTTCCTTTTCGTTTTCCTTTGGAAAGATCCGAGTGATTCTACAAATGGCATAATCTTTAATCTTCAACTCAAAATTCAAACAAACCCCGGCCAATGAAAACTCGTGCATAATCCAGTGACCGTGTTCTTCTTCTTCTTCTTCGCCGCTACTGCCTTTAGGTTTATTCTCGTAAAAAGTGAACATCTTGGACAAGCCGATTAAATTTCCCGATGACTCATCGTAAATCTCTTTGCCACTCGTTTGTCCCTTCCAAGTACCCGATTTTGTTCTTCTAGCGATACGAGTCTTACCGTTAACTCGTGATAATTTGGTAAAAACGTACGTGACGTGCTTGAATTTCTTTTCGGAATGAAAATCTTCCCAATGAACGTCTTGAAGAACTTCCCATGGATCTTTTTGGCCGTAAATATCTTTTTCCGGCATCCGATTCCATGGCAGTAGAATCTCCATTGATGCTTTCAACAGGTAGCAATTAATCAGCTCTTCGTCCGACGGTACAAAGCGATACCCGGGAGCAATCCTCATTCTCTCTCTCTCTCGTTCTTTTCCCTCTCTTTTCTCTCTCTCGTTCTCTCTCTTTTGATCTTTCTGTCCGGTTTATTTGGTTTATCTATACAGGATTACGGAATATATATATATATATATATATATATATATATATATATTGTTTTATGTTCATAACATCTCCTTCAACACGGTACTGCAGCAGCCATAGGACTCTCCCTCTTAATATTTTTTTTTGTAATATATATATATATATATATATATATACTTATATTTTAAATTATTGTTTTTACACTTCTTACAATATTTGTTTGACAGAGTTGCATGGCAGATTGCTCCGACATCTATTGCAAGATTTGATGGCCTCCTGCTGACAAATAGTCGAAAATAATGGTTAATGTTATAATAAAAAAATATATATATATATATATATATATATATATATATATATATATATATATATATATATATATATTGTTTTATGTTCATAAACATCTCCTTCAACACGGTGCTGCAGCAGCAATAGGACTCTCCCTCTTAGTATTTTTTTCATGTAATGTATATTACTATATTTAATATATATATATATATATATATATATATATATATATATATATATATATATATATATATTGGGCAAATGGTAAATAGGTCCATGACAAGGGACTTAAATACACATTGGTCCACAAAAAAAAAAACAATCTTTAAAATAAACCTATCCCATGTCTTTGGTCTAAAATACCCTCCATAATATAATTATTATCAATTTCATCCATTATGCTATAACTTCCTTAATATTACACATTGACCCCGGATTTAAACAAATATATCACATTAACCCCCATTTAAATAATTTTTTGAATTTTTTTTTCTGAATTTTTTCTTCCGGTTATATTTCGGCGTTGAATTTTTTTCTTTTTTTAAACTTCTGTTTTTCTAAATTTTTTTCCCAGCCAATCAACCGTGGTTGACCGCCGGTCTCCGACGTTGATTTTTTTTTTCTTAGAAAAAATAGTTTCATTGATATTACTGTCTTTACTGCTAAATTAGTGTCTCAGACAGTAATATTACTGTTTGGGACAGTAATATTATGAATATTAGTTTCCCGAAATATTATTGTCCCAAAAAGTAATATTATTGCATGAGACAGTAATAATACGGTCGGAAACAGTAATATTACAGTCGAAGACAACAAAAATGCAGGCCAAGACGATAAAATTTCTTAATATAGTAATGTTACTGTCTCAGATAGTAAAATTACTGTTGGAGACAGTAATTTAGCAGTCAAGACAGTAATATTTATTAAAATAAGTTTTTTTTAAGAAAAAACAAATTTTAAAAAACAAAAACAATAAAACCAGTCAATTAACAATTAAGTTACTATATCTGACAGTTAAATAACTGTTGGAGACAGTAATTTAGCAGCCAAGACAGTAATATTAATTAAAATATTTTTTTAAGAAAAAAAGAAGAAGAATTCAATTAAAAGTTAAATAACTGCTGGAGACAGTAACTTAGCAGCCAAGACAGTAATATTAAGTAAAATATTTTTATAGGAAAAAAAAAAACCAACGCCAGAGACCCAGCGGTCAATAACAGTTGACCTACCGGAAAAGATTTTCAGGAAAAAAAAAATTCAAAAAAAAAAGAAAAAAAAAAAAGTCAACGCCGGAGACCCGCGGTCTCCTGTGGTGGCGCGTCAAAATTGGGGTCAAAATTGAAATTATGGTCAAAATTGGTTAATTGGTGAAATTTGGCTAAATTGGAGTGTAAATCATGAAATTGGAGTTGAATTAGGTTTCAATGAATTGGGGGTAATTTTGGTATATATAAAAGGGTTTCCTAATTTGCAAATAAGTTTGAATGAACTGGAAATATTTAAAAGACAAAAAAATTGAATGTCCCCTTTTAATTAAGTGCCCTCTTCATGGGCATTTTTTAGATTAACCCTTTTTTTTTTAAATTATTGTTTTACACTTTGTATCTGAATTAGTAGTTTTAAGGGTGTGTGGCTTTACTAATCGTAGTTTTCGTGTATGTGGATTTACTAATTAAACACATTTTTTATTTGCAGTGTGGTTTTTGAATGTGTGGTCTGGACTGTGAGTGGTTTTTATAACTAAATATATCGTTTTAGTATTATTTAATTATAAAACATATGTATTCTATTATATAGTGGTATATTGGAGGAGATTGCGGTGTAATGTTTTTGGAAAAAAGTCCTACGGTGTCATGTAATTGATTTGATCTATAATTTAATTTATTTAAGTTTAAAATACTTACTTACTTTATAATCTATTATTATTGTTTAAAAAACTTGGCAAAAGTCCTACGGTGTTTGATACGTATAAGAAAACCTACATGGGTATTGATGTGTCGAGGGGAACCGAACCAACTATTAGCGAGGAGGGAGATACAAAAGAATCATTTAATGGGACAACAACTCCCGAACAACTTCACATTTCGGTAAGTGTAATGCAGTTGTATTCTTCAAAGTTCAAACGATAGTAAGCTAAATATTTATGTTCATTGTTGTGGCATGTTTAGTTGGGATCTATGGATATGTATACGTTTCTAATCTATGGATATGGATATGTTGTTGTAGTTTATTAATATGGATATTTTAGTTTATCATATACGATTTATCGTTTGATATATTAATGTTGTCAGCCAACTTCGACGGAAATAGCATATGTGGCTCTCGTGACATCTACCTGGCCGTTAATTATGACGTGGAATAGCTACCTATATCGATCTGGCGAAATAAAAAGACGTGGAGAGTGCCACGTAACTCTCTTCCTCTATTCTGGACAACACTCACATTTCATTACACCCAAATATATTGAACCAAAAAACATAAATCCTACCCCAAAATTACCTATAGAAAGCTTAAAATTGAAGTGAGATTCTGCAACAACAAGATTGCCCACCCCTAATTTCGCAGAGTTTCAAACATTTCTGGACCTAGGACATCATAATCAAGCAACAATTTCTGATTTTGAGTAAGTTTCTTCAATGTTGATATCTTTCCACTTCGATTTTGGGATTTTGGGAGGTGTGTGGTAGTTTTGATTTCACCCAAAGCTGCGGCGAATTGAAGGGAAGAACTCTTGCAATGTGAGAAAGTCTGGATTTTTTATGGGTTTATGACTTCGAGTTTGGCATGGGTTCGACCAATAATGCAGATTGGGTTGGAAATCTGGGAGTGGGTTTATGAGATGAATCGTGAAGTGTGATTTGGGAGAGTCAGGTAGAAATGTGAGGGAAAATTAGTACATTTGTTTGCCAGGTCAACGTTTCAATGCCATTTGTTATTCCACGTCACATTTAAAGGCCAGATAGACGTCACACGAGCCACACGTGCTATTTCCGTCTAAGTTAGCTGACGATGTAACGACATAACATAAATTAATCAAAAGTGACAAGTTCGAGGACATATTTCGTGGTTTGAAATATTTGAGGACCTAATTCGTTTTAGTAGTAAAGTTTAGGGACATAAAAAGTAATTTTCCCATGTTGCGTACATACATGTCTTTTTTTTTTTTATATTCATTTTCAGGCTGATTTGGAGCGACTTTATGATGAGACTATGCGTGATGGAAGTGACGAAAGCACAACCAACTCAACTACAATTGGAAAAGTTCTCGGAAAGAGCAAAGGACTTCAAATTAAAAGTACAACCACAAGGACTGGAAAGTCGAGATTTTTTTCAACTCCACCGGAAGTGGAGATCCAAATGAAGTCAATGCAAGAGCAAGTCAACGTAAAGATGAAAAATTGGATCGATTGGAAGTGCAGTTGCATGAAACTCGAGAAATTATGAACACCTTGATTGAGCGTTTTAGACAACAAGGATTACAAGCCTCAACGTCGACTACTACTAATAATGTTGGAGTATAAAAAACCTATGAAGTTTCCGCGCTTTTTGAATTAAAGTTTGTAACACCATACCATATCATGTGCTTTTTAAGTTTTTATGTATTTTTTGAATTCATGTTTGTGTACTACCTTGATATTTACTCCATAAATTTGATTTTAATATTTTTGATATAATAATGTTTTTTTAGAGCTGCTTACTTATAATACAGGTTAAATTTGTCAATTGAAATAATAGAAGAAACCAAATTTAATATTAAAAAAAATAACTTTGCGACTAATACAAAAATCGTCGCAAACATGATCGATGCCTTGTGATGAATCATATATAAAATCATCGCAACTATGTCGTGTGGCTTGCGAAGAAAATTATTTTGAGTCGCCAAAAAATTCAAAATAATTGCGACGAAAATGTTCCAAAGGTCGCTACTTGGGGCGACGGAACCGGTTATCGTCGCGAATATTTTCGACTTATTATGTATTCGTCGCAAGAGATTTGCAACGAAAGGACGGAATCCATCGTGAAAAATAAAAAAGAACATTTTTTCTTTGAAAATACAAAATTGGCGATGATTGTTGCGATTCGTCGCAAATTATTCTTCGATGCAGACTTTGCGACGGGGCATTTGGCGACTATTCTTGCCCGACTTGGAGATGAATAGTTTTTCGTTGTATGACCCGAGAAATCATTGCAAAGGTGTTTTTCCGTCGCCAAATTTTGTCGCCTGTCTTGCATTGTAGCCTAATGACCTCCTATCACCACATTTTTTCAAACATTTTCTTAGTTTGATACCTTAATGTACAAAAATACTCTAGATTGAATTATACAACGTATAGAAAAAAGAAAGAAATCAATCTCCTTATTTTCATTTGTTTTAGGGCTGGACATGGGTCGATTTTAACGGCGAACCAACCCACTTAATACAAATCCGATTTATGCATAATTTATATCAAAATGAAGCTAACCGAATGTTCTAGGCTATCATAAAATTTTATAATTTTATCAAAAGTATTACCCGATGAGACATGCAATACAATCAGAAGCTACAAAACTGAAATTCAAGTAGTGTTCATCAAGAACTTTATCTTCTAAAGCCCAAAATTAAAACCTCAAACATAAAATTCATTAAAACACATATAATTTATATTAATTAGGTTATTATTTCAGTAAAGACCAAGGTCCTTACCCATGAGCAAGAAATCGAAGATGAAGGAGTAAGAAAACCAAAGGCTCGGTGGATTTTCGGCGGGTTTGGCTTGGATGTTCTTGGATGGCTTTGGGGCTGAGTTTGAAGGATGTGAAGGGGCTGTTTCTTGAAGATTTTTAGCAGAATTGAAGAGGAGGGAGTTTCTCTTGGAGACGAATTGAAGAGAGGGGCTTTGATGGGGTGATAGAATTGAAGAAGAGAATTCTTCTTTGGGGCTGTTTTTTTGCTCGATGGAGAGGGAGAGGAGAGGGAGAGGAGAGGGCCTTTTGGCTGATGTTTTGGTGTGAAGAAAATGTGAAGAGGAGGGGTTTATTTATAGGGGAGATGAGGCCCTTATTTGCAATATAAAAGACATTGGGGTTTTATTAGCAATTTGGGAGAAAAATACCTTGGGGCTCCTTAGCAATATAGAAGAGAAGAGGGGAGTCTTTAGTAATTAATACACTTAGGGAATAATTCACACACACAAAACATACGGTCACATAATTATTAATTATTAGCATTAACCCATATAATTCACATAAATTCAATATGAGGCCAAATAGAAATTAGTTATCATGTCACAACTTATTAAATCTCATATTATCCTAATAGATTAATTATCAACTAAAGCACATCATTAAAATCCATGGACTAAAGCACATAATTCATTAAATCACATAATTAGAATCAACTACTCAATTAATAATAATGCCTACTTCTAAAAAATACTATAATGTATCTAAATCACATAAACACAGAGAACGTATAATTTGCTACTCGATTCATGAGATGCACGTATATTCGTATTTACTATATGTTCAATATAATCAATCATATATAAATGCCTATGAAAATGCGGGTTGTTACGGTTCAAAGAACGCCCAAATCATATCCCAAATCACTCACTACTCAATACTTCGTATCATCAATTTCCTAAGGTGAGTCTTAAAACCGACCATAGCAAGATCTAGCACAAATTAATTCCAAATTTAAAATACAAAACATTCAACCAAAGCAATGCACAAAATGTGATTCCTAGCAATAATTCGATTCTAAGTCCCGTTGAATCGAAAGCTAAACAAATATCAAATCCTTATCACACAAAACAAGCAATCTCATCATCAAACATTGATCATCTCTCATCATCATAAATCATCGATGCATTCGACTCAAGCAATTTTTTTTTATATTCCGGAAAAAAAAACGATAAAAGTAATAAAAACAATAAAAACAAATAAAGCCTAATGCATGCAAACTAAAACAAATAAGCATAAACATATGTTTTTCAAATAAAACAAATAAACATAAACATATGAGGATGGGGGCAAGTCTTTTGAAGAAACAACAGCCTATGCAATGTGAAAAGTCAAATAAAATGAAGTACTCCTTGACACGAGTTTAAAAGGTCTACATGTCCAAATCAAACGAAGCACTCCTTGACATGAGTTTAAAAGGTCTACATGTCCAAATTAAATGAAACACTCCTTGACACGAGTTTAAAAGGTCTACATGTCCAAATCAAACGAAACACTCCTTGACACGAGTTTAAAAGGTCTACATGTCCGAATCAAATGAAATACTCATTGACACGAGTTTAAAAAGTCTACGAGTTCAAATCAAGTCAAGGCTCCTTGATACGAGCATAAACTATCTATATATCCAAGTCAAGTCAAGGCTCCTCGATACGAGCATAAATTATCTATATATCCAAATCAAGTCAAGGATCCTTGATACGAGCTTAAACTATCTATATATCCAAATCAAGTCAATGCTCCTCGATACGAGCATAAACTATCTATATATCGAAATCACTTCAAGGCTCCTTGATACGAGCGTAAACTATCTACAAATTCAAGTCAAATACTCCTTCAGCACGAGCTTAAACTGCAAATGTTTCTCCTTGTCCACATGAGTGTAAATTGTGCATGACATCCCTCAAAAGGATATATTTTGAACTACATTATGACTTGATCCCTTAATAGGGTACGTAGGCAACATAGAATCTCTCTAAGTTCAGTCATGATTTCAAAAGATGTATGTGCTTTGCTAGATCAAGCTGCAATTGAAGTTAAGCAATTATCGAGACTCATTCACTCCAAGACGCATTGTCCGTGAACAAGTCTTGAGGGGGCATTTGTAGACACGTAAATTTAATATAATTTATATTATATTAAATTGAATCCCAAGATTATAATTTATCTTGCAAAATAAGTCATGGAGATAATTATCAATTAATTATTGACCAATAGGATTATTTCTTCTCTTCCAAGTTATAGAGATAAATATCAATTTAAAGAGAGCCAATCAAATCGCGCCACATCATCAAATAGAATTTAAGTGGGACTCTTATTCTACCACTATAAATAGGGACCCTCCCTACACAATTCAGGACACAACTCAAGAAGAAGAAAAACCGTAGGAGAAAATTTTCTCTACAATATTCAAGTCGTTCTTCAACAAATTCAAGGCGTTCTTCATCAAATCGAGGGTGTTCTTCAACGAATCAAGATCGAAGGAAGATCAAAGGGCCAAATCCATCAAGAACTCCAAGATCTTCAAGTCAAAACCCGTCAAAGTTCAACAAATCAAGATCGAATGAAGATTGAATGGCCAAATCCATCAAGAACTCCAAGATCTTCAAGTCAAAACCCGTCAAAGTTCAGCGTTCGATCCGAGATTCAAGTCGCAAGACCCTTGGAAGAAGTTATTCAAATTCTAATCAAATCCGGAGAAGATCAAGTCAACGACCCGACTCCGAAATTCAAAGTCAAATGCATATTGTTCTTGAGAGAAGAATCAAAGGATTAAATTAGAGTTTGTAACCTGCAATATTTTATTTTAATCTAATAAATTATCTTTGTGCAAGTTTTTCTTATTTGTTAAATTCGCAGATAAGAATTTGTTGCTACAACAACATCTTAACATATTCAAAACAATATCCATATCTACACATCTCAACTACAAACTAGTGTAATATATCAAACGATAAATCGCATCTGATAAACTAAAATATTCATATTGATAAACCACAACAGCATATACATATCCATAGATTAGAAACGTATCCATATCCATAGATACCAACTAAACATGCAACAACAATAAACATAAATATTTAGATTACAACCGTTTGAACAATAAAATTGCATTACACTTACCGAAATGTGAAATTGTTCGGGAGTTGTTGTCCCATTAAACGATTCTTCTGTATCTCCCTCCTCACTAATAGTTGGCCCGATTCCCCTCGACACATCAATGCCCATGTAGGCGTTCTTATACGTATCAAACACCGTAGGACTTTTGCAATTTTTTTAAACAATAATAATAGATTATAAAGTAAGTAGGTATTTTAAACTTAAATAAATTAATTGTAGATCAAATCACTTACATGACTGCAAGAACAACTATTGATACTTGTTCGACCCCAATGGTGGTTTGTCGAGACTTTCTTTCGCGAGTCATTGCATTTATTTGATTTGGACTGTGAAAAAAATAGCACACAAATTAATACACTTTAATATATATAAATATGATCCATAAATTAAAAGTATAGAATTTACACCCATCAACCCCAGGAGTAGAAATAGAATGAAACTTATTCACATAGTTTCTCCTAAGTTTGAGCATTGATCCTATTTGGACGATTTGCCTTAGCAGTTGCAAGGTCTGGCGCTCTATCAAAAATTGCCTTCAATCCTTTAGGTTTTTACATCTTTCTAACGACCATTCGCAGCCTCATTGAACCATTTCTTTGTAGCCTTATTTTCAGGAAGTTTTCAGGTTCCCTAGTAGGCATAACGAAGATTCCATTGATTTGAAACAAAATAATTTAAATAACTTAATCAAATAAAAGAATTTTAACTTTCAAATACTTTTGTTACCAATTTGGTCACTCTTTCTTTTCACTTATTTGGTCACCAATTAATTATTTTTACTTTGTTAAAAATATGTTGCAAACGAAGTTTACGTCAAATCAAACACTTACATAGGATTGAAACCTATGACGAAATTATTTGTCTTGTAACTGCTGAATGCGCCATTGGTAAGCAAGGTTATTTATCGAGATTTTATTCTTAATGGTCTTGAAATGCTCCCTAAAAAGATTTGTGTATTTTTTTGGTCTTTGTTTTAACCGCCCTTTACTTTAATTTGAAATTACATATTTTTTTTCTTTTTTCTCTCTTATCTTTCTCTTTCTCTTTCCTCTTTAATATTTTTCTCTTTCTCTTTCCTCTTCCTTGCCCATTACAATTCAAAGCTCAAGTTTCAGTTACTTTTTTCAAACTACGAACGAAAAGGAAGACGAAAAAGCTCAAGAAAAAAACTCATGAATCGGTACAAACGAAGCAACAAGAACAAAGAAAAGAAAAAAACAATAAAGTTTGATTTTTCTTTTCATTTTCTGGCCAAATATTTAGGAATCGGATCCAAAATTTTATTTTTTTTCTTCCTTAAGTTTGCAGGAAAAAAGCATACATGTTGTCAAATTGCTTGATTTTAAACATTTCCATTCGTGGGAATGCCTTGAAGACATCGGCGTTTTCCCAAACCATTAATATTTCTCCTATATCTGTTTGTTGTTTAACTTTTTAAAAATCATTTATCTGTTGTTGAATTGCATGGTTATGAAGATTTTCACACTTACATATTATTCCTCCATGACATTAGCCTTTCTTCAAGGAATTTTTCGTCCTAACAAGGGATACCGTATATATGTCGTATTAAACAATAGTATTACTAGTGTGGTTAAATGATGTTGAAACAATGGATTGAAAATACTGATACTGTAACTTTATAGTTTTTAGTACTTAGTACTCTTTATATTATATTTATGTTTATCTTGTTGTAGAGACGGATAAATAAAGTATCAGAGCATTCAAGGCTGCAGAATGCTCATCATTCGCTTTCAAAGACGCTTATTAAGAGCTTGTTCGGTTACCGCTATAAGGTTCTATTGACTAAATACTAGGGGCTAATAACATGTTCGGTTGGCAAGATTCACACTTTTTCAAACCCGCTACTAAAATCACAGCCCGCTATTAAATGCTACTATTTCATTAAATTAGTAGCACCCCTCCCCCTGAGATTAAATATAGGGGTGACTAAAAAGGAAAAATACAATTTTATCCTTAAAATCATATTTTATTATTGTAACTAAATGGTTTTATAGACAATTCATATATAATAACTGATTTTAACAAATTTAATAAAAAATCTAATCTAAGAAACCGAACATGCTATTAACTAAATAATTTATTAGTCAGTAAAAAATTAATCCAATCTCATTTAATCAAATCTAATCCAGTATAGGTAACCGACCAAGCCCTAATAATATAGGGAAAATTAGCAATAACCCCCTCATTTAGGAAATGTAGTTAAGGAAACACCCCCTCCCAAAAGTAATTAGAGAAAACATTCTTATCTAATATTCCACCCAAATAATATTTTCATAATTTCAAAATTATTTTTAATTGTCCACACTCTCTCCTCATTTTTCCTCATCTTCTCTTCTCTACGTACTTTTTTTATTTCTCTCTCCTCCTTTTTCCTCCGCTTATCTTCTCTACGTATTTTTTTCTTTTTCTCTCCTCATTTTTCCTTCTCTTCTTCCTCTTTCTCTCCTTTTTCCATATCTTCTTCTTCTCACGTACACACACACACTCTCTCTCTCTCATTTTTCCTATCTTCTTCTTCTTCTCTACTGTACTCTCTCTATCTCTTCTCATTTTTCCTCTTCTTTTGCTCTATATAAATGGAAAAGATTGTCACTCATATCATCAACGGGATTGAAGCCTATACACATTAATATCTTTATTTTTATTTTTATTTTTTCTTACAATAAATCGCGTATGAAATTAAGAAAGAAAAAAAACAACACCCAATTTGTTTTGGGATTAATTTGTGCAAATATATGATGAGTGTGAGTAGATCTGTTAGAATTTTCTATTGATTTTGACAAGATTACAGTTTGTTGGGAACAAAGTATGAATTTCCAGATTCTTCATCTTCTTTCTTCTCTGTGTTTTTTTTTTTTTCTTTTTTTTCTTCTGCTTGTTATATTTTAATGGAGTTTTTCAATAAAGTCGTTTATGGAGGATTCCAGTTCTTGAAACTGGGAGACTGGGAGATCGAACTACTACTATGGTTGACAAAGTGTGGTGTGACGGTGGTATGTTGACGATAGGGAGGTAGATTAAGGGTTTTTTGGTGGATCGGGAAGATAACGACGCGAGTAGAGCAATTTGCGCAGGCTGAAACCTTAATCGACTATGTATGTTTTCAATAGTCGATTAAGGTTAATCAACTCCAATTTTTTTTTTATATTGATTACAATTGTATAAATCAATTATAATGTTTTCATATTTTTTGTTTTTGCAAAATATATTTAATTTGTATTATTTTGTAGTTTTGATTTTTTTATTTTTAATAGTCAGATTCTTAATCGACTATGCTTATATCACATAGTCGATTAATATACCTGATATATGGAGAAAACAAAAGTTAATAAATAATTTTTTTTTTAAAAAAGTTAAAAAATTAAAAAATTTAAAAAAATTATAAAAAGAAAAAAGAAAAAAAAAAAAAGCCTGATGAGGTGGCAGATGCATAATTGGTGATAGTGTTGATGAGGTAGCATGGGCATAATTGAAAAATGAGTGGCTAAAATTAGGAAGAGGTTTTCCTCAAATGGTAATAGTTTGGACCTCTCCCTATTAAAACAAGTATTAAGGGGTTATATCAAAGAGCCCCAATAATATAATATTCTAATGAAGCATATTTCATTTAAGTGTGTATATAATTACTCATAAAATTTTATTTACATTTGTCAATAAATTTAATTTAAGTTACAAAACAAGACATTATAATTGTGTGTTGTTAAAAAAAATATTATTTATGATTCAAACCCTATGATTTGATTCAACTCATACGCTCATCTTTCAATTTCTTTTACTAAAGTTTAGAAAACTCCAGCTGAATATTTTATCTTGAGATTATTTTGTAGACCCTATCATTTCCAAATTATATAGAACTAACTATCATAGGACTACATTTTAGGGGATATCCCCTCATTTCAAAAACATTTTGACATACCCCCTGGGCTACCCTGAAGTCCCTACCCTTTTAAAATCAGTTTTAAACCGTAGCCCAACACATTTCGGTCTCTCTCTTCCTCTCCCAAATTCAAAATCCCACCTCCACAAACCTCCCACCGGCGAAATTGCTTCCCGGAATCATAACTGCCTCTCCGGTGGTCTGAATCGATGGTTTAATTATTGTTGGATTCCTCTTGTCGAGCTCTTCCTTTTGGTGGTGATTTCATTCAGTTTGGAGCGCTGATCTGTTTCTGCAATTTTTTTCCATTCTACGACGGTGGTCTAACCGGAGCTTTGTTTTGTGTTCCACCCGTCGAAATTTGACGGGCTACCCACCGATGGATTCCTCTCGTCGAGATCTATATTTTGATGGTAATTTTGTTTATTTTTATGTTTTCAGATTTATTTCTATATTTTTTGCATTTGTGGGCCCGCGGAACCGCAGGTGGTTATTAGCGGCGTCTAGGGTTTTGGTAGGAGGCGACGGGAGTGAGGAGTCACTGTCTGTTTGATTTAAAATATGTAGCATTTTCCAGCAATAACCTCTCTCTCTATCTCTCGATCTCTTAGTGTTTGTTGATTTTTGAGTGTTTTGATATTTTTTCAAATTTTGTTGATTTGCACTAAAGTAATTTTTTTTGGGTTTTGATTTTGCAATTGCAGCTTAATGAAGGCCATTAATCCTTTCCTTGAAGGGGTCAAAATTTTTGTTTGAAGTTACATCTACTTTGTTCAACAGACTGTATACATTACTGTACATTTCTATATATTATAGTAACATGTAGTTACATATGCGTATATTTGTGTATTTTCGATTTGTATTTTATTGGTTCTGGGGTGATTTATAATAAAAATATTGAAATTTGTAAATTTTTGTTGGGTTTTTATGAATTTCTTTTGTATAAGCCAATATTCGTGTGTGTATACAATTGATCGAAAAAAAATATGGGGAAAAAAACGAGCATAACCACGAATTACTATAGGTACTATAGTTACATGTACTTATTTTCAGTACAGTAAATATATAATTAAAAAAAATGAAAAAAAGATTAATTTTTTTTTTAATTTTAAAAAATAATGAAAAAAATTAAAAAAATAATTAAAAAAAATAATAAAAAATAAATCAGCGAAAATGATAAATGCAGGACCAGAAATGTTGAATGCAGTTTTGGCCGAAAATTGCATATAAGGGTAGTATAGTACTTTCGCTTTTTCGGGTGGTATGTCAAAGGATGATTTGGGCTTGGGTTTATCCCTAGTTTATTTGGTGGCTATGGGGTATTTAAAATAACCCATTTTATCTTATGACTTTTTTTCTTTTTAATAAACACATATATTGAAAAAAGGTTGTTCGACAAACACTACTTGTTGAATTTCGGCTTTATGACAAATTCGTTTTTTTTAATTGATATTTGTTATAAACTCAATCAACCCAAAACACTAAAAATGCCTATTTACTGCAACGGAAAAGCAACGAAAAAAAAAAAAAAAACTGATTTTTTTTTAGAGGAAACGTGAATTTCATTAATGAGGAAGCTCAGATTTTACAATAGCAATAATAAAACTAGGAAGAACGTTCAACATTAAAGAGTCTATCGACGAAAGTCTAGCAATCTCATGGGCTGCACGGTTTGCTTCTCTCTTAACGTGACGAATCTTGAACCCTTCAAACGTGTTGGCTAAGCGTTTAATATCGTCGATAACATTACCATAGATCGTGCGACTACCGAACTCTCCAGCAATAGCAGCAACTATAGTGCTAGAATCGCATTCGAGAACTACTCTACTCCACCGGTGGTTTTGGGCGAACTCCATAGCTTTGAGAGCCGCCATAGCCTCGGCTGAAGTAGGATCAATGAAAAGAGGACAATGTGTAGAAAACCAGGCTAAGCAATTTCCATCCGATGTCCTTGCCAAACCCCTAGCCCGCAACCATGTTCCACCGAAGCAAGTGAAGCGTCGACATTTATTTTCACCTCGTCTCTAAATGGAACCTCCCACTTGATACTCGATCTTTGCATCTTTAATGGAGGTTTTGAACGAAGAACTTCGGAAACAGACTCCCGCATCTCCATAAGAAAATTCTTTGCGAGCAAGATAATGTCAAGAGCCGAATAGTTGGCCTCCTCGAAGTATTTCTTGTTTCTTGCATACCAAATAGCCCAGCAGACCACAACACAATATTCAAAATCAATTTTATCAAGCTTCTTCTTCATTTGCAATAACCAATCCACAAGTGAGCAATTATTCGGCCAATGGATCGACCATGCCACTCCACTTAACGCCCAAACCTGCCTCGCAAACGAATATAAGGACAAACAATGCAAAACATCCTCCTCTGCAGCCCCACAAATTCCACATAAACTGTTCTCTAAAATCTTCCGATTAGTAAGATTTTGGCGTGTCGGAAGAATATTATTACAACAACGCCATAAAAAGATCTTGATCTTATTCGGCAAATTCAAGTCCCAAAGCCATTTCCAAGGGCTCGATGAAACAAGAGATGAACCACTTGCAATATTAACACTCGCTTTCTCTTGCTCTAAATGAACCGCGGTATGGTAGGCGCTTCGAACGGAGAATAACCCATTCCTGATAGTATATATACAAATCTTGCCCCTGTTGATATACACCGCAATCTCCTCCAAAAACATTGCTTACGAATCTCGCTCCCACCTAAAACCATATTTATCCCGGCACACCTACTCCTCATGAGTCTCACTAATTTCAAACACAAAAATACCACATACATTAAACCGTTGTATAATAGAACACATAAGTTTTATAATTAAATAATACTAAAACAATATATTTAGTTATAAAAACCACTCACATTCCAAACCACAAATGCAAAAACCACAGTTCAAATAAAATGTGTGTTTAATTAGTAAATCCACAAACACAAAAACTACGATTAGCAAAGCCACGCACCCTTAAAAGTTTCAATCGTCATTCCAATACACTTTGTCGCGCTGTGCTCGGAGTAAGACACTGCTTCTTCGACATTGGCAGAAGTGTGCCCTGATAAAGCATCATGAAGATTCCTTATAAAATAATCACGGTAGTCTGACGGCAACGACATAAAAGTACCACCCATCAAAATGAATTCAACCTGCATGTCCATAAAAGTTTGAAACAAGGAACATTATTCAGGTTGCTTAAAATCGGTGCAGAAATTTAAAAAAATGGTTAATCTCGAAAATGCCCATGACAAGGGCACTTAATTAAAAAGGGATATCCAATTTTTTGGTCTTTTAAATATTTCCAGTTCATTTAAACTTATTTGCAAATAAAGAAAACTTTTTTATATATATCAAAATTACCCCCAATTCATTGAAACTCAATTCAACTCCAATTTCATGATTTACACCCCAATTTAGCCAAATTTCACCAATTAACCAATTTTGACGCTAATTTCAACTTTGACCCCAATTTTGACGCGCCACCACCGGAGACCGCCGGTCTCCGGCGTTGACTTCAATTTTTTTTTTTTTTCAAAAACTTTTTTTTTCCTGAAATTCTTTTCTGGTAGGTCAACCGCCATTGACCGCTGGGTCTCCAGCATTGACTTTTTTTTTATTTATTAAAAAAAATATATTTTACTTAATATTATTGTCTTGGCTGCTAAAAGTTACTGTCTCCAGTATTTATTTAACTGTCGGAGACAGTAATTTAACTTTTAATTGAATTATTCTCCTTTTTTCTTAAAAAAATATTTTAATTAATATTATTGTCTTGGCTGCTAAATTAGTGTCTCCAGCAGTTATTTAAATATCAAAGACAGTAATTTAACTGTTAATTAACTGGTTTTTTTGTTTTTGTTTTCTTAAAAAAAAATTCTTAAAAAAAATTATTTTAATTTAACTGTTAATTAACTGGTTTTTTTGTTTTTGTTTTCTTAAAAAAAAATTCTTAAAAAAAATTATTTTAATTAATATTACTGTCTTGGCTGTCAACAGTAATTTAACTGTCTAAGACAGTGTCTAAGACAGTAATATTACTGTATTAATAAATTTTATCGTCTTAGCCTGGATTTTTGTTGTCTTCAACTGTAATATTACTGTCTCCGACCGTATTATTACTGTCTCGTGCAATAATATTACTGTTGAAGAAAATCTTTCACAAAAGCCCTTCTGTCACAACTTTATGACCGAATTGTTCTGTCAGAAAAACCCTCGTCACAAAACACATTTGTGACTGATTTTTCTTGTTCGTCATAATGTTTATGACAGATACGTCTATCGCAGTTAATTTAATTTCGTCACAAATACGTAATCTAGGGTCACCAAGTATTGTGACGGATTTCGTCACAAACCTTTTTATTGGTCATTAATGTGTCACAAATTACTGAGAATTTACATCACTCGTCCGTGACAGATATCGTCATAAGACACGTCCGTCACAGATAATCCATCCCTAACATCGGTCACAAAACGTTGAGTGGGAGGCTGTTGGTGGCGGGATTTGGCCGGAGTTCGTCGGGGTGGCCGGATATGGGTGGAGTAGGCCGTGGGTTGTCGAAATTTGACGGATCTGGCCGTCGATTGCCGGAATCCGACGGGTTTGATCGTGGATTGCCGAACAGATGTGAGGCTGAATATGGATGAAGAAAAAAGGTGGAAAAGAAGAAAAAAAATTAGAAAAGGAAGAGATAGAGAGAGGGAAGAAGAAAAAAAAAATAGAAGAAACAATTAATTGTGAGTAAAAGAGAGGGATGGGTGCTGAATTTCTTGAGAAAGAAACAGAGATAAAGATGATGGGAAGGAGGAGGCGGCCGCAATGACGAAAGAAGAAAATGGGGGAAAATTACATTTTTCGTCCTCATACTTTACCCACTTTTTCAAAACTGTCCCTAAACATTTTGGAGTTACAATAGTAGTCCTTAATCATGCCATTTTTTAACATAATTGGTCCGCCGTTAGTTTTTGCAGTTAAGTTGGATGGAAAATGGCATGTGCCTCTCACATGCCTTCAATTTACAACACTACATGAAAATGAACTTTCAACAACACGCATTGCGTCTTGTTAAAACATATTTTTTATAATTATTATTTTTAATTTAAAATTTAATATAAAATCGAAATCAAATAAATTCCAAAAAAATCAACTCGTTTCGGAAATATTGTTTAAAAAATCAAAATATAGTGTAAAAATTTAAAATATTGTTCCAAAATCGGAATTTTTGGAATTCAATTAGAATGTATCGTTTCAAACCAAAATAAAAAACCCGATAGGAATTGGGGAATATTAGAAATCTCCATTCCAATTTTCGCCTCTAGTCAATTCCAAAAATCCCAATTGTGAGACAGTATGTCGAGTTTTAAATCATTCCATATGGGTGAAAATTGGAAAGGAGTTTTCTTATGCTTCCTAGTTTGATCGAATTTTTATTTTATTTTAAAATAGTATTTTCATTCCATTTCCGAAAATTCAGATTTTAAAACACAATATTAGTTTTTTAGATAATTTTATGATTTTTTAAACAATATTTCTGAATTTATTTTGAAAAAAATAATCGAGTTTTAGATTATTAAATAAGGGTGAAAATTGGAACGGAGTTTTCTTTCTCCGCCTATTACGATCAGATTTTTATTTTATTTAAAACAATAATTTTCATTTGGATTCAAGAAATCCCGGTTTTAAAACATTATATTATTATTTTAGACAATACTTCTAAAAATATTTTGAAACAATTTATCGAGTTTTACATTATTAAATTAGGGTGAAGAATGAAATGGAGGTTTCTTATCCCACCTATATTCGGATCGAATTTTTATTTTATTTTGAAACAATGTTTTCATTTGAATTCCGACATTTGAAAGCAATATTTCATTTTTTTTAAACAATGTTTCAGTTGTTTAAAGAATATTTCTCAAAATATTTTAAAACAATATATATCGATTTTGTTTTTTTGGAATTTATATAATTGCGAATTTCAATCAAGTTTAAATTATGAAAAATATGTTTTAACAAGACGCCATGCGTGTTGTTAAAAGTTCATTTTCATGTAGAGTTGTAAATTGAAGGCATGTGAGAGGCACATGCCATTTTCCATCCAGCTTAACTGCAAAAATTAACGGCGGACCAATTCTGTCAAAAAATGGCATGATTAAGGACTACTATTGTAACTCCAAAATGTTTACGGACAGTTTTGAAAAAGTGGGTAAAGTATGAGGACGAAAAATGTAATTTTCCCAGAAAATGGAGAGAGAATAGAGAGAGAGAGAGAGAGAGAGAGAGAGAGAGAGAGAGAGAGAGAGAGAGAGAGAGAGAGAGGGGGGAAAGGGCATAAAAATTTTAAAAAAAAAATGGGTGGGGTGAATAATAAAGATAAGAGTCTATAAAAAAAATAATAAAGGGGAAGAAAGTGTTAGACCGTATTATTACTGTCTCATCCAATAATATTACTGTTTGGGACAGTAATATTTTGGGAAACTAATATTTATAATATCACTGTCCCAAACAGTAATATTACTGTCTGAGACAGTAATTTAGCAGTCAAGACAGTAATATTAATGAAACTATTTTTTCTAAGAAAAAAAAAAATCAACGCCCCGGAGACCGGCGGTCAACGACAGTTGACCGGCCGGAAAAAAAATTAAGAAAAAAAAATTTTCAGAAAAAAAAAACAGTCAACGCCGGAATATGGCCGGAAGAAAAATTCAGAAAAAGAAAATTCAAAAAAATATTAAAATGGGGGTTAATGTGATATATTTGTTTAAATACGGGGTCAATGTGTAATATTAAGGAAGTTATAGCATAATGGATGGAATTGATAAGAATTATATTATGGAGGGTATTTTAGACTAAAGACATGGAGAAGGGTTTATTTGAAAGACTGTTTGTTTTTGTGGACCAATGTGTATTTAAGTTTCTGTCATGGACCTATTTATCATTTGCCCAAAATATATACATATATATATATTAAATATAGTAATACTAAGAGGGAGAGTCCTATTGCTGCTGCAGTACTGCGTTGAAGGAGATGTTTATGAACATAAAACAATATATATATATATATATATATATATATATATATATATATATATATATATATATATATATATATGTGTGTGTGTATGTTTGATTATAACATTAACCATTATTTTCGACTATTAGTCAGCAGGAGGCCATCAAATCTTTGAATAGATGTCGGAGCAATCTGCCATGCAACTCTGTCAAACAAATATTGTAAAAAGTGTAAAAACAATAATTTAAAATATATATATATATTAAATATACATTACAGAAAAAAAAAATTAAGAGGGAGAGTCCTATTGCTGCTGCAGTACCGTGTTGAAGGAGATGTTATGAACATAATATATATATATATATTCCGTAATCTTGTATAAATAAACCAAATAAACCAGAGAGAAAGATTAAAAGAGAGAGAAGAACGATAGAGAGAAGAGAGGAAAAGAACGAGAGAGAGAAGAATGAGGATTGCTCCAGGATATCGCTTCTTACCGTCGGACGAAGAGCTGATTAATTGCTACCTGTTGAAAGAATCAATGGGGATTCAACTGCCATGGAATCCGATGTCGAAAAAAGATATTTACGGCCAAAAAGATCCATGGGAAGTTTTTCAAGACGTTCATTGGGACGATTTTCATTCCGAAAACAAATTCAAGCACGTCACGTACGTTCTTACCAAGTTATTACGTCTTAACGGTAAGACTCGTATCGCGAGAAGAACAAAATCGGGTACTTGGAAGGGACAAACGAGCGGCAAAGAGATTTACGACGAGTCATCGGGAAATTTAATCGGCTTGTCAAAGATGTTTACTTTTTACAAGAATAAACCTAAAGGCCGGAGCGGCGAAGAAGAAGAAGAAGAACACGGTCACTGGATTATGCACGAGTTTTCATTGGCCGGGGTTAGTTTGAATTTTGAGTTGAAGTTTAAAGATTACGCCATTTGTAGAATCACTAGGACCTTTTCAAAGGAAAACGAAAAGGAAAAGACGAAGAAGCAGCCGGAAATTATTGTTCCACAAGAACTAAACCCTACTTTAGACGAAGAAGACCAATTACTCGCGGATGAACTCCAACAAGCTATGTATTCAGACGAACAAATCATTGTTCCACAAGAACAAAATCCTATTACAGACGAAGACGACCAATTACTTGAGGATGAAATCGAACGAGCTGTGTATTCAGACGAAGACCGATTACTAGGAATGCCGAACAATGGCAAGAAAAGATTAGCAGAAGACGAAGGAATCGAAGAAGATCGTGATGCGTTTTCCAAGATGCAGAAGATTGATTCGGATAATATAGAGTACGATTTCGATATCGATTTGGATAATATAGAGTACGATTTCGATATCGATATCGATGACATTACGTTGAAAGATTTCGGATTGAGTTAGGAGAAATTAGTTCTAGTCCTTAATTTTCGATTCGGATCAATTATTGAATGCAGCTTCATATTTTTTTTCGACCATTATTTCCGGTCTCTACTGTAAGCAATTATGTTTGAAATTAATCAAGAATTTGTTTTTCTCTTGATCGCATCTGTTTTATTGTTTAATTTCTAGTTGATATATATATATATATATATATATCTTGAAACTACCAATAATTTCTGAAAATAAGGGAATGAGTGAATGTGTAATTATGGCAAACATACTAGGGTGAAATCACTATCATGTGCCATGCACGTGTGTGTGTGTGTGTGTGTTTTTTCGATCCAAGTTAATTAAAAAAGTAAATGTCATGACAAAATCGACAGGAAAATAGCCACTATGAGCACCAGCATTGTAACTCTAAATTATGCAGTAACAAAAATCGAATTGATGAGTGTTTCTGTTAGGGCTAAGGCTTCGACTTTGGGGATTTGATGCCAGAGGGGAATGAGTTGAGTGGGGCGGGCATTTGGTAATTTCTAGAGCTTGACAAAACACTAACCCTGTTCCGGTTGAAAGCCGTAAACTAAAGTCGGGGCCACATTCGAACAATTTTACAAAAATCACTACGTGATTATGCTTCTTTACTTCTCTACCTTCCTACTTCGCAAATGGATAGAGTAAGCATTGAATCATCTAAACTGATTTTCCAATTTTTTTTTCCGTTTTTTTTCCAGAGAATTATCGAAATTTTGAAAATACGAGCATTGCAATACTTAGGCAAAGATTGTGTTGCTGGTTAATATGAGCATCGCACGACTTTCCAACGCGCAGCAGAATTGCATTGGAGTATGACAACTGTTGGATTAACTCAATCCCTCTATTTTCGGGGGTTACCTTACTCAGGTATGATTGAGATAACTTTATGTGTCCTTTTATGTGTCCTGTGAACAATTGACACTGCAGTCTTATTTTTATTAGCACATTTTCTGATTATATTTAAGGCAAGTGGTGAAATCTATTTCTTCTACCTGATTTAATTCATGCTATTTAACTTTGTTTTCATTGTCCTGAATTTTGATTTGGAGTTTTGGTTTTCTACAAATTTTGATTTTCTACAGGATGATGAATAAGCAACAACTATGTTTCAGTAATTTCGTGCACACTTGTAAACAGTAGAAATATCTTTACAGTGTTTAATGAAATTGGCAGCCGCCTTTCCTTCTTTCCATTTAAATCCATTTTCTTGTTCATTTATTTTTCAGTTGTGCAGACGGCATAACTTTCGCAAACTATTGGCTATCAACTTTCAGGGCACTATTATAATTTCTGCTGAAATGTGAAAGTAATTGTACTGGTAAGTGGGCATTTTCAATGTTATGTTCTTTTCATATTCTCTTTCTTCCACTTCATCACTTTATGGTATAAGTTAGATTGCCTAACTTAATTTCTTTTGTATTTTCTACTGTCTAAATTGCCTTATTTTTTTTTTCGTCTATTACAACTCATTTCCCTAATGTAAGTTAATATGGGACTGATCTTCCCTTATTTCATCTATGTACATCATGTGGTTTAGTAGTCGGACCAGCGGCGAAATCATCAGGAAACAGGTCACCGGAAAATGACCGGAATCTGTTCTCCAAAAATTGGATCTTGTTTTCGTCGACGACCTTTTTCCATGCCAGGGAAAATCTGAGGTCGAGGGAATCTTTGATCCCCCATAGTATGAGTTGTTCCTGTTCAACAAGGTTTTTCTTTTTTGGCATTTTCTTTAAATATAATTTACAAAAACAAGTGCTTATGATTGCCGAATTTTTTAGTTGTTTTTGGGTTTTTTTTATTGTTATTTTCAGGTATTTACGAAATGATTTTTTTTATTATTTTTTTTTATGTTTGTTCTGCTTATATAGAAGATAGCATGAGCGAAAATAAACGTTTGATTGCATTTTTTGGTTTTTCACAGGTATATCTTTTTTTATGTCAATTTATTAATGTAATTTCAGTCTTGCTGCAATTGTTTTAACACGAACCATTACGTTTGTCTTCACTGTAGTGACAAGTTACTAAAGAGATACATAATCTGAATTTTGAGGTGGTTGTTCGGACTATCCATTCGTGATTATGGTTAAGACAATTACATCCATATGTTTCTTGTTCTGGCATATTTCATGTCTATTAATTTTGAAGTTTTGTTTCCTTTATTGCTATTAATAGGAGGTTATTCATCAAGCAAGACTATGCAGAGGTTTCTACTTTTCCTTTATCTTTGTTGCAGTTAACTGGTAATTATTTTCCGTGTAAATCTTTAAGAGCTGCGACAAATAGAAATTTATATCTTTGATTGCTATTAACAGTAGTTTTATTGTCTTTGTGATTAGGATGTGGAATGTTACAAAGGGATATGTATCTATTAAATGATTTCGAAATTTGAGAGCATTGTAGATCCCCTGTGGTAATAATTAATTGTCTGCTTGCTTTTTTTTTTTTTTCTTTTCTGTTTCTTTTATCTTACTTTTCATGTATTTCTTTTTAAATAGCCTGCTTCGGCAGACGGTATGCCGAATTATTATTATTTTTGGTGAACGAGTCATATATATGTATCTGTTTATACCTTGTTGAAGTAGCTTTGGTTTTATAGTTTTTGCAAATGCTTCTGTTGCCGAGAAGGTTGTCACGTAAAGGCAAATCGTAGATGGAAGAATTGTACGTCTGTTGTTGTTTAGCAAATTCACACCACACCTGAATGTGTAATTTATGTTCATCAAACTTCTAAATGATGTTATCCTTGCATAGGCATATTAGTTTAATTTATGCACTCCCATATACATGAGAAAGTTCCCTTTTCTTTTGTTATATCTACATTCTAAATGCACTCCCATGTACCCCAAGTGGGGGTCAATTTGTAATTTTTGAAAATCCACTTCCTTGACTGAAACAGTTTTGAAAATTGCAGAATCACCGCTATAGTTACTCCATCTTCCCAGTCGTTCTACTCAATTAGCAAATTTAACACCAAAGTTTAATATCCGAAATATCCGCCACCAACGCAGTATGCTTCGACTCCTCAACTATAATCACGTGTGACTCATTTACGAAAATTCGCAATACCGAGTTTAAAATCTGATGATTTGTGATTTAATTCTTGCGATTCAATTATTCATGCCTAAGTCGATTCATATGTTAAAATAAATCTTAAATATCGACAAAACGATCAAATTTTACGATTTACGATTTAAGAAAATAATAATTTATTATATTATTTATAATTAACGTGATATAATTACTATTTTGGTCCCTAACCCAAATTGCAAATTTGACCCAAAGTGGATCTCTCTCTTTAAATATCCCTCTTTAAATATCCAAAATATCCGCCACATTTATCGTCACAAGTTTATTATAAATAATATAATAAATTAACGTTTTCCTAAATCGTAAATCGTAAAATTTGATCGATTTGTTGATATTTAAGACAACAAATCCACCTCCCTGTCCGACACAGTTTTGAAAATTGCAGAATCACCCCGTTACTTACTCCATCTTCCCAGCCGCGCTACCCAAATTGCAAATTTAACCCCAAAGTGGATCTCTCTTGCAATATTTGAAACATCCGCCACCAACGCAGTATGCTTCGACTCCTCAGCTATAATCGTGTGTGACTCATTTACGAAAATTCGCAATACCGAGTTTAAAATCTTATGATTTACGATTCAAATCTTACGATTCAATTCATTCATACCTAAGTCGATTCAAAAGTTAAAATAAATCTTAAATATCAACAAATTTTACGATTGACGATTTAGGAAAACTTTAATTTATTATATTATTTATAATAAACTTGTGATAATTACAGTTTTTGTCTCTATATTATATACCATTTTTAATTTAATAATACACCATTTTTTTAATTTAGTCCTTAAATCGGAAATGCCCCCACGTGGGGGTCAATTTTTAATTTCTAGAAATCCACCTCCCTGGCTGAAATAGTTTGAAAATTGCAGAATTACCCCTATACTTACTCCATCTTCCCAGCCGCACTACCCAAATTGCAAATTTGATCCCAAATTGGATCTCTCTTGCAATATCCAAAATATCCGTCACCAACGCAGTATGCTTTGACTCCTCCTCGGTTATGATCGTGTGTGACTCATTTACGAAAATTCGCAATACCAAGTATAAAATCATATGATTTACGATTCAAATCTTACGATTCAATTCGTTCATGCCTAAGTCGATTCAAAAGTTAAAATAAGTCTTAAATATCAACAAATCGATCAAATTTGACGATTTAAGAAAACTTTAATTCATTATATAATTTATAATAAACTTGTGATAATTATGGTTTTTGTCCATATGTTATATACAATTTTTAATTTTGGTCCTTAAACCGGAAATGCCCCCAAGTGGAGGTCAATTTGTAATTTCTGAAAATCCATCTCCCTGCCTCAAACAGTTCTAAAAATTGCAGAATCACCCCTATACTTACTCCATCTTCCTACCCGCTCCATCCAAATTGCAAATATTGACCCCAAAGTGGTTCTCTCTTTCAATATCCAAAATACCCGCCACATTTACGAGGATTTGCAATACTGAGCATAAAACCTTATGATATACGATTTAAATCTTACGATTCAATACTGAGCAACTCTGTCAAACAAATATTGTAAAAAGTGTAAAACATTAATTTAATATATATATATATATATATATATATATATATATATATATATATATATATATATATATATATATATATATATATATATATATATATATAAATGAAAAATTACATTTTCCGTCCTCATACTTTACTCACTTTTTCAAAACTGTCCCTAAACATTTTGGAGTTACAATAGTAGTCCTTAATCATGCCATTTTTTTACAGAATTGGTCCGCCGTTAATTTTTTCCGTTAAGTTGGATGGAAAATGGCATGTGCCTCTCACATGCCTTCAATTTACAACACTACATGAAAATAGACTTTTCACAACACGCATTGCATTTTGTTAAAACATATTTTTTATAATTATTATTTTTAATTAAAATTTAATATAATATCGAAATCACGTAAATTCCAAAAAAAAATAACTTATTTCGGAAATATTATTTTAAAAAATCAAAATATAGTTTAAAAATTTAAAATATTGTTCCAAAATTGGCATTTTTGGAATTCAATTAAAGTATATCGTTTCAAACCAAAATAAAAAAAACTCGTAGGAATTGGGGAATTAGAAATCTCCATAACAATTTTCACCTCTAGTCAATTCCAAAAATTTCAATTGTGAGACAGTATGTCGAGTTTTAAATCATTCAATATGGGTGAAAATTGGAAAGGATTTTTCTTATGCCGCCTAGTTTGATCGAATTTTTATTTTATTTTAAAATAACATATTTATTCAATTTCCAAAAGTTCCGATTTTAAAACACAATATTATTTTTTGGACAATATTATGATTTTTTACACAATATTTCTGAATTTATTTTGAAAACAAATATCGAATTTTAGATTATTAAATAAGGGTGAAAATTGGAATGGAGTTTTCTTACTCCGCCTATTATGATTAGATTTTTATTTTTTTAAAACAATAATTTTCATTTGGATTCAAGAAAATTTGGTTTTAAAACATTATATTATTATTTTAGACAATGCTTCTAAAAATAGTTTGAAACAATTTATCGAGTTTTACATTATTAAATTAGGGTGAAGATTGAAATGGAGGTTTCTTATCCCACCTATATATTCGGATCGAATTTTTATTTTATTTTGAAACAATGTTTTCATTTGAATTCCGAAAATCTTGATTTTGAAAACAATATTTTTTTTTTAAAACAATGTTTCAATTGTTTAAATAATATTTCTCAAAATAATTTAAAACAATATATATTGATTTTATTTTTTGGAATTTATATAATTTCGAATTTCAATCAAGTTTTAATTATGAAAAATCTGTTTTAACAAGACGCAATGCGTGTTGTTGAAAGTCCATTTTCATGTAGTGTTGTAAATTGAAGGCATGTGAGAGGCACATGCCATTTTCCATCCAATTTAACGGCAAAAATTAACGGCGGACCAATTCTGTCAAACAATGGCATGATTAAGGACTACTATTGTAACTCTAAAATGTTTAGGGACAATTTTGAAAAAGTGGGTAAAGTATAAGGACGAAAAATATAATTTTCCATATATATATATATATATATATATATATATATATATATTAAATATATACATTACAGAAAAAAAAAATATTAAGAGGGAGAGTCCTATTGCTGCTGCAGTACCGTGTCGAAGGAGATGTTATGAACATAAAACAATATATATATATATATATATATATATATATATATATATATATATATATATATATATATATATATATATATATATATATTCCGTAATCTTGTATAAATAAACCAAATAAACCAGAGAGAAAGATTAAAAGATAGAGAAGAACGAGAGAGAGATCAAAAGATCGAGAAGAGAGAGAACGGGAGGGAAAGAGAGAGAGAAGAAAAAAGAGAAGAACGAGAGAGAGAAGAGAGGAAAAGAACGAGAGAAGAATGAGGATTGCTCCAGGGTATCGCTTCTTACCGTCGGACGAAGAGCTGATTAATTGCTACCTGTTGAAAGAATCAATGGGGATTCAACTGCCATGGAATCCGATGTCGAAAAAAGATATTTACGGCCAAAAAGATCCATGGGAAGTTCTTCAAGACGTTCATTGGGACGATTTTCATTGCGAAAACAAATTCAAGCACGTCACGTACGTTCTTACCAAGTTATTACGTCTTAACGGTAAGACTCGTATCGCGAGAAGAACAAAATCGGGTACTTGGAAGGGACAAACTAGCGGCAAAGAGATTTACGATGAGTCATCGGGAAATTTAATCGGCTTGTCCAAGATGTTCACTTTTTACGAGAATAAACCTAAAGGCAGTAGCGGCGAAGAAGAAGAAGAAGAACACGGTCACTGGATTATGCACGAGTTTTCATTGGCCGGGGTTTGTTTGAATTTTGAGTTGAAGATTAAAGATTATGCCATTTGTAGAATCACTCGGATCTTTCCAAAGGAAAACGAAAAGGAAAAGACGAAGAAGCAGCAAAAAATTATTGTTCCACAAGAACTAAACCCTGTTTTAGACGACCAATTACTCGCCGATGAACTCCAACAAGCTATGTATTCATCAGACGAACAAATTATAGTTCCACAAGAACAAAACCCTATTACAGACGAAGACAACCAATTACTTGAGGATGAAATCGAACGAGCTGTGTATTCAGACGAAGACCGATTATTAGTATTAGGAATGCCGAACATTGGCAAGAAAAGATTAGCAGAAGACGAAGGAATCGAAGAAGATCGTGATGAGTTTTCCAAGATGCAGAAGATTGATTTGGATAATATAGAGTTCGATTTCGATATCGATATCGATGACATTACGTTGAAAGATTTAGGATGGAGTTAGGAGAAATTATTCAATGCAGCTTGATATTTTTTCTCGGCCATTATTATCCGGTCTCTACTGTAAGAAATTATGTTTGAAATTAATCAAGAATTTGTTTTTTTTCTTGATCGCATCTGTTTTATTGTTTAATTTCTAGTTGACACACACACACATATATATAATTCGAGCTACAATGTCTACAAGCTGTTCGGGACCACGAGCAACATCCTCATATGTTTTGCCAAGGAAAAGCAATCAGCTACCGCCGCTACAGTGTGACCCCGATTGGTATTTGCAGCAACATACTCATATGTGCTCTGTACTCCAATTTCTAGTCTCGTACAACCGTAGGAAAGCATCTGCCTCAAATGTGGGCCCAGATATACAAATATATTACCTCCTGACTGCGATTGGCGAAGCCGACACAGCCAAACTGTAGGGGAAAATTTTGTAATTATATGTTCATTAATCTATTTGTATATACGAGAATTTTCCTACTTTTACATGAGTAGTTGATTAATTAAAAAAGGGCGAAGGGCAAAAAGGCCCATCACATGGGACTTAAATGCATTTTGGTATATGTGTGAAAATTGGAAAGGATTTTTCTTATGCCGCCTAGTTTGATCGAATTTTTATTTTATTTTAAAATAATATATTCATTCAATTTCCAAAAGTTCCAATTTTAAAACACAATACTATTTTTAGACAATGTTATGATTTTTTAAACAATATTTCTGAATTTATTTTGAAAAAAATATCGAGGTAGATTATTAAATAAGGGTGAAAATTGGAATGGAGTTTTATTAATCCGCCTATTATGATCAGATTTTTATTTTTTTAAAACAATAATTTTCATTTGGATTCAAGAAATTCCGGTTTTAAAACATTATATTATTATTTTAGACAATGCTTCAAAAAATAGTTTGAAACAATTTATCGAGTTTTACATTATTAAATTAGGGTGAAGATTGAAATGGAGGTTTCTTATCCCACCTATATATTCGGATCGAATTTTTATTTTATTTTGAAACAATGTTTTCATTTGAATTCCGAAAATCTTGATTTTGAAAGCAATATTTCATTTTTGAAAACAATGTTTCAATTGTTTAAAGAATATTTCTCAAAATAATTTAAAACAATATATATCGATTTTGTTTTTTGGAATTTATATAATTTCGAATTTCAATCAAGTTTTAATTATGAAAAAACTGTTTTAACAAGACGCAATGCGTGTTGTTGAAAGTCCATTTTCATGTAGTGTTGTAAATTGAAGGCATGTGAGAGGCACATGCCATTTTCCATCCAACTTAACGGCAAAAATTAACGGCGGACCAATTATGTCAAAACATGGCATGATTAAGGACTACTATTGTAACTTCAAAATGTTTAGGGACAATTTTGAAAAAGCAGGTAAATATGAGGACGAAAAATGTAATTTTCCCGTTTTGTTACATATTGAGGATTTGCATGATTTGCAATTTTGTAAACTTTAATTTAGTTTACCTAACCTTATTAGTCATTATCTCCATATATGAAGAAACCCCAATTAACGTTAACTACTCATTTAAACAAAAAAAATTGTCATGGCCGGTATAGGGATATTAATCCTATATTATTTAAACTTGTTTTTGATTGATGCAATCTTCAATCGTCTCTAATAATATTGAATAGAAAATAAAAAAATGGGTAAATAGCACTTAACCCCCTTGTGGTTTGAATATTTTGCACATGACCCCCTTATGGTATGAATTTAGGCACATAACCCCTTTATGGTTTGGATATTTTGCACATGACCCCCTTATGGTATGGAATTAGGCACATAACCCCCTCGTGGTTTTGAAATTTTGCACATGACCCCCTTATGGTATAAAATTAGCACATAACCCTTGAAAAGAAAACTGGAAAAGACTAAATTACCCCTATCAAGTCAAAAAGTTCTTGTTTTAATTTAAAAATAATTATTCTATAAAATGAAAAGCTTAATGTATTTTTTTGTAAAATGAGAAATATAATATATTAGTGTATTTTTTCTATTTTACCGCACATATGTTTTTTTAAATTTAATTTTCATTTCAACTTTAGAGAAATGTTTTTTTTTTCCTCAAAAAAAAAAAAAGAAATGTTTTCTGTTTAGATTTTTCCAAAATAATAAAAAAAATAAAGACTTTGTTTCTTAAAAAAATTAAAGTTCGGTAACAACTATAATATAATATATTATATAGAAAATAGTAATATAATAATCATAATTAATGCTAATGTTAAAGATTTTCAAATTGATTTTTAAAATTATAAAGAAATTGTCAATCGTACAATAACTAGTATTATATACCTTTTGTGCTGTAAAATTAAAAAAATATACAATAATATATTATATTTCTCATTTCACAAAAAAATACATTAAACTTTTCATTTTATAGAATAATTATTTTCAAATTAAAACAAGAATTTTGACCTGATAAGGGTAATTTAGTATTTTCCTATTTTCTATTAAAGGGGGTTATGTGCTAATTTCATACCATAAGGGGGTTATGTGCAAAATTTCAAAACCACAAGGGGGTTATCTGCCAAATTTCATACCATAAGGCGATCATGTGCAAAATGTCAAAACCACAAGGGGGTTATGTGCCTAAATTCATACCATAAGGGGGTCATGTGAAAAATGTACAAACCACAAGGGGGTTAAGTGCTATTTACCCTAAAAAAATTCAGAAACTGAGAAAATCGACGTTGTAATGTCGTTTTTATTGCTAAATATCGACCTGTAAACGTCGAATTTTTGTGTACGCGAAATTATTTTCGAAAAACGAAAAAACGATCACAAAGCTAAATAAAGTACAACATTTCTTATCTCATTGTGTTCTTCGACCTTATAATCATCCATATTAATGTTTCGTGTGTCCATAATGTCGTTCTTTTCAAGTTTTAGTAAGATTTGAGGGTTTTGTTTGATGAGGGTTTTTGGAGAATATGAAAGAGTTTTTTTTGTAAAGAAGGAAGAGGTTGGGCTTTGTTGGTGAAAAAGAATGGTCATTTTTCATTTTTTGAATTAATAATATCAGAATTAATATTGGGATCATATTTGTAATTTCCAGTCTTGCTCTTAGTAAATTTATTTATATTTTGGTCTTGTATGAAGTAAGGTCTTGCGCTTAGAAATTTTGAGATTGCAAATAGGTGCAGCCTTCATTTAAGTGTGTATATAATTACTCATAAAATTTTATTTACATTTGTCAATAAATTTAATTTAAGTTACAAAACAAGACATTATAATTGTGTGTTGTTAAAAAAATATTATTTATGATTCAAACCCAATGATTTGATTCAACTCATACGCTCATCTTTCAATTTTTTTTACTAAAGTTTAGAAAACTCCAGCCGAATATTTTATCTTGAGATTATTTTGTAGACCCCATTATTTTCAAATTATATAAAACTAACTACCAAGTGGATTACACTCTAGGAAATATCTCCTCATTTCGAAAATATTTTGACATACCCCCTGGGCTACTCTGAAGTCCCTATAATACCCTTTTAAAGTTAGTTTTAAACCCTAGCCCAACACATTTCGGTCTTTCTCTTCCTCTCCCAGATTCAAAATCCCGCCTCCACAAACCTCCCATCGTCGAAATTGCTTCCCAGAGTCATAACTCCCTCTTCGATGGTCTGAATTTGATGGTTTAACTACCGTTGGATTCCTCTCGTCGAGCTCTTTCTTTTGGTGGTGATTTCATTCAGTTTGGAGCGCTGATCTGTTTCTGCATTTTTTTTCCATTCTACGACGGTGGTCTGACCGGAGCTTTGTTTTGTGTTCCACCCGTCGAAATTTGACGGGCTACCCACCGTTGGATTCCTCTCGTCGAGATATATATTTTGATGGTAATTTTGTTTATTTTTATGTTTTCAGATTTATTTCTATATTTTTTGCATTTGGGCGCTAGGAACCGTGGGTGGTTATTAGCGGCGTCTAGGGTTTTGGTAGGAGGCGAGGAGAGTGAGGAGTCACTGTCTATTTGATTTAAAATCTGTAGCATGTCCCAGCAATAACATCTCTCTCTATCTCTCGATCTCTTAGTGTTTGTTGATTTTTTAGTGTTTTGATATTTTTTCAAATTTTGTTGATTTGCACTAAAGTAAATTTTTTTTTGTTTTGATTTTGCAATCGCAGCTTAATGAAGGTCATTAATCCTTTCCTTGAAGGTGTCAAATTTTTTGTTTGAAGTTACATCTACTTTGTTCAACAGACTGTAGACATTACTGTACATTACTATACATTACTATAGTAACATGTAGTTATATGCGTATATTTGTGTATTTTCAATTTGTATTTTATTGGTTATGAGGTGATTTATAATAAAAATATTGAAATTTGAAAATTTTTGTTGGGTTTTTATGAACTTCTTTTGTATAAGCTAGCCAATATTCGTGTGTGTATACAATTGATCGACAAAAAATATGGGGAAAAAACGAGCATAACTACGAATTACTATAGGTACTATAGTTACATGTACTTATTTTCAGTACAATAAACATATTGTTTCGAAAATTAAAAAAAATTAATTTAAAAAAAAATTAAAAAAAATAAAAATAATATATATATATATATATATATATATATATATATATATATATATATATATATATATATATATATAACAAACAGGTTTATTATTTAAAAAAAGGGGGGAAATAATAAAAAATAAATCAACGAAAATGATAGATGCAGGACCAGAAATGTTGAATGCAGTTTTGGCCGAAAATTGCATATAAGGGTAGTATATCGCTTCTCCAGGGGTATGTCAAATGATGATTTAGGCTTGGGTGTACCCCTAGTTTATTTGGTGGTTATGGATATGTAAAATAACCCATTTTATCTTATGATTTTTTTCTTTTTAATAAACACATATATTGAAAAAGGGCTATTTGACAAACACTACTTGTTGAATTTCGGCTTTATGATAAATTCGTGTTTTTAATTGATATTTGTTATAAACTCAATCAACCCAAAATACTAAAAATGCCTATTTACTGCAACGGAAAACCAGAAAAAAAAAAAACTGATAGTATATACAAATATTGCCCCTGTTGATTTACACCGCAATGGCGCAATCTCCTCCAAAAAAATTACTTACGAATCTCGCTCCCATATAAAACCATATTTATCCTGTCACACGGTCACACCTACTCCTCATGATTCTCACTAATTTCAAACACAAAAATACCACATACATTAAACCGATGTATAATAGAACACATATGTTTTATAATTAAATAAGGCAAATGGCAAAAAGGCCCATCACATGAGACTTAAATGCATTTTAGTCCACAAAAAAAACAGTCTCTCAATTAAGCCCATCTCCATGTCTTTAGTCTAAAATACCCTCAATAATATAATTCTTAACAATTCCACCCATTATGCTCTAACTTCCTTAATATTACACATTGACCCCGGACTTAAACAAATATATCACATTAACCCCCAAAACTTTTTTTTTTTCAAAAAATAATTTTTTTTCTGAAATGTTTTTTTTCCGGCCAGATTCCGGCGTTGACTTTTTTTTTTTTTTTTTTTTGAAATTTTTTTTTTCCTGAATTTTTTTTCCGGTCGGTCAACCACCGTTGACCGCCGATCTCCGGCGTTGACTTTTTTTTTTTTTTTTTTTTTTTGAATTGTTTTTTCTTAGAAAAAAAATATTTTAATTAATATTATTGTCTTGACTACTAAATTACTGTCTCAGACAGTAATATTACTGTTTGGGACAGTAATATTATGAATATTATTTTTCCGAACAGTAATATTATTAATATTATTGTCTAAGACAGTTAAATTATTGTTGGAGACAGTAATTTAACATCCAAGACAGTAATATTAATTAAAACAAATTATTTTGTAAGGAAAAAAATTAAAAAAAAAAACAAAAAAAGTCAATTAACAGTTAAATTATTGTCGGAGACAGTTAAATAACTGCTGGAGACAGTAATTTAGCAACGAATACAGTAATATTAATGAAAAATATTTTTTTTAAGAATAAAAAAGTCAATTAACAGTTAAATTACTGTCTCCGACAGTTAAATAACTGCTGGAGACAGTAATTTAGCAACGAATACAGTAATATTAATTAAAAATATTTTTTTTAAGAATAAAAAAGTAAATTAAGAGTTAAATTACTGTCTCCGACAGTTAAATAACTGCTGGAGACAGTAATTTAGCAACGAATACAGTAATATTAATTAAAAATATTGTTTTTAAGAATAAAAAAGTCAATTAACAGTTAAATTACTGTCTCCGACAGTTAAATAAGTGCTGGAGACAGTAATTTAGCAACGAATACAGTAATATTAATTAAAAATATTTTTTTTAAGAATAAAAAAGTAAATTAAGAGTTAAATTACTGTCTCCGACAGTTAAATAACTGCTGGAGACAGTAATTTAGCAACGAATACAGTAATATTAATTAAAAATATTTTTTTTAAGAATAAAAAAATCAATTAACAGTTAAATTACTGTCTCCGACAGTTAAATAACTGCTGGAGATAGTAATTTAGCAACGAATACAGTAATATTAATTAAAAATATTTTTGAAGAAAAAAAAAAAAACAGTTTTAACAGTTAAATTACAGTCTCAAATAGCTGCCGGAGACAGTAATTTAGCAGCCAAGACAGTAAAATTAATTAAAATATTTTTTTAAGAAAAAACAAAATTATTAAAAAAAAAAAAAAAAAAAAAAAAAAAAAAAGTCAACGCCGGAGACCCGGCGGTCAACGGCCGTTGACCGCCCGGAAAAAAATTTCAGGAAAACGAAAATTCAAAAAAAAAAAAAAAAAAAAAAGTCAACGCCGGAATCTGGCCGGAAAAAAATATTTCAGAAAAAAAATTTATTTTCTGAAAAAAAAAAGTTTTGGGGGTTAATGTGATATATTTGTTTAAATTCGGGGTCAATATGTAATATTTAAGAAGTTAGAGCATAATGGGTGGAATTGATAAGAATTAGGGTTAAAATTGGGGTCAAAATTGAAATTAGGGTTAAAATTGGTTAATTGATGAAATTGGGCTAAATTGGGGTGTAAATCATGAAATTGGAGTTGAATTAGGTTTCAATGAATTGGGGGTAATTTTGGTATATATAAAGGGATTTTCCTTATTTGCAAATAAGTTTGAATGGGGTGGGTTTATTTGAAAAACCAAAATGTTGGATGTCCCTTTTTGAATTAAGTGCCCTTGTCATGGGCCTATTTGCCATTACCCCATTAAATAATACTAAAACAATATATTTGATTATAAAAATCACTCAGGGTGCATTTGGATGGAGGGATTTGGGGGAGGGATTTCAAATCCATAATAACAAATCCCTCGGACTTGTTTGGATTGAGGGATTTGGAGATGGATTTCAAATCTACACCCCTCCTTTTTAGTTGATTTTGGAGCAATAGTGATGAATTTCAAATGACTCCAAAATTGGAGTCATTTCAAATCCATTCCCCAAATCAAATCCCTCCATCCAAATGCACCCTCACATTCCAAACTACGATTAGTAAAATGTGTGTTTAATTAGTAAATCCACAAACACGAAAACTACGATTAGTAAAGCCACGCACCCTTAAAAGTTTCAATAGTCATTCCAATACACTTTGTCGCGCTGTGCTGCTCGGAGTAAGACACTGCTTCTTCGGCATTGGCAGAAGTGTGCCCGGATAAAGCATCATGAAGGTTCCTAATAAAATAATCACGGTAGTCTGACGGCAACGACATAAAAGTACCACCCATCAAAATGAATTCAACCTGCATGTCCATAAAAGTTTGAAACAAGGAACATTATTCAGGTTGCTTAAAATCGGTGCAGAAATTTAAAAAAATGGTTAATCTCGAAAATGCCCATGACAAGGGCACTTAATTAAAAGAGGATATCCAATTTTTTAGTTTTATAAATATTTCCAGCTCATTCAAACTTATTTGCAAATAACGATAACTTTTTTATATAAATCAAAATTACCCCCAATTCATTGAAACCCAATTCAACTCCAATTTCATGATTTACACCCCAATTTAACCAAATTTCACCAATTACCCAATTTCGACGCTAATTTCAACTTTGACCCCAATTTTGACGCGCCAACACCGGAGACCGCCGGTCTCCGGCGTTGACTTCATTTTTTTTTTTTTTTGAAAACTTTTTTTTTCCTGAAATTCTTTTCTGGTAGGTCAACCGCCATTGACCGCTGGGTCTCCGGCATTGACTTTTTTTTATTTATTAAAAAAAATATTTTACTTAATATTATTGTCTTGACTGCTAAGTTACTGTCTCCAGTATTTATTTAACTGTCGGAGACAGTAATTTAACTTTTAATTGAATTATTCTCTTTTTTTCTTAAAATAAATATTTTAATTAATATTACTGTCTTGGCTGCTAAATTAGTGTCTTCAGCAGTTATTTAAATGTCAAAGACAGTAATTTAACTGTTAATTGACTAGTTTCTTTGTTTTTGTTTTCTTAAAAAAATGCTTAAAAAAAATTATTTTAATTAAGATTACTGTCTTGGCTGTCAACAGTAATTTAACTGTCTAAGACAGTAATATTACTGTACTAATAAATTTTATCGTCTTAGCCTGGCAACAGTAATTTAACTGTCTAAGACAGTAATATTATTGTATTAATAAATTTTATCGTCTTAGCCTGGATTTTTTGTTGTCTTCGACTGTAATATTACTGTCTCCGACCGTATTATTACTGTCTCATGCAATAATATTACTGTTTGGGACACACTACCAAAAAAAAGGGCTTTTATGACGGACAATTCAGTCACGAAATTGAAGAAAATCTGTCAAAGCCCTTTTGTCACAACTTTGTGACCGAATTGTTCTGTCAGAAAAAACCCTCGTCACAAAACACATTTGGGACTGATTTTTCTTGTTCGTCACAATGTTTATGACAGATACGTCTATCGCAATTAATTTAATTTCGTCACAAATACGTAATCTAGGGTCTCCAAGTATTGTGACGGATTTCGTCACAAACCTTTTTATTGGTCATTAATGTGTCACAAATTACCGAGAATTTACATCACTCGTCCGTGACAGATGTCGTCATAAAACATGTCCGTCACAAATAATCCATCCCTAACATCGGTCACAAATAATTCATTCAAACCTCCGTCACAAAATTCCATCACAAGTATCCCATCACAAATCTGTTACAAATATTTAATTATCTTTCGGTCACAATTCCATCACTGGTTGTCGATTCAGGAAGTTTCGCTATTCGCTATTCGCTATTCAAAGCTATTTTAGTTTTTTTATACCTGTTTGCATTAAAATTGAAGGAAGCCACCTAATTTATCAATTCGACACAAGTTAAAAAAGCTATTTCTTCTATAACTATGTTGGAGATCAATATCCTTCTCATTTACGTGCTCGAGCTTGTTGATGCAGAAAGCTGGTTTCGATCAGACCGCCGCTGCATTGAGCCCTCAAATTTGAACTCGAACAAAATTTACACGAGACCATGTGATCAAAGAAATTTATTTAACAATCAGTAAATTCCAGTGTGCAGATATCATGATATTATGAAAAAAGAATTTATAATTATTCCCTTATACTTATTGATGTGTACTCCATCACAATAGGAAAAAAAAAATTACTCTTGTCTTCCACAGTTATGCATGAGCTATGTAGAGTTTGTGATGATTCTTGATGCTATTGGCATTTGAAAAACAAGAAATGCATCTTGCATCAATATTATTCCATTCAGATGTGAATATACTACCATATAGCATAAACTTATCTCCACGGGAAACATAAGATAGGCCACAGGGAAATGGGTGCTTTTTATGATAGGGCATTGATAGCTCAAGATCATTAGAAGAGAGAAACCCGAAACCCGAAACCCGAAAACCCGAAAACCCGAAAAGATGGAAAAAATCCTAGACTGCTAAAGCACAATTCCTTAGAGTTAATTAGACCTTGAAAACACTATTAAAAAAATAAAAGTAGTGCGACCTCTAACAACCACAGAAGATAAAAAGACGTTAATCTCAAACAATAATTGTTTATATATTGTCTGGCCTAACTGCAGATATGGGGAATTAGTTATAACATTTCAATATAAATTTGTATTCAAAACTCAGAATTCATGTAGACACAGATATGCACTTAAATTGCCGCTAGAAGAAATTAGATAATACCCTACCCTATAAGTACCTAAAATCACTGATGCCGTTGTTGCAATTGATGGTAGCAACCACCGATGCTAGTAGGGGGGGCGTGGGGGTCAAATGTCAAAAACCCGGTCAATGACCGGGGTGGCCGAATCTGGGTGGAGTAGGCCGTGGGTTGTCGAAATTTGACGGATCTGGCCGTCGATTGCCGGAATCCGACGGGTTTGATCGTGGATTGCCGAACAGATGTGTGGCTGAATATGGATGAAGAAAAAAGGTGGAAAAGAAGAAAAAAAATTAGAAAAGGAAGAGATAGAGAGAGGGAAGAAGAAAAAAAATAGAAGAAACAATTAATTGTGAGTAAAAGAGAGGGATGGGTGCTGAATTTCTTGAGAAAGAAACAGAGATAAAGATGATGGGAAGGCGGCGGCCGCAATGTAGACACGGCCACGGGCCGGTTTTGGGCCCGGAACCGGCCCGTTGACCGAGTGAACCGGCCCGTCCTACCCTGGACGGGCCCGGTTCTGAGAAATGGTGAACCGTGAACCGCCGGGCCGGTCCGGCGGTTCACCCAGATTTTTTTTTAAAAAAAAAAAATTCAAAAAAATTCAAAAAAAAAAGCAAATAACGGCTAGTGAACCGGCCGTTATTTACTTTTTTTTGAATACCCCCAATTTATTCTATAAATACCCTCACACCCCAATTTTGTTTTTTTTTTTAATTCCCCCCCACACACAATTTTTCCGATAAATACCCTCACACTCCAATTTTTCCTATAATTTACTTATTCATCAAATATTTCAAACTTGTGCTTCTAAATTGACTTTCCATTTATTTACTTTTTCCTTTTTCTATTTAAAAGTGGGTTAATAGCATTTCGCCACCTGGACTTTGCCCGTTTTTGCATTTTGCCACCTTAACTAAAAAAAGTTGCAAGTGCCCACCCAAACTCAGTTTTTTGACGCACATAACCACCTAAGGGGAATATTCCGGCGAATATTCTCATTTTTCAACGCACGCGCGATGCACATGCGGAAGTACAAGGGTTTTTATGTCTTTTCACCTGAAAATATCATAAGGGGGTGAAATTGAAAGTACCAGGGACTCAATTGAACTTAATTTGAAACTTTCACAAATTTGAAATTAATTGAAGCTTTGTGGCTTCATCTTCCATGGGATAACATCATTTTCGACTATTAGTCAGCAAGAGGCCATCAAATCTTGCAATAGATGTCGGAGCAATCTGCCATGCAACTCTGTCAAACAAATATTGTAAAAAGTGTAAAACAATAATTTAAAATATATATATATATATATATATATATTACAGAAAAAAAAAATATTAAGAGGGAGAGTCCTATTGCTGCTGCAGTGCCGTGTTGAAGGAGATGTTATGAACATAAAACAATATATATATTTATATATATATATATATTCCGTAATCTTGTATAAATAAACCAAATAAACCAGAGAGAAAGATTAAAAGAGAGAGAAGAACGAGAGAGAGATCAAAAGATCGAGAAGAGAGAGAACGGGAGAGAAAGAGAGAGAGAAGAAAAAAGAGAAGAACGAGAGAGAGAAGAGAGGAAAAGAACGAGAGAGAGAGAGAAGAATGAGGATTGCTCCAGGATATCGCTTCTTACCCTCGGACGAAGAGCTGATTAATTGCTACCTGTTGAAAGAATCAATGGGGATTCAACTGCCATGGAATCCGATGTCGAAAAAAGATATTTACGGCCAAAAAGATCCATGGGAAGTTTTTCAAGACGTTCATTGGGACGATTTTCATTCCGAAAACAAATTCAAGCACGTCACGTACGTTCTTACCAAGTTATTACGTCTTAACGGTAAGACTCGTATCGCGAGAAGAACAAAATCGGGTACATGGAAGGGACAAACTAGCGGCAAAGAGATTTACGATGAGTCATCGGGAAATTTAATCGGCTTGTCCAAGATGTTCACTTTTTACAAGAATAAACCTAAAGGCGGGAGCGGCGAAGAAGAAGAAGAACACGGTCACTGGATTATGCACGAGTTTTCATTGGCCGGGGTTAGTTTGAATTTTGAGTTGAAGTTTAAAGATTACGCCATTTGTAGAATCACTAGGACCTTTTCAAAGGAAAACAAAAAGGAAAAGACGAAGAAGCAACCGGAAATTATTGTTCCACAAGAACTAAACCCTACTTTAGACGAAGAAGACCAATTACTTGCGGATGAACTCCAACAAGCTATGTATTCAGACGAACAAATTATTGTTCCACAAGAACAAAACCCTATTACAGACGAAGACGACCAATTACTTGAGGATGAAATCGAACGAGCTGTGTATTCAGACGAAGACCGATTACTAGGAATGCCGAACATTGGCAAGAAAAGATTAGCAGAAGACGAAGGAATCGAAGAAGATCGTGATGCGTTTTCCAAGATGCAGAAGATTGATTTGGATAATATAGAGTACGATTTCGATATCGATTTGGATAATATAGAGTACGATTTCGATATCGATATCGATGACATTACGTTGAAAGATTTCGGATTGAGTTAGGAGAAATTAGTTCTAGTCCTTAATTTTCGATTCGGATCAATTATTGAATGCAGCTTCATATTTATTTTCGACCATTATTTCCGGTCTCTATTGTAAGCAATTATGTTTGAAATTAATCCAGAATTTGTTTTTCTCTTGATCGCATCTGTTTTATTGTTTAATTTCTAGTATATATATATATATATATATATATATATATATATATATATATATATATTGAAACTACCAATAATTTCTGAAAAATAAGGGAATGAGTGAATATGTAATTATGGCAAACATATTAGGGTGAAATCACTATCATGTGCCATGCACGTGTGTGTGTGTGTTTTCGATCCAAGTTAATTAAAAAAGTAAATGTCATGACAAAATCGACAGGAAAATAGCCACTATGAGCACCAGCATTGTAACTCTAAATTAGGCAGTAACAAAAATCGAATTGATGAGTGTTTTTGTTAGGGCCAAGGCTTCGACTTTGGGGATTTGATGCCAGAGGGGAATGAGTTGAGTGGGGCGGGCATTTGGTAATTTCTAGAGCTTGACAAAATACTAACAGTGCTCCTGTTGAAAGCCGTAAACTAAAGTCGGGGCCACATTCGAACAATTTTACAAATTCAAGGGTAAATCGATATGATCGAGTAGAACATGGTAAAGTGATCCCACCGCACAGCACAATGTTGAAAAATAACATCTAGCCAAAGCAAAATTCATGAAATAATTATATGTTCATTTCATATATAAATCTAAATATATTCATCCAGCAATTCGATTAGAGCGCTAAACAAAACCAAAGTAGCGCATCGATAGATATATAGATAGATAGCTTACAAATAGATGCACAAATAAAAAATCTCAAAACTCGATATTATCAAAACCATTCTTTCACATACTGTTACACATAATCGACAAGAAGCAAAAGCTACCATTTGCACAAAGGCAAACACACGCGAGGCATAACTCACGAGGGCTCCTAGGTAAGACAACAACATAAATAGGAAGACGCACTTAGTTCCAATTCCAAAACCAGTTTGTCTTTTTTTTTTTTTTTTGCGTTTTTCTCATTTGAGGTATTTGACCATGTAAGGACCTTCGAGCTCGTAACCCAACTTTCTATAGTAATGCCTTGTTCCTACACCAGAAATAACACCTATCTTTGTCGACCTGTGCTCTCGAAGAGCAATCCGCTCTGCTTCTTCCATTAATAGTGTACCGTAACCTTGGTGCTGCAGTTTATCAGCTTCTCTTCCATGAACAGGAACTGCAGTCCCGTAAACGTGTAATTCACGAACAATGGAACACTTTCCAACGAGCTCTGGGCATGTTACATTCTTTCCACATTTCCGCAAACGCAGTAATCCAACAAGTATGTCCTGTAAACGAAGTAGCGCATATAAAAAATATAATCAATGCAATCTCTTATAAACAGAGGTCAAGTCTAATATGCCACCCCATTGAATGATTTTAAAACCGGTCCAAGCTGGTTTAACGAGTATTTTACGATGGCAGTAAATAAAATTCAAGAGCACTTGAGAGAAATATCAATCTTTTAGCCAATACACTTCCTCCAAAGTCATCCACATACAGCTTCATTAAACAATAGAAAAACTCGTTGTAAACAACTTTTGATTTGTTTCGGAGCTGTATTATCGAAATGGATTTGCACAGAATAATTATGTATTTATCTGGATGAGTTTTAATCCGCGTTCTCTTTTACTACATCAGTGCAAAAGGCAGAGGTAATAAGTGGAGGAAGAAACAAATATGTAAAATAACACACCTGGTGTGTGTCTTCATACGAAAGAAACGTTTCCCAGCCCTCATTTGCAGTGTAATCGCGGCGAACAAGCTGAACTTGTTCTGGCTTTATATTGTGGTGGATGTCCTGATTTTGTTAAGTAGAATATGAATTCGCTGCATTGATAAATCAAAACATCCCTAAATGGAAAGAAATCATGTTTCACTTGCCTGAATACCAGCTTCTCGTGTCCGAACATCTCTACATTTCAAGCCCAAGTCATCCATCCTAGCCAAAGCTAGCTCCCGTAGATTCCCTTTCTCAACGCCAGAAGTAACTAGAGGCATAGGAATATCTCGCTGGACTCGATACACACGAGTCCATGGAGGAACCATAGATAGAATTCGAGCTACAATGTCTACAAGCTGTTCGGGTGGATAATTTCTATACCTGCACGTATGATTATAACATGTAATCTAAAAAAAAAAAAAATTAAAACAGACCATGTTCTAAAATGTAAATCTGAATTTTGTATACCTGCCAGTTTTCCAAAGTTCATAAAGTCCAGTTCCACGAATCACTAGAGTTGGATAAATTTTGAGGCCATCAGCTCTAAAGCAAGGGCTCTCAAAGAACTCCTTAAAACTTTCCATATCTCTCTCGACCCCAACATTAGGAAGATCAGGCATCATATGAGCAACTACCTGTAACAAAATGTGTGAATTAAGAGGCACGGGGAAAATTTAAAAAATGACTTCTAATGTCAGAATCATTAACATTTCCGGAGGAAAGAGGTCTTGAAGTAATGGGAATCCGTCGCATTTTACCGTTGCAGTGCAAATGAAGCGCAGTTAGGCATGGAATGAACTAATAATCATGCAATCGGCTCGATCATCATATTTAATCATTGAATAGCATATTGTTACCTTCATTCATTAGTAAAATATCACAAAACAGGTTCATTTATTACAAAGGAGGGGCTAGCACCTAATCCATTTGATAAACTTGGGTGTATATCCATTTATTACGAAAGACGGCTATATATTTTATTTAAGGTCAGGCAAATTCAGATCTTTCCTTTGTACTTGGGTGTATTTGGTGAGTAAAACAGGGATTTTGTAGCAGAAAATGGGCTTGCATTAAAATTACTGACCAAAAGTTGAATAAAATAGTAAATAAAAATAATATTTAGAGAAGAATATAGAGAAACACCTTAAAACCCGCATCTTTTGCCAAGGAAAAGCAATCAGCAACAGCTGCTACAGTGTGACCCCTATTGGTATCACGAGCAACATCCTCATATGTACTCTGTACTCCAATTTCCAGTCTCGTACAACCATAGGAAAGCATCTGCCTCAAATGTGGGCCCAGGCAGTAGTCTGGCCGCCTAATATTTCATTTATAAAGATTACACAGTCAACAGTATATTACATGTATTGAAATATAGCAGTCTTTTTAGGAGTTCAAGAATCACGGGTCAACATTTTCCCCCAATCAGCAATTCTGACCCAGTAAGCAAATGCAAAAAAAATATTCTTGCACGTAGAAACAGAGAATGATTTGCAACTTACGTTTCAATCGTCATTCCAATACACTTTGTCGCGCTGTGCTCGGAGTAAGACACTGCTTCTTCGACATTGGCAGAAGTGTGCCCTGATAAAGCATCATGAAGATTCCTAATAAAATAATCACGGTAGTCCGACGGCAACGACATAAAAGTACCACCCATCAAAATGAATTCAACCTGCATGCCCATAAAAGTTTGACATAAGGAACATTATTCAGGTTGGTTAAAATGGTGCAGAAATTTTCAGTCTGTGGTAAGAGAAGCAAACCTTATCGACACTATGACCCAACCTCTTAAGCTGGTCAATCCTGCCTCTCGCCTGGACATAAGGGTTGTATCTAAAACACAAGCAACGACGAAAAATAAGATTTCGTTGATATAGATCTGAAAATTTAACAGAATACAAGATAAAAGCCCGATCGAACGAAGAAGGGATCGAAAGAATTAACAAGTATCTTTAAAGGTCATTACTATAGCAGAACTTATTCCTTATACGAGATTGATCCTTTAATTAACTTCATAGCATTTATTCACCTAAAATCTCCAACTACCCTGCTCGTATTTACACTGAAAACCCAAATCAATTTCGCCAGATGACAAAAGACTAAGGCCTCGTTTGGTTGCCAAGATAAGATTACCCAAGATAAGATTAAATAATCTAACGAAACACAATTATATAATTGAACCTGCGATGATCCAATAAAAAAACATGCCTAGAAAGTAAGATAAGACACGATAACATAATATTTGCGGGTCGACACGACAAGTTATTGGAGATACCAAACAATCAAATAAAGTCTAATTATTTAGTAAATCATGGCTGCTAATCTACTCAACAAAACGAGGCCTTAAGTCTAATTATGCCTTGTTTGGTTGCCAAGATAAGATCAACCAAGATAAGGCTAAATAATCTAATAAAACTCAATTGCATTACTGGACCTTGAAAGATCCAATAAAAAACATGCCTAGAAGGCGAGATAAGTCATGATAACATAATATTTGCCGGTCGACCCGACGAGTTATAGGGGATACCGAACATCAAACAAAACCCAACTATTTAGTTAATAATGGCTAATCTCCCCAACCAAACGAGACCTAAATGTGTAGTGATAACTCAGTCTTCATCTATAATTTAAAAAGTAACACAAATTACAAAATTGACTAGTGCTGTCTAAAATCGATCTTAAAATCGACAGTTTCACCACATTCAAACTAAACAAAATGAGTAATAACAAAATAAGCATCCTCAGGAGAAGTAAAGCAAAATTGACGAGAATTTACATACCTAGCCCTAATAGCTCTCATGCTAGTAGGTTCATATCCAGTATAACTCTGCGTGCTGTACTCGAAATCGGAATCGGGGCCACCGGGGCAATACACGCATATATTCCCCGTGGTGGCAATGTGCGGGCAGCGGTGGGGCTTCGACATAACGGCGACCACGGCAATCCCGGAGGCGGTTCGGACGGGTTTGGCTCGGAGTTTGGGAAGTAGGGCTTCCTTCTCGGATTCGGGGAGGGCGGCGATCATCTCGACGAGCTTCGGCGCCTTCGAGAGTCCGTACTTCCGGCACGCCGCGGATTTTAAGGCGTTTAGGTCGACGTCGAGACCTTTGCGCGACAAATCGACCATTGTGGAGACTATTTCGGCGATTGCTTTGACTCTGGCTTCTTCTTCGGATAGTCCGTGCGCGACGACTCCGCCGCGGCCCGGCCGCGGGAGCTTCCGTGTTTCGGGCATGGCAACCGCCGCCGCCGCCATGGTTTGAGGTTCAGAAGGTTTTTTTTGTTTTGGTTGTACAGGCGGTGGTGAATGTGTTGTGTGAAAACAAATGTTATTTTGCAATTACTAAATTTATTTATTATTCTCTCAAAAAAAAATTATTTATTATAATATAGTAAAATAAAATTAAATATAATAAGGATAGTTGATTAAATTATATTTATTATTATTTACTATCAAAATTTATCTTATTTTTTATCAAAGAAAATCCTCTACGACTTTAAAATTTAATTACTTAATTAAATTAGATTTTATTATATTTTCATATATTCAAATCATCTCTAATATTTGTTAACCTTTTTTTTTTATTTTGTATGAATATATGTTTTTTCTTAGAATTTAATATACATCAAGTTTAATTTTGTGATTTTTTTTTTCTAATTAAGTAATTATAGGTCAATTATTTTTTATTCATAATTCATTAAAAAAAAAATTATTCACCACACGGATGTTTATAATTCAAAAATTAATATTTATTCAAACATTCAGAATTAAACAAAAAAAATAGATATTGATTTGACAATCGCAGCGCTAATCTCTGCATTTCAAGTTCTCTCCAATTTACAAGCCACACCACCCGCGCCACTCCGTCCTCCGCCGCTGCTGGTGGCAGAGGAAACTGAAAATCAAACCCTACAAGTAGTTAAATTCTAGCAGTCAGCCGTATTTGCTCACTTTTTAAAACCTCCATGGAAAATGAATCGCCGGAGATGAGAAGGAGAGAACTGGAGAGAATAGTACTGGAGAAAGTCGGACACGTCATCTCCGCCGTCGATGATGCAAAGCACGTGGACCAAGTTAATGTAGCTCTTTACTCTCTCGCCGTCTGCCTTTTCCCCCTTCACCCCACTCATATTTCAGGTTCCCCAATTTTTTTTATTTTTTTTTTGAACAATGAAATTAGCTTAATTTTTCCGAACAATAAAGTATATATACTAAAATTTCTGAGAACTAATTATTTTGTTTTGTTTTGTTATGGGAAATGTAGGTAGCCTTGACGAGAAATATCGAGAGGAGGTATGCGTTATGTGTATATGTAACGTGGTTTTAGCCGTAGGATCATATTATATTATCGAATAAAAGTCGAGTGAGGCATGGAGAAAAAAATGATTTGATTTTGTTGAATTTAATGGCCTGCAATTACATCTTATTTTATTTTTCGTTTTTGGGTAGTTATGTTCTTTGGAGGTTCCGAATGAAGACGAGAAAACTCAATGGTGGAGTGTTTTCTACAGAGGATCACCGTTCCGTGCGTTTGCAAGAGTTCTTTTATATGGTAAATTTTGCTCTGCCCTAATATACGATTTTTATAGGTCCATTTTTATTGGCATTACTGTTTGAATTATGCTTCGAATTGGTAGTGTATTTGAATTATATGTTGCCGTTGCAAAGTGATAACTCGATTTAGGTCTGGAATATTCCTCTATTGTATTTTGTCATGTCTGTGCTTTTAGAAAAAAACTATAATATCACTGCTTACATCGATGATTTGAAGTAGTTAATTGATGTAACAGTGTCGGTTTTCTGCAACTTAGAAAAATGCTGCGTATTTTATTTGGAAATATGGATTCTTGCACGGTTATCGAGATAAAATGCTATGCTGCTTGTAAAGATGCCAGACAATTGAAATTGTTACTTTGGTCGTAGAGTCTGTTCATTTAATGCTGGAGGATTATAATACGGCTCTCTTTTTTGCTTTTTTTTTTCTCTCAAAAAAGATATTGTGGTGATGTGCAGATGTTGCTTCCAATTGGCTAGCCTGCTTTACAGCTTCTGTGAGGAAACATGTATATGATGTGTTCTTCTTAAATGGTTGTGCTTCTGAGGTTGTTCAAGCAGTGGTTCCTTGTCTACAATTTAATGGGAGTGGCGGTCACGACTCAAGTGCTGTGTGCTTGAATGCTGAGAGGTAATATTTAAATAAATATTTGGTTTCATTTCGAGTGTTCTGGATGAAATGGTATAGGGAATAGTGTTTTTAGAAAATTTGATATATGTTCGACTTTATCCCAGGCGGTTTTTTCGATTGTGATGATTAGGATGCTTTTGGAGTGTAATGGTTAAAATGCTTTTGGAGAAAAAAAATTGTTTTGGAGGGAAATGTACAGGAGAATGTGATATATGGTTTAATTTGGGACAGTGAAAAGGTGAATGTAGATAACAACAAATATTGGAATAAATATTTATCGCTGTCACCTCTATCTACGTTACGTTTATATCTATCAGTCATCCTTTTCATGCCATGCTATATTTATTACACATATTTGCACAACACCTCATAGATAGCTCTCTAATTTGGTTGAGTGTCATGATAATGAATCTCATTTAGATTTTTTGCTCTCTTTCCATCTACCCCACTTGTGAATCCACAATGTCAATAACACTGTAAAGATCTCTATTGTTGTTCTAAAAGTAACCCGTATGATCCTCTTTGACTAGTGTTAATCTCAGTACTGATGTTGTTTTTTATTGTTTGTAGAAGTATGGAGAATTTGTTAGGTAAAAAGTTGTGAAGGGTAAGTATTCAGGATTTATGGTTCTTATACTGTATATGGTTGGTTTATACATGTATATATATATTTAATAAATATATATTATATCAATTACTACATATCAGGGTTCAACCTTGTCACGAGTCCTCCCTGGATATATATCTTGGAGGGATTCAGTTAGAAAGAGATGAGTGAACCCTGATCCCTAACTGCAATTCTGATTTCGGACTTGAGTTGAGACCATGCGCTTCTATCTTATCAGACTTGGCTTTGATTTCTGTGTTGTCAGCCGTTTCATTTTACTTATTGAAGTATGATTTGCATCATGTAATTCATGAGGCTTAGAATATTTCTGTGCTTTTTTGTTATAATAAACCTTTTCAGATACACATTTTGGGGAGTTTAATTTGTGAAATTGCTTACATGTTTGCTGGAGAATTTATTTTGCTTCTTACTGTAGTTGCAGTGCATCAATGGTCACTAAAAGCATGCGGTTTTTTTAATGCCTTACTGGTTGTGTATGCTTAATCTCTGTATGAATTAATGGCATTTATATTTAATAATTGTGCTTGACGTGTGTCTCAGTGACACAACATTCCTCGGTCATTTGATCCCTTCTATCTTACTCGATCTTTTATAGATTACTTGTGCTTTGCCTGCTGGAGAATGACCTTGTGATTCAGATGACAAGAGAATTTGCTGGTGGTTACCAATTTGAAGATCTTAGCCGTGAACAACAGAAGCAGGCTATTTCTGGGGTCTCACAGCTTATTACATCTATCCCAGACAAAGCAAGAAGGGGATCTCCACCTTCACTTTCCGCACAGTATCCTCATCCCAAACTTTTACATACTTTTTTGTGTGATTTATTTATATGTCACAGTGATATGTGTACCTTGCTTTGCATATGTTCCATGATAATGGGGCAGATTCTAACAGTTAGGTTCTGTAGTTGAATTTGTTGAATAAATCACATTAATCTGTTTTACCTTCTGCTATAACTAAAACTGAAGCTTGTTTAAGATATTTGATTTAACTGCATGCAATCAACAAGTCGTGGAATTGTTTCTTTTTCTTTTACATGCAACCCCTTTTTTACGTTTTTGGTGTTGGGACGTCAATCTAAATTCAGTATTTGCAATTACCTTTGTGGACTGTTTTATTCTTTACTCGACCGCTCCAGTTTGTTCTTCAAAAGACTTGCAACCCAACTTCTACGTGGAGCAGAGGAATGGGATTTGAAGTTGGTTGATAAGTCAGCTGGTGCAAATGAAATCCATATGGATGGCACTATTCTTTTTGTTGGACAAGTGTTTTCCCGAATTTGTCGGCGAGGGTCTGCTGGTATTTTTATATTCCTAAGCCTGAAGCTCAAATTTCTTGGAATCTGCATATCTTGACTTGTACAAAGTAGCATAAAACTCTAGTTTTTACGCATTGGCAGATGTGCTGTTGAGTGAAGTGATTCAGCAGATCCTTGGGCATGTTAGAAGTGTCTTATCATCAACCTCTGGTCTAGCCATCAGTGAAACATTCGAGTCAAAACCTGGTTCCCGTTTCTGGTTGAAGATCATGGAGGCAGTGAATGATTCCCATTCTGTTGAAAGAATAGCTGAAGAACTATTGCATCAGCTAGCTGCTCAAAATGTTAATGATGTTGAGGGGTACTGGATTTTATGGATGCTTTTCGGTCGGATCTATAAGCGCCAAACTTCAATCAGGTATATAAATATTCATGCGCACTCCACTTTTTTTTTTTAATCAATGATTGGTATTTTTTTATTTTTTTCGTTTTGGCTCATTACGTATTTTGCTGTAATACTTCTACCTTTCTATCTTCCAGGTTCACTTTTGTGGAAAAGTTTTTACTCTGGAAAGTATTTCCTACCAGTTGCTTAAGATGGATTATTCACTTTGCTGTGCTTGAATGCGCCCCTGATAGTGCTTCGTTAAAATCTTATAACGCTGATGGTCTGTCAGACACTGTGAACCGCCTTGTTGTAGCATGGTCTAGAAAAGAGTTTGTGCAATCATCTCCAACTGAGCAGCAAGCTTGTATCCTTTTTTTTTTTAATATCAATTTTCAGCAATGCTAACGACGATTTTAGGAGTCAATGTTGAACAGAGAAATGTATCTAGCTTACTCTTGATGCTTTTACTTGGATGACAACAAATCCTGTATGAATATTATCTACGTGAAAACATCCTATTTATTCTGTCATTTTTGTTGTTTTACTGTTGTTATTCCTTTTTCTCTCGTAAAACCTTAACACAGGATTCAGATGTAACTGCTGCTTTAGGACTTTGCCTGGAGAAGATGTCTAAGAAAGATCTAGATGCAACGAAGGATGCTCTGCACTCGATTCTTCAGGGAATTAGTTGTAGGATATGGTTCCTTTTCTCTCTTATTTAAAAATCTTGTTAATTGTTTATTTGAAGTGAGTACTCATACTAAAATATTTAAACTGTTGGCAGGTAGGTTGGAGAGCCCTATATATTTGATCCGAAGAATGGCGAGCACTATTGCTTTGGTATTTTCCAGGATTATAGACCCTCAAAATCCTCTATATCTCGATGATAGTTGTCAAGAAGAAACCATTGACTGGAACTTTGGGTTTGGAAACCGCAGAGAAGTGCCTGTAACGAAAGCACTTGACAATGAAAAGACTGACGAGAAAGATCGCCCGTCTACCATAGAATCAGGAAAAGAAATTAAAAGGAGGGAAAATAATGGTGTTGGTAAAATCTCAAAAGCTGGAAAAAAGGAGACCGCGTTCAATTTTATTGACCCGGATGAGGTTATTGATCCGGCAACACTAAATATTGAATCCACCATTGATGAAGATGAGAGTGATGGGAGTGAGGATTCCGAGACTTCAAGCAACTCGTCGTTGCAACCATATGACTTGACAGATGATGATGCAGATCTGAAAAGAAAATTCTCACAGTTAGTTGATGTGGTTGGAGCACTTAGAAAACCGGACGATGTTGAGGGTGTAAGTTCAAGACTATTCACTAAACTTCTTCATGCCATTTTTTTTATAATATACATCTCTCTGCTGTTTATGACCACATCGATAAAGTTATACTGATGGATGTGATATGAAATATTTGTCGAAAGTATGTAGCAGCCATAGGTTAATTAACTACCTTTGTGAAGTGTCTGGTACAACTTTTTGCTGTGTTACGACTACGATTTTTTCCGTTAGTAAAATTCTCCCACTGACAAAACTCCCAAGAGTTGGTTAATTATTTGCAAAAGTCACATGGTATTATTACGATTTTCATGTTTTAGTATGAATGGGACTAAGATGCTTAAGTTGTTCTAAAGAGTATTGATTAAACTTTGAGACCTTCCCGAATTTTCAGGTTGAGAAGGCCCTTGATGTTGCTGAGAAACTTATTCGGGCATCACCAGACGAGCTTAAATACATAGCAGGTGATCTAGCTAAAGCTCTCGTACAGGTTCGTTGCTCTGATGCCACTGTCGAAGGAGAAGAAGAATCAGCGGAAGAAAAACGAGAAAAGGCGCTCGTGGCATTACTTGTCACATCCCCTATTGAATCTCTCGATAGCTTGAACAAACTTCTTTATTCACCCAACGTAGACATGAGTCAGAGGGTAATGGTTCTGGACGTAATGATCGATTCAGCTAAAGAGCTTGCAAGTGCTAGAGTATTAAAATCAGAACACCGATCGACGCCCCTTGTATCATCCATTTCCGACGAACCGTGGTTTGTGCCAAGAAATATTGGGCCTATAGGAGCAGGGTCCTGGAAGGAAATCTCTTCGACAGAAACTCCGTTGAACTGGTCTTATTCGTATGAGAGAGAATTACCGTCCAAATCAGGTAAGATAAAGAGGGGAAAGACGCGTCGATGGAGCACTCGATCGGCAATGCAGGGCATTCAGATAGAACGGTCTCAAAATAACTTTCCTCAATATGCAGCGGCTTTTATGCTTCCAGCTATGCAAGGATATGATAAAAAGAGACACGGTGTTGATTTACTGGGAAGGGATTTTGTTGTACTGGGAAAACTTATTTATATGCTCGGTATTTGTATGAAATGTGCGGCTATGCATCCGGAAGCTTCTGTTTTGGCATCCCCTCTTTTGGATATGTTAAGATCCAGGTATAGAAACGATTTAATTTTTCTACGTTTGAGTTTGTATATATAGAGGATGAATTAGAGCATGGTTTTGTTTGCCATATTGTGCAGGGAGATATTTCAGCATGCAGAAGCATATGTGAGAAGGTCTGTCCTTTTTGCAGCCTCGTGTGTTTTGATGGCACTTCATCCCTCGTATGTTGCATCTGCAGTGGTCGAAGGGAATATTGGAATCTCTGAGGGGCTCGAGTGGGTCCGCACCTGGGCACTGCGGGTGGCTGAGTCGGATACAGACAGCGAATGTAACACGGTAAGCAAGAAAGTATTAGTTTCCATCGTTTATTTGAGAATTGTGCGATTATTCTCTGAGTTTATGCACTAATTATCATGTTTTTACGTTTGACAATATCCAGCTGGCGATGGCATGTCTCCAACTACATGCGGAGATGGCTCTTCAAGCATCTCGGGCGCTTGAATCCTCGTCAACAACTAATGCAAAGAGCATTAATCTGTTCCCAAATGTTTCGAAGAATAGACCAATAAAGATTTCCTACTTAAATTCCTAGATCTCGGGTATTTTCTTTTATGTATATATTCATCCATACTCTAGCCCTTGTCCTTTTATCGTGTACTCTCTTGACTATAGCTGGTTTATTTATCAATGGACAGTTCACGATATATATATGTATTTGACTCGTTTAAATTTCACATCGGTTTGGTCTAAATAACTTGAGATGGAGAAATGATAAATCTCGAACAGAATTTTGAATTCATAATAGCAAATCGAGTCAACTTTGCTTACAAATTTATAATAGCAAATCGAGTCAATTCATTTGCACTTGATTGATAAATTGGACATGCGAATTTTAAATACTTCGTTCTCGTTTGAAATCTATGCTCAGTTCCTTCTCATTTCTTCTCAAAATCCAACTTTTGAATTTTGATTCAAAAGTGTTCTTTTTTTTTTCTTTTCTAAATCAAATCATATTGCAAATGCAAAAAAAGATACGTGAGGCAAAAGTTCAAACTGAACTTAATGCCAGAAATACATTGAAAACCACATAACCAAGTCACTAAAACAAACATAAGGCCATAAAAACAAATATCAAAACAGAGTCCTTAAAAAGCATACTCGATAAACAGATCATTAACGGATATCACACATAACTACTAAACATAACATAGTCCATCATAAAGTTTTGATAATACCTATTTTTAAAAGCACACTAAATAATCGAACACATCAAAATATGAAACATAAGATCACCAACCATCAAATGTTGATCAAAACATAGTTCAACTATACACAATCACCGTTACAAAGGCATACTCGATTTAAAATAAATAAACATCAACTACAAGCTCAAGACAGTAATTTCATGAAGAGAAGAAGCTTTATTAAAAGCCGACTTATCATACGCAATTGCACACACACAGCTTAAAACCATGTCAAAGTAAGTTGGCAAATAATCTATGATTGCACAAATAACAAAACAATATATATCGATTCAAAAAAAGAATCGGTTCGAAGGATCAATCAAATCAACAGATACATTACGATATTTCGCAATGAAGCAAAGAGAGATCCCTGAAAACATTTCCATATATATTGATTGACAGAAATTCAATAATCTACTGTAATACCAAAAATCACTTAATAAAAAAGTCAATGTCAGATTCATAGCAATATTAAAAATCCATCCTTCAATCAAAATCTTTTCAACCATAATAATAATAATAATAAAAATAAAAATCCCCATTGCATTAAATTAAATTAAAAAAAACTAACTAAGCAGTGAGCAAAACAGCACCACCAGCTTCCTTAATCTTCTTCTCAGCAGTCTTGGATACGAGTTTGGCCTTCACGACGACGGGCTGACCGGCGGGCAGCAAACCCTTGCCCAAAACCTTGAAGTACCCGAACTGAGTGACGTCAATCACCGGCGCGTTGTCCTTGGTGGCCTTGTCCTTGACCTCCTGCGGCACCATTGACCAGAGGGTGTCGATGTTGACCGTGGGGCAGAAGAACTTGTTGCGTAGCTTGTGGAAGTACCGCATACCGACCTTCCCGAAGTAACCGGGATGGTACTTGTCGAACAGGATCCGGTGGTGGTGCATACCTCCGGCGTTACCCCGCCCTCCGGGATGCTTGCGGTGCTTTCCGATACGGCCGTGCCCGGCGCTCACGTGGCCGCGCTTCTTGCGGTTCTTCCTCAGTGCGGTTGTCATTTTTGAGGGAGATCGGAGGAAATGGTGTGTATCGGCGCTGCTGATGAAAAATGAAATCTAGGGTTTGGAGGAGGTTATATATATATATGTATCGCCATTGGGCTTTTTCTATCAGTGTAGTGTAGAAACGTAGTTGCGCCTAAAAACGCATAAGCGAGTATAAGTTAAAGGCTTTTCGTACGAGATTTTATTGAGGGTAAATTACAGCCACCCGAGGTATGGTCAAATTACGAAAACCCCCCTCTTGTTTGAATAATTACAACTGCCCCTCAACTCCTTAAATTTAGTGGAATCTTCGAGATTATTATGGAATATTATCACTTTTTTTACCCGTTTTATCTCATTAGAACTCTACATTTTGAAGCAAGATGATCATAATATGTGTTTTTTGGCTTGTATATATCAGATTGTGGTGCATCAAAAACTGTATTTTTACACAAAACGAGTACAAACTAGAGCACATTCCATGAAATCTAGATGATTATGTTGAATTTGGCACCATAAGGGTGGAGGTGTAAGAAAAAAATCATAGTTGAGGGGTAGATGTAATTATCCAAACAAGAGGGGTCTTTTCGTAAATTAACCATATCTCAAGGGGGTGTTTGTAATTTACCCTTTTATTGATATATTTATACTATATATAATAAAATAATAGCAAAATATAGTATCCAATATTGTACGTTTCGTACAGGGGTGTAAATCAGACGAATCGGATAGGAATTAGATTGGAAGAATTAGCCCTTTCGAAAACATATTGATTTTTATCGGAAGTGGAAAACCAGTTCCAATTTTGTTCCTATTAGTTATGTATTGATTTTTTAAAATTTATCGATATGAATATATTCGATTAATTGGTCCAACAACAATTAGATGTTATTTATAGAATAGATACCCAAAACAAGATAATATTTTTAAATTTTTAAATATTGCATTTTTCAACATATATTTTTAGCTGTATAATTTAATTATTCTCTTAGTTATTCCTTTCAATAATTTTTTTTACGGTATCAGAATTTAAAATACAAATTAAATTATGATTGATGGGGGTAAGTGTTACAAATAATACTTTAGGGGAGTAAGTGTTACAGATGGTATACTATAGGAATGTAAACTGTATTTAACCCTACTATAAAATTCAAATTTACACATATATTTTCTTGGTGATTATTTTTTTAACATAAAACTAATTTGCATATCATGATCGAACCACATGAATCAATCAAGCTAAAAATAGTCTTAAATTTTCAAAATTCAAATTACCGAATCCAAAATTCAAATTCAAGTAATATATGAATTTAAAATTCAATTTCTGACTATATATTCAGTGATATTAATACATTTTCCTAATTAAATAATGTTTTACTTTTTTATTGTATCCCAGCCTCCTTCTTCTCCTTCTTCTTCTTATTTCATAATTTATGTTTCATTATTAATGTCACTTGCCGCGGATGTACTAAATAGAAACCGTCACTTGTATATCTTCTACTAGTAAAATCTTCAATTTTATTTTTTTTGAGTAAATAAAATCTTCAATTAAACCCCATAAATTATATATTAAACCAACTGTACCCTTTTTTTTCTTAATTCTTTTTAAAGACAAGTCACCCTCTTTCATTATCTTAAAAATTTGAATCTTTTCAACTTTATAATAAAAAAATATTATAGTATCTATAATTTATATTCTTCTCTTTTTACTAGTAGGTTGAATTATTATTATACTAGTATTTCACTTAGGGTCCGTTTGATTGTTCTTAACGAGCCTCTTAATGACAACTTTGTTGATTCGGTAAGCATTTGCACCATTCAGGGCATTTGATAGTAATAACTGAATGGTTCCAAAATGATCTGAACTATTCAGCCGGAAAATCAACGCCAGGTGAATAAGTGCAGAAATGTATGAAAATTATACCACCACTATCCAATATTTTAATATTTTGTTTTCAATGTATTCTCCACTTTTGAATAGATTTATTAATTATATTATGTACATCTGAGGTATTATTCTTCTTCTTTCTTTCTTTCTTTCTTTCTTTCTTTTTTTTTTTTTTTGTCTTTATCTATTTATAAATTGGCCTCTTAAATATTAAAATAAATTGCTAGTATACCTTAAAAATATTATTTCATTTATGTTTACAAAATCGTATGTTTCATCATTTGTCTTAAAAAAATCTAATATGCATTATTAATTTTTTTTTAAAAGTCCTCATGGAGGTTTAAAGAAAAAACTCAAATACTTTTATTTTTGTTCATGATATTTCTTTTGAGAGATGTAGAATAATTTATGAGGGATATTTTTCAATTTTATTAATAAAGTAAATCATGCTAAAAAAATTATATTTATAAATATATTTGGACAATAATTCAATTAACAAATATATTTGTATTTAATTAACCAAGGTTAAAACAGTAATATGCTACTATTCACATATTATTGATCTTAAACTATCAAACAAGTTTAATGGTTCAGCATTCAGTATTCAGAAACAACTCTTAACCATTCAGCTATGAATTCAGCATTCAGTATTCAGTGCTTAATCGTATCAAACACAACCTTAGTGTGATGCACGAGATCCCTTCAACATGCATATGTCATAATATAAAACATAATTCAACAAAAAAAAAACATAATATTAGACTACTATGGTGTACTATGGTATACTACAGTATGCTATGCTATGGTATACTACGATATACTATGGTGTACTATTCCAAACTCTATCGTTCTACAACTCTCACCCGCCGCCAAACCCTAACTTCCAATATCTTCCAGCCACCATTAAATCATAGCAACCAATAAATTTCAGCCGCCGCCAAACCCTATCAACCAAAACCTAGTCGTCCACCAACCCTAGCCGCCGACCAAATTAAACCCTAGCTATCGACCAAATTAAACCCTAGTCGCCATAGCCGTCGATCAAGTTAGAAGCCTAGCCGACGACCAAATTAAAATCTAGCCGGCATAGCCGCCACCTTCCGCCATAGATCTGACCTCCACCACCATAGTCGTCGTCGTCGTCGCCTCTTGCCTCCATAACCATCCCCTTATTGTCGCCGCCTCCACTGCCATAGTTGCGCCATAGCCATCCCCCCTCAACAATGGAGTGAAGTGATGGAGAGGGAGATCGAGAAAGAGAGAGATAACAAGAGAAAAGAGAGAGAGCGTGACTGAGAGAGAACGAGCGAGAATGAGAGAGAGAAGAGGGAAGAAATAAGAAAGATGGATCTGAGATAAACGTGAATTGTAGAATTTATGGATTTAGGTTGCGTCCCAATTTGGGATAAAAAAAAGGTAAAGGATGTGGGTCATATTAACCCTTCAAAAAAACCAAAGAAATATTCAGAACTAAAATAGGATCGAAAATCGGATTTTCCGGTAATTTTATATACCATAGTAATTCCGTTCCAAAGAAATTCGGAAGAATCAGAATTAAAAACTTCAGAAATCAGAATGAAAAATATGGTTCCAAATTCGGATATTTTCATATCAGAATTGGCTGAATTCGGAAATTCCATTATATTTCCCACCCTTATATTTAATATATCAAAATCGTTCGAAATAAATTTATTATAATAGTTTAAATATGTGTGAAATGATTAAATAAGATAAATTTATTTAAAATTAAATATTAAGAATAAATTAAATTGAATACCACTTTTAACATAGTATTTATTAAGAATAAATCAAATTGAATACTAATAAATAATAATACATTTTATTATAATAGTTTAAAATATGTGTGAAATGATTAAATAAGATAATTTTTATTTAAAATTAAATATTAGGAATAAATTAAATTGAATACCAAAAACGCTAAGAATAAATTAAATACCAAAAACGCTAGAAGGAGGGGTCGAACCTCCGACCTTGTGGTTAACAGCCACACGCTCTAACCAACTGAGCTATTCCAGCTTAATGTTTGATTCTCCAAACGTATGCTATATCCTAAACTTTTATATATTTGCACATTAAGTTTTTCAACTTATTCGAGTAAATTATCTCAAATATCCTTATTAATGGGTGGTTATATACGCAGGCGCTATTTTGGCGAACAAGCACTTTTTTACCATAACTTTTTATCTTTTTACTTTAAGTTTTTACCATTTTACATTTTTATTTCTAAATTCTATAATCCTTTAAAAACCGAATTTCAACATTCATTGCAAAAAAAATAGATATTCAACAATTTCTGAAATGGATCCAACAAATATTGACCCGGAGGTAATATTTTCATTTTTTCTCGAATCTTCAAGTACTCGTTTGATATTACCGAGCACATGCCATGTGCTCGCGTAATATCACACGAGTACTTGATTTTTTTTTCTTGTGTTCGTGAGAGTTTGCACGAGCACATGGCATGTGCTCGTGCAACATCACACGAGAAGATGAATAATTTTATTTTTTTTGTTCGTGTTATTTTACGCGAGAACCTTCTCAATGGTCGTGTAAAATCACGCGAGACCTGAGTCGGTGCTCGTATAAAATCACGCGAGCGCAATTTTTTTTTATAAATAATAATAATAATAATAATAATAATAATAATAATAATAATAATAATAATAATAATAATAATAATAATAATAATAATAATAATAATAATAATAATAATAATAATAATAATAATAATAATAATAATAATAATAATAATAATAGTAATAATAATAATAATAATAATAATAATAATAATAATAATAATAATAATAATAATAATAATAATAATAATAATAATAATAATAATAATAATAATAATAATAATAATAATAATAATAATAATAATAATAATAATAATAGTTTGAAAGGACTAGTATTCTCATCTTCCTCTCGTTTTTCTTGATCATTTCTATAAATACTGATTTTTTCTTTTATTTTTTAAATGGTATCAGAGCCATGGGAGTAAATATTATATTTAGAATATAGTTCTTGATCTGGCACATATATTAAAATATTCTTATGAATATTTTTGGAATGAAAAATACTGTTAAAAACAGTATAATTGAAGATTATGACATTCCAGATAACCTGGGTCTACTTAATAAGTGGACTATCCCTAAAATCGAACCAAAACTGGTTTACAAACTAGGAACCTTTGAAAAAATAGGTCTTAGACAAATTGTTAAAACAACTGAATCATCAGTTCCTCTTCATGATGAAGAAATGGTTATAAGACTACTTAATAAAAGTGACTTAATTCCTTTTAAATTCCATAAATTTCTTCATATAGGATGTGTTCAAATTGCCTTCAGACCATTAACTCTTGAAGGATTACCTGAAAGCTTCCTTGCTACTCTTAGAGATGGCAGGAATCTAAATTGGAAACAATCCCTTATGGGAATTATACAATCCAGTCTGGCGCATGGCCCAGTCTACTTTGATGTTTATCCTAATCTTTCTTTATCTCTTTCAGATGTAAACATCTTAGATGCTTTAACTTTAAATGTTAAAACACATGGGTATAATTATATACAAGGAACAGAAGTCATATGCATTTGTTATAGAATTTATTATAAACCTCTTTTTACTTTAAATCCTATGTGCAAACGAGTTGATAAAAATTCCAATGAAACTATTCTTATTGAAACCAATTTCAATAAATCAAAGATTACAACCCGAAGATCTATCAAATGGGAAGAAATTGTTTTTCCAGATAATTGGATTATTGAACAAGCTATTCCTAGAAATCCTATAATAAATGATAGGTTTCAAAATATTGTTCAGACTAATGAAGGATCTGTACACATACAATTTGAAAATCAACAAAAATATCTGCCTTCTCTTCATAGATCTAGCTCAAGTCATTCATACATTTCACCTTTTGACTATAATGTGGAGATTCCACAAACCTCTAGAGCTTCTACTTCCTGTTTAAGGGAAGATATTAGACCTGAAAAAGAAAGTCATATTGATGAAATTATAATAAACAGAAATAATATTGTTCACAATATTAAAGAAACTGATACATTATCAGATATGAATTTCACAATATAATTTATGGATTTAAACCCAAAGATCAATTTTGCTAAAGGATCTAGTGCAAGAGCACAGATTAATGAAGAATTTTATGATCCCAAATGGGATGAATTTAGATTATGGTATTTCAAAAATTTCTCTAAAGAAGAATTTGAATACTTTATTAATAGTTTTTATGAATTATGTGAAAAACATAATGAGATTATATATTATGTTCCTTGGTTCTTTAATACATTTGTCAAAGAATACATTTCTGTTATTGAAAGAGATTATAAGCTTCAAATAGGACAAATACAAAAATCTGTTTTCCCTCCGCAATCAGCTTTTCAAATAGAAAAAAATAACAAACAAATTAATTTTACTGCTTTTTCAAAATTACTTGAAAATGATATGCTTCAAATTACTACAAGACATATAAATCAACTTTTTGAAAAACAAAACTTCACCAACCTTTATTTAACTATTCTTGGTGAAGAAATCATATTTTTACAAGATAGAGTAGAAAGAATAAGTTCTGCTATAAATCAAATTAAACCAGATGTTCATATACAGACTAGAAAGGAAACTGATATAGTTTCCATTGCTTCTTCTTCCATCCAGCCTCCTCCTGAAGTCAGAGACTTTAAATTTAAAACCTCTGCTTCTCAACTTGAAAATTTTATAGAAGAAAAATTTAAAGCCTTTAACATTTCTGCTTTAGATGATGATACTAATAACATTGATGAGGTTAATAAAATGAAATGGGCTGACAAGCCTACTCATAATAAATATTATTATAACAGACCGACTCCGTTGGATGTTCTTCATGAAGAACAAGAATATATTATCTCAAATAGTTATAATGGGAAAAGTATTTATGAATGGAATGTTGATGGAAATACTGAAAAGCATATTTTTACTCTTGCACATCGTATGCTCATGTATAGTACTGTTTGCAAAACTGCTAATAATACTGACAAAAATATAGCCAAAATGATCATAGCTGGTTTTACTGGCCAACTTAAAGGATGGTGGGATAATTATTTAAGTCTCAACCAAAAAAATGATATTTTAGGATCCATTAAAAATGAAAATGGTAGTCAGGTAGAAAATGCTGTGTATTCTCTGATAACTACTATGATTGAACATTTTACAGGTAGATATACTGATAATAGTGATACTATACGAACCCTTCTTAGTAATCTAAGATGTTAAACTTTAACTGAGTTTAGATGGTATAAAGATACTTTTCTTTCTAGAATCTTTGAATTACCAGAATGTAATTCTGGTCATTGGAAAGCAAAGTTCATTGATGGCCTACCAAGTCTTTTCGCCGAAAGAATTAAGAAAATTCTTAGAAAGGATAATTTATCTATCCTCTATGATACATATACATATGGAAATCTCATAAGCATATGTATCCAAGAGGGATTATCCCTCTGTAATGATTTAAAATTAAATCAACAAATTAAGACTCAAAATCGTCTTGAAAAAAGACAACTTGGTCAATTTTGCAACCAATTTGGTATGGATATACCAAAAGTAAATAATAAGGAATTCTCTTTCCAAAAAAGAGAGAGAGATCCTAAACAAAAATTTAAGAAAAAAAAAGAATATAAAAAAAAAGAAAGAGAAAGATATCGTTTTAAAAGGAATAAAAATTCTAAAAGAAACTCTTCTTTAATATGTCACAAATGTGGCAAACCAGGCCATTATGCTAATCAATGCTGGGCCAAAGAAAAAATAAAAAATCTTGATATCAATGATGACATAAAAGAAGAAATTTACGATATTATATTTTATAATTCTGAGTCAGAAGATAATCCTGAAACAGACTATAAATCTGATTTTTCTGAAAGCTCTAATAAGAAAATGGACAATGATTCCATCTTCTCAGAGGAAGAATGTGAGAATTGTAAACAAGGAAAATCTTGTATTAATCATATTAATAACACCAATGATAATAATGATGAATTTTATAGACTCATGTCGCAATTTAAAGATTTAAATATAAATGTCCTCACTGATAACAATATTTTAGAATTCCTAAAAAGAATAAAAGATCCAAATTTAAGAACAAGTATTATTGATCAGATGGAAGATATACCTTCTACTTCTAAAGAAGCAGAAGATAATTATGTTCCTCCTTCAAATATATCTTATTCTATGACAGAAGTTAATAAGCTTTTAAAAAATAAATATACTAATCATAATACTGTTACTATACAAGATTTATCGTATGAGATTGATAATTTGAAAAATGATATTAAAATACTCAAAAGAGAAAATTCTCTCATTAATAATCGTATCTCTGACATTAAAAAAGGGAAAAATATTATTCAGGAAAATTTTGAGGAAATATCCTTAGAAAAAAATCATCTTTCCACAATTACTATGATCATATCTCAGAAATGGTATACTAGAATTATCCTTCTTATTGATAATACATATAAAAGAGAATTTATTGCCATGATTGATAGTGGTGCTGATTTGAATGTTATACAAGAAGGTCTTATCCCTACAAAATATTTTCATAAAACTTCTCATTCCCTGTCACATGCTGGTGGAAAACCTCTCAACATAAATTATAAACTTCCTAAAGTCTATATTTGTAAGGATAAAAATTGTATTCCTTCCAGCTTTCTTTTGGCCAAAGACATTTCCAGCCAACTCATTCTTGGTCTTCCATTTTTACATCAGATATATCCTTTGACTGCTGTTAATTCAAAAGGTCTCACAGGTACTTTTGAAGGAAAACCTATAATTTTTGAGTTTATAACAAAACCTATACAAAGAGTTCTTAATGAACTACAAGAGCATGTTGACAGAAAAGAATTCCATATCAATTCTTTAAAAGAAGAAATTAGTTTTTTATCTATTGATGAAAAACTTAAAAATCCCAAATTACAGGATACGATTAAAATTATCCATAATAATTTCTCTGTTGAAATATGCAATGACTTTCCAAATGCTTTTTGGGAAAGAAAAAAACATATTGTTTCCCTTCCCTACGAAGAAAATTTTAAAGAAGAAAATATTCCTACCAAGGCTAGACCTTGTCAAATGAATTCTGAATATTTGGAGTTATGCAAAAAGGAGATAAAATCCCTTCTTGACAAAAAACTTATTTCTCCCTCTCAATCCTCATGGTCCTGTACTGCTTTCTATGTTAATAAACATTCTGAACAAGAGAGAGGTGTTCCTAGACTTGTTATTAATTATAAACCCCTTAATAAAGTTTTAAAATGGATTAGGCATCCTATCCCTAATAAAAAGGATCTTTTAGACAGACTTGTCCATGCCCTAATCTTCTCTAAGTTTGATTTAAAATCTGGATTTTGGCAAATTCAGATTGATAAATCTGACAGATATAAGACAGCTTTTAATGTTCCTATTGGACATTATGAGTGGAATGTTATGCCTTTTGGATTAAAAAATGCCCCTTCAGAATTTCAACAAATTATGAATGACATTTTTACCCCTTATAGTGATTTTATCATCGTCTATATAGACGATATTCTTGTCTATTCTAAAGACATTGAAAATCATTTCAAACATCTAGAACTTTTCAAAAAGATTGTTATACAAAATGGTCTTGTCATTTCAAAACCTAAGATGGTTCTCTTTCAAACAAGCATTAAATTTCTCGGTCATAACATTGAAAAGGGAAATATTATTCCTATTCAAAGAAGCATTGAATTTGCATCAAAATTCCCTGATATTATTACTGATAAGACCCAGTTACAAAGATTCTTAGGAAGTCTGAATTATATTTCCCCTTATATTGAAAATCTCAATAAAGACTCGTCTATTCTTTATGATAGGTTAAAGAAAAATCTTTTACCTTGGTCTGATAAACATACTGAGGCAGTTAGGAAAATCAAAGAGAAGGTTAAAAATCTCCCCTGCTTAATGATTGCTAATCCCCAATGGGAAAAAATTATTGAAACTGATGCTTCTGATATTGGATTTGGAGGAATCCTCAAACAGGTTAATCCCCAAAATAAACAAGAATATCTTGTTAGATTTTATTCTGGTAAGTGGAACAATGCACAAAAGAATTATTCTACTGTTGCAAAAGAAATTCTTGCCATTGTTATAAGTGTTCTTAAATTTCAGGATGATTTATATTATCAGAAATTTATTATTAAAACAGATTGTCAGTCTGCAAGATTCATGTTCATAAAAGATTTTAAACATGATGTTTCAAAACAAATGTTTGCTAGATGGCAAGCTCATTTAGCACCTTTTGATTTTCAAATTATCTATAAACGAGGGGAAGAAAATCATCTTCCTGACTTCTTAACTCGTGAATACCTGACATGTCTAAATCTTCAGGAATGAGTACACCTGGACGGGGTTATCTTCCCTCTTATAGAGGAAGAGGTGGTAGGGGTAAACCCCCTAATCAAAATTACGATGGAAGAAATGATACTTCAAACACTATTCTTCAGCATGGGAGAAAGAAGCTTATAGCTCAAAGCTTTTCTGGAAGTACTACTTCTGGTAATCCAAAAGATCCACTTCATAATGAGTTCCAAGAATTCTTGAAACAAAAACAACAGAAAGAAGGTAATATCCCTGAGTCAAGTTCACATACATCGTATACCAATATTGCAAAAGATGATGATGATTCACATCTCTACATTGAAAGTCTTAATAAGGAAATCATTCTTCTTATAGAAGAAAAGGACTCATAATGGGCAGATAACCCATGGATAATCATGGAGAGATATTTGAGTAATAACTCTTTGTCATATGGTTCATACAAACCAAGAGGATTCTATGAAAATATCCTCGTTCATATGAAGAGTGTTGAGATCAACCATTTTTCTTCAGGAAATGAAAAAGATAAAGGAAATTATAGCTTTTCCAAAATCATTATTAGAAAGATTATATCTTTTGAAGAATGGGGAATTTCTCCCCTTAGTGAGAAAGAGATGTTCTCCCAAAATAATACGAATTTCAAATTCAACTATTTTGATTATATAGAAAGTTTTTATAAAACTTTTTACTTTGAAAACAAAAAACAAAGGCATTCTTGGTTTATTAAGATATGTGAAAATATTTTTCACAAACCAATCCCTACTTGGTTTTTTTCTTGGTGGAGAATTTTTGGACCATCAACAAACATTTTGCCTGAAAAATTCAGCAGTCTTATGAAAGAATGGGTAGCCATTTCTCCCAGCATTCAAAATAATGAGAAATACATTGAAGGAAAAACTTCCTGCATATTTTTTATCGAATTTGGTATTCCATGGATTTGGAAGTGGAAACCAACTTTTGGTTATACCAACTACGGAGCTCCATGCTTATGGAGAATTAGCATGTGTAAGTTCTGGGAAAAACTCATGCGCCTTGATACAGAAACAGGAGAAATATTTGGCTCCGAAACCATTGAAAAAATAAAAGAAAAAATCAGTATTTATAGAAATGATCAAGAAAAACGAGAGGAAGATGAGAATACTAGTCCTTTCAAACTCTTTGCTCAGAAATATTCTGAGATCTATCCAAAGGAAAAAATTATTGATATTTTCCTCGAGCAAATGAAGAAGGATATATCTAAACAGATTAGAAGCTCAGGATCAGATGCTTCCATGAACTCTGAGTCAAGTTTTACCAAGTCAAATAATCCTTTGCAAGATGCGCAAGATCCGGAGGATGATATTGATAATGATATTGAAGACCTCCCAGACATTGATAATGCATTTGAAGCGTTTAAAGACTCTCTCTTAAAGTCATGAAGGAGACGACAAAAATTAAAGTTTGAGCATTATTAAAGTATGAGCATTATTGTCTTTCATAGTGGACAAATTGCTAATCACCTTTTTGACTTTTGAGTCATTTCTTTTTGTGGTGGTAATTATTCACCTTTTTGACTTCTGAGTCACTTGTTTGGTGAAATATCACCTTTAGTTTTATTTTCTATTTTGAAATCCGGGGTTTCATGTCCGCGATTTCTCTATTTATAGGCTTGTCTTTCATTCTGGAAGGGCATTCAGTTCTCTGGCCTTTCCTACTCTCTCCCAAACCTCTCTCTTGTAAAAACCTTGTGTTTTATAAATAAAAGCTTGCTACTGGTCGTCTTTATCATTGTAAGTATTTTAAATTTCTGTATTTAAATTTTGTTATTGCTTTATTTTCAGTTTCTGCCGCCTATATGGTCGGCTAGATTGTATATGTGCTAGATCATGGCTTGACTAAATATAGTTTCTACTAACATGGTAATAATGTCATTTTAAATTCAAAAATTTTTAAGTCATGTTGAAGCTTGAATAGATCAGTTTGGTTAAATATACTTCGTGCCCGTTGTCCTTGTTGCCATCATGTCCAGAAGTGATAATAATAATAATAATAATAATAATAATAATAATAATAATAATAATAATAATAATAATAATAATAATAATAATAATAATAATAATAATAATAATAATAATAATAATAATAATAATAATAATAATAATAATAATAATAATAATAATAATAATAATAATAATAATAATAATAATAATAATAATAATAATAATAATAATAATAATAAGCCGTAAAAATATATTAAAAAAAAAATCTTGCTCGCGTGATTTCACGCGAACAGAGAAGTTTTAGTCGCGTGATTTCACGAGAGCAAAACATCATTGTTCGCGTGAAATCACGCGAGTAGGATTTGTTTTAATTAATAATAAATTAAATCGCATTAAAAAAATTAAAAATTGTACTCGCGTAGTTTCACGCGAACAGAGAGCTTTTGCTTGCGTAGAATTACTCGAGTATATGGTCTCTGTTCGCGTAAAACAACGCGAGTACAATTTTTTTTAATCATATTTAAAATACAAAATAGAAAATAGAGTAATTTTTTGACACAATAAAAATAAAAAATCGAGTAATCGTCCAACACAATCAAAATAGAAAATCGAGTAATCGTTCAAAACAATAAAAACAGAAAAACAAGTAATTGTTCCACACAATCAAAATAGAAAAACGAGAAACAATCATCCTAGTACAGAACCAATGAAAATGGAAAATAATAGTCAAAATAAAAAAAAAAACAACTGTCATAACCATCCTACTGTCTAACCCTCGATCCCCTACCCCTAGTCCTCGGTCCCCCACGACCCATCCCCCTCCCGGGTACAAGATGGAGATATTGAGCATGGGACATCATCAAATCAAGTAACTGTGGCTAGATTGACATAAATTGTTCTGCCGCATCAAACTTATTATGTACGTACACGATCGGAAATAGGAGACGAGCTATCTCGTTCGCAAACGGCTGATCTGGTGGAGGGGCAACAACGGGCTGAACTGAAGCTGACGCTCTTGTGGGGTTGCACAAATACTGGTGAGTAAGTTTCACATACCACTTCATATAGTTCGGATGAACTGTTTCAGGAGGCCACGCTTCCTCGTAGTTCGATAAGTTAATGAAGTTGGCATTTTCATTCTCCCACATGCCGACAGGTGCGTGAAATGTGACCTTGTAGCCCTTAGCATACATACCGCGGTGGTGGGGCTCAGCAGATTCGATAATGTGAAACGGGATCGTCTGGACTCTACCATATTGCCGTATAACACGGTCTGGCATGTATGGCTCCACTATCTCCATGAACTGTATAGTGCCGTAACACATACTACGAGGAATCTGGTAATGTGCATCAGCCCCGTATGGTGTCCAGTGAACCTATACAAGTTTGGCACAAGTTAGAAAAACCATATTAGGAACGTATGCTCTATCTAAATTACAAACTAACTTACATCTTTTTCTGACATTTCGTCGAGCATCTTCCGATAATACTGCAATTTCTGCCTACAACTACCGCCAAAGGCCCACTTTGTGCACCGAGGCTCGAACTCTGTATATGTCGGGGAAACCTCTGGTCGAAAGCAAGGGAAATACTCAAATATCCAACACTGCAAAAAAAAAAAAAAAAAACAAACAAACAAACAAACAAACCACAGTTCGTATTAAAAACACCAAATATTGTACAAAAAATAAATAAATAAACAAAAAGTTAGAAAATAGTAATATAATTACCAGAAGGGGAATCGGGCACCTATAAAGTCCGTTCATCCCAGCGCGAGTAGTAATACCCAATTGTCGGTACATGTTTGCTAAGCAAGCCGCAGCCCACGAATATTGGTCGACTCCGTCGATATCATTCGTATAATGTATCCACCACGGCTTCATCATCGAAGATATTTTGTCTACAAAAAAAACCGACCCCAGTAGAAACATCAGATATCCTTGTATCTTCTTCTCGTCCGTGGCAGATGGCTTGCTCAAGAGCTCTAGCACCTTTGTCCAATTAATTCCCTTATTTCGAAACATGTCAGTCGTAGTCATAACCCCGAGCCCCAACAGAGATGCAAGACCTTGGGAATACTCTAATGCTTGGGAAACTTCTGCCACTAACGGTCCGTCCACTCTGATAAGTGTTCATTTTGCATGACTTTTACTTATCGAATCTTCGAGTTTTGGTCTTCGTTCGTTCGAGTTTTCGGCTTTATTTGTATATATTTTGTTGTTTTTGTTTTATTTATATTTTAGGTAAAGAGAAGCTATTTTTGCCGATTCGAAACGATTTTGGAAGCGAAGCCGAAAATCAAACCAAACACGTGCAAAAGTGCATTATCGCGGGTTGTGGCACTGTCTTGTATTTCAAGCATAACTTTCTCATACGACTTCCGATTGAGCTGATTCAAGTGGCCATAGAAAGCTAACTTCAATATCTACAACTTTTGGGAAATTCAAAATTGTCAAATTATGGCTAAAAATGGGTCAAAACCGTGTTTGAAGTTGGCGTAGAAGCCCAGATCGCGATCCAGCCTTCCTGTATCGCGATCTGGGGTCTTAGAGAACGCTTTCTTGATCAGGACCCAGATCGCGATCCAGCCTTCCTGGATCGCGATTTGGGGGGTCTCATAGTACATTTTTTGATCAAGAACCAGATCGCGATCCACCATTCCCGTATCGCGATCTGGAAAGGCGGTGCGCAGTTTCCAAGGCTGCCAGATCGCGATCTGGGCACAGAATTCGAGACAAGATATTTTTATTTGATTTCCTACTATAAATAGAAGGTCTCTTTTTCATATCTCAACATATCAAGACTTATCTCTCGACCCCTTCTTCGGTTTTCTCTTCGGTTTTCGCCAGTTCTTCGCGGGAAGCTTCGACGAGGGTTTCGACTCGGGTTTTTCATAAGCTTTTCTTTACGTTTAGTTTATGATTTCTCGTGTTCTTCATTTTGATGCTATGTTTGTAATGAACTGAGCATTTTCTTTTAGGGAAATGAAACCTTGTATATATTGATTTTGATTTCCAGATCTGTGATCTATTTGTCGTTTTTTGATTATGTTTATGTTTTCCTGTATTAAATGCTTTCGATTGTTTGGCCAACAGTTGAATTGATTGTAAATGAGAATAAAATCGAGAGAGGATTTCTCGTTTGATGTTAGGAAAACATAGCTCGGGTTGTGGAAACGGAGACGTGATGCACCTCGGGTCGCCTTTAAGGACTTGACCTAAATGCTCTCTTAATATCAGGTTCTGAACGGAGACGTCGGACCTGTGGGTAGACTCTAACTACACTGGAGACGGGGGTTAGAGTATTTTAGTGTCTGGGTTAGCGAACATAGAATTGACAATAGATTCGGATCTGTAGATCTTTATCGATAGTACACTGGTGGATTTTACCCTAAAAGCCATCACACGTCGGAATTCCTAGCTTTTATTTATTGTCTCTTTTTAATTTCATTTTTCCCATCCATTATTGATCGTCTAGATAAAGTTTAGGATAGCATAATTACGGTACTTGGTAGATTTAGGAACTTAATTCTCTGTGGATCGATATCTGGAATTCACTATTCTACAAAACGCGATACTGTACACTTGCGGTTTTTCATACGTAGGTTTTACGCATATCACACTCGCAACCCCTTGATGAAAGCAACGTCGTGGAGCGTGATCGTCATCTCTCCCCACGGCATGTGGAAGCTGTTCGTCTTCGGCTGCCATCTCTCAACGAACGCTAACATTAATTGTTGATTCATATTGGGGAGCCAACAGTGTCGTAAGTGGTAAAGCCCGGTTGCCTCCAACTTGCTAATCATCATGTCATCCTGCGGGCCGAGGTAGATTTCCAGTGCTCTATTTCTTGACTCGACCCGTCCAGTAGCACGACGTTCCTAATTAATTGCATTTATTAGATAGTGAAAAACAAAAATTATAAAAATATAGAAAACACGTATTAAAAACAAACTTACATGTCCATCCCAAACATAGATCGCTATATGCGACTTGAACCAACGCATAAACTCCAAATTTTCTGGCCCTCTCCCGCACGGACCCTCCAAATACGGCGGACCATCCAAAATTGTAAAATTTATGCCACGACCACGTTTACGTGTCGGCTCCTCGCCATCATGATCATCATTGCCATCATCATTATCCACCATCTCTTCGTCATCATCTCCGTCATCATTAGCCACCATCTCCTCGTCATCATCGGAGGTGTACTGCAACTGAGTACGAACATGACCGACTTGAAGATCATTAGAAGGCCTGACTCCGACTGCAGTAGCTTCTTCCCTCGCTCTCTTTGCTTCTTCTCTTGTTGTCGTTTTCCTTCTACGATCGGATGCTAGAACTTCCCGATCTCCAATACGATCCGGATCATCCGGATTGTTCGACTTCCGACCCAAAGCTTTCATTAAACTCTTACCTTTTCCCGTAACTTGACTCATTAAATTTTTCCCTCTACCTTCGGCCATCTACCATTTAACAAAAAAAATGAATTAGTATTTAATTTAAAAAAAAAAATTAAAGTTGCTCGTGTGTTTTCACACGAGCAGCCAAAAAAATAAAAAAATAAAATAAAAAAATTTAAGCTCGTGTGATTTTATGCGAGCTCGATGAACTGAGCTCGCGCGGTTTCACACGAGCACAAACCCCCTGTTCGCATAATAACACACGACCTCAATTTTATTTTATTTTTTCAATAAAAAGCATACGAATTTAAAAAAAAAATAATAAAAAAAAGTTGCATTCATCTACTCGCGTGGTTTTACACGAGTAACTCCACTGTACTCATGTAGAATCACGCGAGTAAAACAAAATGCTTCGTTTTAAAAAAAAATCAATAATCGTAATCTACGTAACGAAAAAATAAAAAAAATGTAAGAATTACCTCCTATCTATTATCATCTCAGTCGGGATCTGAAATCGAATTCCAAAAGCTTGAGAGAGTTTTTGTGGAAATTTACCTTTTGATTTTTCAAGAATGGTAAAAAAAATGCCTGCACGATTAAATTGTGTCTGCACAAATCATTTCAGTTATTAGTTGACCTCGACTGGAACCAAACTTTGGCTCATTAATTCTTCATTTATGATCTCGTCTTTCACTCAGTTAAGCACGACTGCTTGGGTAAAATTCATTTTCATCCCTGAGGTTTACAGTCAAAATCAAATTAGTCCCTCATGTTCTAATTTGCTTCAATGTCATCCTCCAAATTCAATTTCACTGTTAAAATCAAATATATTTTACTTAATACCCACATTACCCTTCAAACCCTGGGGACGAAAATGAAATATATCTAATTTGACAATTTTAAAATTACACTACTTATTTAAACACTATAATAAAGTGGCTTAATCTCACTTTGCACCCTTGAAATATACCATTTTGACACTTTGCACCCTTGACATAAATTAATAGCACTTTGCACCATAGAAACACAATATATCTTGCATAACGCACCCCAAATGAATTTATAAAGCTAATAAAGGCAATTGAATATTGTTAGTGGTATTCTTTTAGGATGCCAAATGTGAAATTAATTTTTTTTTATTCATCAATCATTTTGAAACTATAAAGTGCAAAAATAAAAATATATTTCATCAACATATTTAAAAAAATATTTGTTTATCACAAAAAATATTTACTAAAAAAATCCTTCAGCTATTTTACTAAAAAAATCTTTCAGCTATTAGATTGGAGGTTGAAAAAATTAACAATTTAATTTGTTATTTTGAACCCCGAAAAAAAAACGCAATAAAAAATGAAATTCTCTTTATTATTCAATTCAGGATTCATTGTGAATGATTTATTGTGTTTTGGGGGTGCAAAATGTTATTATTATTTTTTAATGGTGCAAAGTGCCAAAAGGCTCTAATGTGAAGGTGCAAAGTGCTATTATTATTTTTCAAGGGTGCAAAGTGCCAAAAAGCTCTACTTCGAGAGTGCAAAGTGGGATTAAGCCATAATAAATCATATATATCTGATACATATGCATGAAAAATAGATACCCCAGGAACTTAGCAAAACACTATGTTTTAGAAATATTGCAACCAAATAAAAAAATAAATATTAAATGCTAATATATGAACCAAACAATTATAGCATTTATGTTTAATATTTTAACAAAAATATAAGTATAGTACTATTATGTTGGGCTTTATATATAGGGTTAATATGCTGGAGGTCCCTCATACGAAACGTTATTAGATGTGGGATACGAGCCCAATATTTTTATCGTAACTAAATCCGTCAGTTCAAAAAATATAAGATATAAGGGGTTTTTTTTGAAATATCCCAATAATACCCTTAGTTTTAACAGGACGTTTGTGTGGCGTTATAAAGCTTTATGTCTCTTTAATAAATCACGTCCCTTGATAATAGGGATCACGTATCAATCATGTTCTATTGTGATAGTAATTGTATCTTTATGTAATCTCATTAATATATATTGCACGTAAGTAAAGAAGATTCCATACATAACAATACACAGTGGTAATCGGCTAAACTTTGAGCGTAGTCATTCGACTTTTCTTTGTTCTTCGTCATCGCATATCAGTGTTTCTTCGTGCGTTGTTGGTTGGATGTCTGTTCAATTTTTTTTTTTACCCTTTTTTTTTCCACAAGATCTACTTATAAATTTGAAAATTTAATTGTGCAGTGGAAAAAAGAATTCACGTAAATTATTGTATTAACATATTTATTTGCAGATTTATTTTATGTTCGATTTTTATTTTCACGGTAATTTCAGAATGTCGACAACTGTTAAGATCGTGATGAGGTTTGGTGAATGTTTTGGCATCAAGAATGTGTCTGGTGATATGAATTTCAACATGCTTGTTGGTTATGTGAGGGCTAAATGGAATGAGTTGTACATACACAATATGGTTTTGTCGTATAAGATTTTGGATGATGGCGAGGGCATGCTTACCGATATATGATGACGATGTGGCACACATGTTCTCTTTGATTGACGAGCTTAAGCTTGAGCAGATTGAGATAGTTGTGAAGAAGCGAGAGGGGGTTGTTGTGCACTCGGGCGGTAATTTGTTTATTCACGAAAATCTGCCGGCACTTGATTATGGTATGCCAATTGTGAGTATTGCTGATCCACAGATTCCTAATGGTGGTCCTACTCCATTACTTAGTTGTTTATGGGCAACCTTAATCAAGGATGGTGGCCAATGCTTCCAAGGTTGTGCAAAGGAGTTTAGAATGTCCCGATGCAAGACATGCACAAGGGCTATTCAGTAGTTTTGATTTTGAGTTTTGTTTTAAATGTTTCAAGTTTGCATTGACCTAAAGACTTCGTTTTTTTTTTTTTTTTTTGTTTCTTTCATGTATTTATGCTTTGTGCAGTACTGTGTCGTTTTAGTATTGGTTTTTTTTTTTCGTGACGAATGTTTGTTCTTTCTTTCATTGATTTATGTTTTTGTTTGCATTATTTTCTTACTTTTCAGGGATTCATTTGCACTGTTTGTAAATTGATTTATTTTTTGTGAAAAATATGATGCATGTTTATTGTTTTTACAGATAATGTAATTGCACTGTTTAGTTATTATTAAAATCATCATTATCACAACATTGCATCAATGACTACACATTAGAACAATACAATACAGTTTGTTTTGGTGCACTGTCATTTAATTCGCTCATCCAATGTTCTGTAGTAATTCATAGTCTGCCATAGAAGACTATAGTATTGTTGGTACTACGGTGTTTGACATTGTTAAATTTCAATACCTGCATGCACATAGTATTGTATGGTATTCCTATACACAAATAAACAAAAGTATACAATATCAACAAAGCTAATTTCCAAAAGGCATATATGGATAAGATAGTGTGTCAATAAATAGCAGATTGTTTCGAATATTTCAACACTGATACAAACTAGAGCGGAAAAACCTAACTTCTGCATAAGTTTTTGTTTGCGTACAATAGATAAAAAAAATGAGAGCGGAAAAACCTAACTTATACATAAGTTTTTGTTCTACAATGTCCTTTCTCATTTCTGCAACACCGTCCTCTGCTTCTTTGATTTCCAATGGCATATAAATAAAATATTCTCTAATTATGTAGAAAAATTAGAACGGTAATACGAGGTTGAAAAATGGGGTTCTCTTTAGACATTCTAGGTGGGCATTATTTAGGTGCACTACTTTGAAGAAGGCCACAGTAGACGTCAAGTTAGACCTGAATTGCGATATGTAACCACCTTTATTTCTCGTTTTGCACGCAACATTCATGGCTTCTCCTGCGAATATAACAAACCACACTTTTAATTATGATCAAAGATACATGAATGGTTGAAGATTAAAAAGTACCTATGCCATGTATTGTAGTGTCAGTATCTCTATATTAAGAAATTGGGAATATTGCAATTGACAGAAAACCATAGAACATCATAGTACCCATAGTATACCACAATACTACATATATTATGCAATGAGTTAAACATACAAAATTCATTAGCAATAATCTTAAATATGCCACATAGGACAGGCTATCAATTAAACATAAATTATATATCATATAATAGCAACAGTTTGATATGTCTATAACACAGGTCTCCAAAAAAAAAAAACAAAAAAAACATCACAACAGAATAACTGTACCAAAATATATACTGATATCATGCCATAGATTATTATAGAACATATTCAACTCACAGACTGCCATAGAAACTAGGAGACACAACACAGTACCCAATCATAGACACACATAGAAATACATCATCAATTTATAGTTACAAATATATATAGAAGTCAAATACACGATTTATTAGCAACAAACTTACGAATAAGTAATTGATAGGCTATCCTATCAATTATATAGACATCATATAATAGCGAATGTTAATAGAACATCAGAAAATGAAGTACAACGGAAGGGAACCACTCTTTCACATAACTTCAATGGCATTTCTTCAACTGTTATTTTTATAGAACACTGCAGAAGCACATATCATTTCATAGAATACCATAGTAATGAAACGATATTTTTACAGATAATTATAGAGATATACAGCCTTTTCCACACCAACTATCTACAATCACACAAATCTAAACCTAAACGTAATACATGATGACACTCAGACGTCACGAAACATAGTAGCATACAAATAGCGATTAACCAACAATTGATTGCAACCTTTTGTCACAAAAATATTTACGCGCGTATTTTGAATCAGTCGAATCCATAGATTTTTTTGGTGGAATCCATAGATACCCACAAAATTATTAAGCATCAAACAAAAAAATATACATGCTTTGAATCGTACCAGGGTCTAGTGCAGTTATGTCCTGCTGTCGCTTCATACGCATCACCCCTGTTCATTCAAAACTTACTTGATCTATTTCTTGACGTAGACATCCGTAGACCTTAACTGCGCCGACAATTTGGGAATCTATGATGTTGCTCGGCGTCGATTTGCAGGCGAGAACGAAAGGGAAAAAAACCCTAATCTGGCGAAGATGGGGTGAAGTGGGAGGATAGTGGGTTGGTTTTGATACGGTTAATGTGGGATTTGGGAAAATATAATCTCACAGATTACTAATGGCGAGATTGGTGGGATTTAATTTTTTTTTCCAAAATAAAAAATAAACGGCGTTAATGTCACCGTAAGGGTATTATAGGCACTATTTTCCAAAAGGATGTCTGGCTAATGTTTTTATAGGCTTGGGTGTATCATCTAATAAGTTTTCCCACTAGGGATGCATATCTTAAAGCCCCTTATATATATATATATATATATATATATATATATATATATATATATATATATATATATATATATATATATATATATATATATATATATATATATATATATATATATATATATATACTAAGGTAATTAAATACTAAGTATTTCCAAAATTTTGAGAAAAATAGGTGGGCTTCACACATATATTAAATAAAGTTTTGATCATGTGTATGTTTTAGTAGATAAATATTAACGATTATTAAAAACTTTGCATAAAGTAATTAAACGAAAATTTAAAATTGGTCAAAACAATTGATGTTAAAAAAATGCAAAAAAGAAAAAATAAAAAAAAATTGTGTGAAGCCCAAAATTAGGTACATTTCATTTTCATCCCCAAGGTTTTGAAGGGTAGTGTGGGCATTATGTAAAGTATGCTCTTTTTTAGGGGGAATACGATGCTACACCCGGTGATTTTCACCGGGTGGCTCTTTTCTTGACATGTGTCTTTTTTTATTTCTTTTATAATTATATTTCTAAAACCCATTGGGTCATAACTGAACCCGTAGTGGGAATCTTATTAATTTGGGTGCCTGGTTATATAGAATTTCCCCTTTTTTAGCGGTAAAATTGTGTCCAAGGGATGATATTGAACAAAATTAGGAGCATAGAGACTATTTTGATTTTGACTCTAAACGTCAGGGACGAAAATGAATTTTACCCCGACTGCTTCAATCTGCTTGGCTTAAGCTCGCGTAATCGATCCTCTTAACACATGTAGCTCATTCGAATGGTAAAAAAATTGTCCATCTCAGCACTACCTCTCATACTCGGTTGGTTCGTATCAGATTGGCTGACAAATGAGACAATAAACTAGTCTAGATTTAAGATATCCCATTGTTCCTCGTGCCACACTTGATATGTGTACTCTTGGGTCTTCTTCACCTTTGCCTTCATGTTTAAATTGAGTTAGTTTGTTATCACTTCTCAAATATGTATACCTATTGTTTTGAAAAATAAAGGCGTGCAAACCATGTTAGTTTTACGTTTTATTTTTTTAACGTTTTATTTTGGTCCACTAATCTTTAATGTAATTAATTAAATTGTGGGTAATTCAAATTATGGTATTAAGGTGATTTATAGTATTTACTTTGTAACGTAATAAGACAATAAAAGACCATGATGGGTGGGATTTGTCTTCTGCTGTTACAAAGAATCGTGGCCCTCTTCTCTTGTCTATAAAAGCATCCACAACTCTTCTCCTCAACCACCAGACGCAATTTGAGAATTCCATCAATTACAGAAATATTTAGTGAGTTGTGATATTAGAGAGATAGAGAGAAGAAGGTGTGCTACGAATAAAGTTCTCAAGGAGATTCGAAGGAGGCCTGGCTAGGCTCGGCTTGTAGATTGCTATCATCCTTGTTCATCGTCTCTATCGGAATCCATGGCGGTATGTCGATAATCTCTATTACGTGATTATATTCTTAAGATGAATTTGATTTCAAGATTATGTGATTAAGGTTTTCCGCATAAAATTAAATAAAAGTCTTTCAATTGGTATCAGAGCAGAATTTTGAAATCGATTCATCTTAGAACTCAAATATGTTATATGTTAATTATACGGTTTTATGAAATCGAATTGCGATTATGATTGGTATTTGTGTTTTGATATTCATAATCTTTTTGACGAATTGGATATTATTATTTGTGGGTAGTCTTCTGCAAAACACAATCTTGATTTATATACGTGTTTTGATAATACCGCTAAATTTTGTGTACTTATCTGTATTCGACTGATTAGTTGTGCTCCACTGTGGTAACGAATATAGCATGGGCCTGTTAGTATATGTGAGTCTTGATTAAATTAATTATTATATGTCTATTTAATTTTATAATAATATCAATTTGTGTGTTTCAAAGTTTGTCTATGGCAAAATCAATGGTTTGTACTGTGGATGTAATACTGCACACACACACACGTGATTTTGCACGCACACATGAAAAGTATATTTAAAAAAAAAAAAAAAAATTTACCCTGAGTGGGTTTTATATGTTACGGCATCATGCATGTATTGTGTGCAATTATACGTACATGGATACATTTTTGAAGTACATGAATATATATTGCAAAATTGTGTCTCTGTCATTATTTTATAAATTGTATATGCTGTTGTATAATTGACACGTGATAAGTGTGTGTGGTAATTATATGTCTGTGTGTCTTTTATCACTTAAATTAAAATGACGAGGATATTATTAGTTTTATATTTATGAAATTTACTAATCTTATAGTTGCTAAAGTGATCTAGATTAGTAAAATCTAATAAATATAAGAACTATATGAAAGTTTAATCATTTACATGATATTAAAGATTATAATATTCTCAAATTGCAGTCATAATTAAGAAATTGAGACTAGCTCAAAGGATAGTCGATTTTAATTAATTATGAACTGGGTAGGGTGTCATAATTTATATTACTTAGCAATCAGAATTGTTTACCTAAAGGTAACATGACTAATTGACGAGTGAGATAAATTATGTTAGACCCTACTTAGGTGTTATAAAAGATCATTTACACCAACATAGAGTGAACAATAGGTATACTATATTTCACCCAAAGGAGAACTTGTAGTGATATCGATAGTTCATCTTATTTGACTCAAGGTCTTATGTTAGCATCTTTTTTATCTCTACCTTATTATATTTGCTATATTTATTTCAGTTGCTATTCCTACTTCGTTGTACTCGCATGCTTCTGGTATTAAGACACTCAATGGGTCAAATTTCTCCGAATGGTATGCACAAATTCAATTCACCTTGGGTGTTATGGATTTGGACCTAGCATTGCTTACTGAAAAACCTGGGGAAATAACGGATGCTAACAGTGAGGAAGAAGTTAGCCTAATTGAAGCCTGAACCAAGTCCAATAGGCTTAGTCTTATGCTTATTAGAATGACTGTTGCTAATAACATTAAGACTTCCCTTCCCGAGGTTGACAATGCTATGGAACTGTTAACGGCTATTAAAGAACGCTTTAAATCAGCGGACAAGTCGTTAGCAGGGACACTCATGGCTGAATTGACTACCATGAAATATGGTGGTGATAAGGGAATTCAGGAACACATCCTGAATATGACTGATAAGGCTGCCAAACTTGGAGCTCTTGGCATGAAAGTGGAAGAGTCCTTCCTTGTGCAATTTATCCTTAACTCACTTCCATCAAAGTTCGGCCCATTCAAAATCCACTATAATACTCAAAAAGATAAGTGGAATTTGAATGAGCTGACTAGTATGTGTATTCAAGAGGAAGTGAGATTAAAGCAAGAAGGAAATCACTTTGCATTGGCTGTAACTCATGGAAGTATGAAGAAGAAAGGGAAATTTGTGAAGAGTGGAAAGAAATTTGCACCAAACAAAAGATATGAACCTGATGAAAGTAGTCAGGGTCATGGAAAGGCTTTTGTTCTGTTACTTTTGTAACAAGAAGGGACACGTAAAGAAGGATTGTGAGAAACGAAAGGCTTGGTTCGAAAAAAAGATATTCATCTTTCTTTTGTATGTTATGAATCAAATCTTATTGAAGTTCCTTCTTACACTTGGTGGCTTGATTCTGGTGCTACAACTCATATCACAAATTCATTAGAGGGATTCCTTACAACTCGGAAACCGGAGGAAAGTGAAAAGTACATCTATATGGGGAACCGTCTCAAATCTAAAGTGGCGTTTGTTGGCACTTATCGCCTCATATTAGAGACGGGTCACAAGATGGATCTTGAAAACACTTTTTATGTACCTTCGTTTTCTAGGAATTTGGTTTCTTTGTCAAAACTGGATGTTTGTGGTTATTCAGCTTTAATTGGTTGTGGAAAACTCAGTTTTATGTTTAATTCAATAATAATTGGTTCCGGTATTTTATGTGATAGTTTATATAAAATATCTTTGAATCATGAGTTTGAACAATCATTATTAACCACTCATTCGGAAGTTGGCGTAAAGCGAAGCCTAAATAACGAAAATTCTTCTATCTTGTGGCATAAACGATTGGGGCATATCTCCAAGGAAAGAATCGAAAGATTGGTAAAAACTGGAATTTTGGAAAATCTAGATTTTACTGATTTTCAAGTGTGTGTGGATTGCACTAAGGGTAAGCAAACCAAACACAATAAAAGAGGTGCCTGAAGAAGTAAAGAGCTTCTTGGGTTAATCCATACAGATATCTGCTCACTACCTATTCCATGTTTTAGTGGAGAAAAGTATTTTATCACCTTTATTGATGATCTATCTCGTTATGGTTATCTCTATCTAATTCATGAAAAATCTCAAGCCGTTGACATGCTTGAGGTGTTTGTTACGGAAGTCGAAAGACAATTAGATAGAAAAATTAAAGTTATACAATCAGATCGGGGTGGGGAATACTATGGTAGATATGATGAGTCGGGACAAAATCCTGGCCCATTTGCTAAATTCTTAGAAAAGCGTGGTATTTGTGCTCAATACACAATGCCTGGAACACCACAGCAGAATGGAGTTGCTGAACGTCGTAATCGTACTCTCATGGATATGGTTAGGAGTATGTTAAGTAATTCAACTGTACCCATTTCACTTTGGAATGAAGCCTTGAAAACCGCTATGTATATCTTAAACCGGGTTCCCAGAAAGGCAGTCCCAACAACTCCCTACGAGTTGTGGACTAGTAGAAAACCTAGTTTAAGACATTTACATGTTTGGGGTTGTCCTGCAGAGGCTAGAATATACAATCCAAATGAAAAGAAATTGGATCCTAGAACAATTTCTGGATATTTTATTGGTTATCCACTAAAGTCAAAAGGGTACAGATTTTATTGTCCTAACCATACTACGAGGATAATTGAAACTGGAAACGCCAAATTCTTAGAGAATGGTGAAGTTAGTGGGAGTGTTGAATCAAGAAAGGTAGAACTTGAGGAAATTAGGGTGGATATTTTACCATCTTATTTCCCTCAAGATAAAGTTAATCTTCAACCTATACAGCAGGTTGAAACAAATGATTCGCCACTCCATTCACCACTTCATGAAGATGTTATCATTGGCAATACTGTAGAACCACAACAACCGGTAGTTTTGAGGAAATCTCAAAGGGAAAGAAAATCTGCCATATCCGATGATTATGTGGTGTATCTACAAGAATCTGATTTTGATATTGGTATTCAAAATGATCCAGTTTCATATTCACAAGCCATGAAAAGTAAAGATTCTAGTAAATGGATTGATGCTATGAATGAAGAGTTGAAATCAATGGACTATAATGGTGTCTGGGATCTTGTCGAATTGCCTAATAACAGTAAGAAAGTCGGTTGTAGATGGGTCTTCAAGACCAAACGTGACTCTAAAAGCAATATCGAAAGATTTAAAGCTAGACTAGTGGCCAAAGGTTTCACTAAAAAGGAAGGCATTGATTATAGAGAAACTTTCTCTCCAGTATCTAAGAAAGACTCTCTTAAAATCGTTATGGCTCTTGTAGCTCATTATTATTTGGAGTTGCACCAAATGGACGTGAAAACCGCTTTTCTGAATGGGGATTTAGATGAAGATATCTATATGGACCAGCCTGAAGGATTTGCAAAACAAGGAAAGGAACAATTGGCTTGTAAATTAAAGAAATCCATATATGGACTTAAACAAGCTTCTAGACAATGGTATATAAAATTCAATGATACCATTGCTTCATTTGGATTTAAGGAAAACACTGTTGGCCAGTGTATATATCTAAAGGTCAGTGGGAGCAAGTTTATCTTTTTAGTCTTGTATGTGGATGATATTTTACTAGCAAGTAGTGATCTTGGTTTACTTCATGAAACCAAGAATTATCTTTCCAAGAATTTTAAGATGGTTGATATGGGTGAGGCAAATTATGTCATTGGGATAGAGATCTTTAGAGATCGATCTCGAGGATTGTTAGGCTTGTCTCAGAAAGGATATATCAATCAAGTTCTTGAAAGATTTAATATGCAGTTTTGTTCAGCCATTAATGCTCCTATCACGAAAGGTGATAAATTAAATGAAAAGCAATGTCCAAAGAATGATTTGGAAAATGAGAAAATGAAATTGATTCCATATGCATCAGCAGTTGGAAGTCTGATGTATGCACAGACTTGTACTAGACCAGATATTAGTTATGCAGTGGGAGTACTTGGTAGATATCAAAGTAATTCGGGAATAGATCATTGGAAAACACCAAAGAAGGTTATGAGGTATCTTCAAGGAACAAAGGATTACATGCTTACTTATAGGAGATCGGACCAATTAGAGGTTATTGGTTATTCAGACTCCGATTTTGCTGGTTGTGTAGATAGTAGAAAGTCCACATCGGGCTTTGTATTTCTACTAGCTGGTGGAGCAATCTCTTGGAAGAGCATAAAGCAAAGTATTATTGCTTCTTCCACAGTGGAGGCTGAGTTTGTAGCATGTTTTGAGGCCTCGAGTCATGCACTATGGTTGCGAAATTTTATCTTAGGGCTTAAGGCTGTTGACTCAATTGCAAGCCTTTGAAGATATATTGTGATAACACCGCAGCCGTTTTCTTCTCTAAGAATGGAAAGTATTCAAGTGGATCCAAGCACATGGATCTTAAGTACTTGGTTGTTAAAGAAAGAGTCCAGAAACAACAAGTGTCAATAGAAAAATTAAGTACAACTCTTATGGTTGCTGATCCATTAACCAAGGGATTGCCTATAAAGACATATGAGGAACATGTTATTAGAATGGGTCTTTTGAGCAATCCATGATTTGATGAGTTAGGATTATGTAATTGACACTTAATTTATTTAATGAAATGTTTCTGTTTTCCTGTTTCCAATTATGTGTGCACATATTATATTTGGAATTAATTTAACATGATTTGTCCTAACAAGACAAAATTAAAGGGGCTATTATGGATTAGAATAGTAAGGGTTATTAATGGCGTGATACATAGAAGGGAGTATGATAAATGAATCATATAACCGCTATGATTCACATTAATAACTCAAACTAGTTCTAGTATTAAAGTACTCTATTTACCTATTATGGTAATCACCTTAATTTTCTTTTAAAATCGTGATCACGTGTCAAATGTTTTGTATGAAGAACCCACCGAGTCAAATATTTTTTAAACTTATTTTTACTTAATCGATTCAGTGGACCAAGTGGGAGAATGTTAGTTTTACGTTTTATTTTTTTAACGTCGTTTTATTTTGGTCCACTAATCTTTAATGTAATTAATTAAATTGTGGGTAATTCAAATTATGGTATTAAGGTGATTTATGGTATTTACTTTGTAACGTAATAAGACAATAAAAGACCATGATGGGTGGGATTTGTCTTCTGCTGTTACAAAGAATCGTGGCCCTCTTCTCTTGTCTATAAAAGCATCCACAACTCTTCTCCTCAACCATCAGACGCAATTTGAGAATTCCATCAATTACAGAAATATTTAGTGAGTTGTGATATTAGAGAGATAGAGAGAAGAAGGTGTGCTACGAATAAAGTTCTCAAGGAGATTCGAAGGAGGCCTGGCTAGGCTCGGCTTGTAGATTGCTATCATCCTTGTTCATCGTCTCTATCGGAATCCATGGCGAACGGTATGTCGATAATCTCTATTACGTGATTATATTCTTAAGATGAATTTGATTTCAAGATTATGTGATTAAGGTTTTCCGCATAAAATTAAATAAAAGTCTTCCAAACCATTTATATGATCTCGTAACGCCCATTTTACATCTACTCGTAGACAATATATTGATGTTCGTCATCGCAATATCTAATCAAGGGAACCAAATTTATGTGATGGATTCTCGACAGGAATGCAACATGTAAGTGCCGGTAACCTAGTTCATGTTATCAAATAAAATATAGAGTAAAAAGCAGTTTGCCCCCTAAACTAAGGGTCGATTTGTACTTTACCCCTCAAACAAAAAAAAAATTGCACGTTTTTACCTGAACTCGTTAATTAGTTGCACGGTGCCCCCTAAACTCATTTTTTCGGCAATTTTAACCGGAATGTGAAAACATGTGATTTGCACGTGAGATTTTTAGGGGTAAATTCGTCCCTTCACTTGCTAGTATGTGAAATTAATATCTTTTTATAATCCCATAAAATTAATATCTTTTTATAATGGAAAATTCAAAAACTTTTGGAAGTAGAAAACAGGGCAATATGAACTGTTTCATTGAAACTCTTTTTTGGTGGTAATTATTTATTTATTTAAAGAATTAAATGAGATTTAATTAACATCAAACATGTCTTGATTTTCTCCTACACCTACTGATTTTATTCTCTTTTTTACATGTTATTTTGTATCATACCTTAATTATTTCTTTCATTTTTTAGAGTCATCACTCAAAATCTTATTTTCAATGACTTTATAAATACATTATTTTTTAAACTAATATGCCTATGCCTTCCAATTGTTATCTCGTAGTTAACTGGGGTACATGAATGGTTCGATTAACAAAATTAGGCATGTGGTAATCCAACATTTGCACGTAAGTACCCTAATTTTCTTGAACCTCCAACCTAATTTTTAGCGGACAACTTACGAAAAAATAAAAAATTACACCGGATTATTTAAATAAAAACTATATTTTCTTACAAAATAAAATAAAATAAGCTTTTATCACTAAATTATTCGATTGATGGATCTTTTATTGTAACTGGTTAAAATTATTAGGTAAAAATATTTGGAAGAAAATATGATTTTTAGATAACTTGATAACGAAACAGCTGAATGATTTTTTTTTTCGTAACATATTTTATTTTGATAAAAAATATAATTATTTTTAAATATGTTGATGAAATGTATTTTTATTTTTGCACTTTATGGTTTCAAAATGATTGATGAATAAAAAAAAAATTGACATTTGACATTCTAAAAGAATATCACTAAAAATATTCAATTAATTTTTTTAGCTTTAAAAATTTATTTGGGATGGATTATGCATGATTTAATTTGTTTCAAGGGTGCAAAGTGCTATTAATTTGTTTTGAGGATGCAAAGTGCTATTAATTTATTTCGAGGGTGCAAAATGCCAAAATGGTATATTTCAAGGGTGCAAAGTGGGATTAAACCAACCCTAAGATTATGATAACTCTACTTCATATGTAGGTCCCATAATTACTCCCAAATCGATTTTAAAAATCAAATAAATATTAATAAATAACATAAAAAGATAATTCATAAATTTATAATCCATATAAAAATGGGCTTTAAAAACAAAAATGTTAATATTAAAAAAAGCCCATCATAACAACATTCGGCCCAATCACCATTTTCGACTGCTGAAATACCTTTTTCATCTCGGTTTCTCCCTCCTCAAGAAAACCCCTCTTTTGATCTGAAAAAATTCTCCACAGTAGTAGAAAGATAAAAAGAGAAGGAAAGAAGGAAGCAAAAGATTCATCAATGGAAGGTGAAGAAGGAGTGCAGCAACCGCAGCTCGTGTTAGCCAACAAGCTATTCCTCCTCACTCAAAACGACGTCGATGACATCGAAAAGGTCCGCCTCCGCGACGAGGTTTTCAACTTCATCATCACTAACGGTACTCAATCTCTCTCCAATTTCACTCTTATGGTTCGAATCTTCGTTTGTTAGTGTTAATTTGTGGTTTAATTTTTGTTTGGTAGATATGGCTCCGTTGTACGAAACCTTAGTTGCGAGTAAAGTTTTGAATTTGGATCAGACGGCGCTCGACGCGATGCGTGCGAAGAATGACGACGAGTTGAAGAAGCTCGAAGAGAAGTGAGTTTTCCCACCACACTCGAATTGTCGATTTAGTATTTACTGTGAATTGCATTTTGAGATTTAATGTGATTTTTTTGTTTTTTTAACTGAGGAAATTATTAGCTTCTCGATTATTAGCTAAGCTTCTTTTGCTAGTAATCGAGAATGGGCTTTTATTTATTTATTTGTTGCCCGAGAGTGAGTGCTCTTCTGTGTGTAACCTAATAATTACATAGAGTTGTGTGGCCGTGTTGATTTTTGCTTTGTACGATAGCAGATATAAATCTTGATGTGAAACGGCTGATACACGGAGGTTTGATTCCTTCTGAAAGAGTAGCGAGAATGCTCATTCACCGATTCTTTTATATGGCTTGACTACGATAGATTTGTATAGTCATTATATATATTAGTGTTTTGAACTAAGCTCGTGTAATTGGGATTAGTTGAGTAGGAGTTCTTGAACTTCTTGATAGATATTGCTGACTGTTTTATAATAAGAACATGGAATAAATCTTTAGATCGTTACAAGTCTTGGTACAAAGCATCCGGAATATTAGTCTAATGTAAGCATGTGAAACGCAAGTTTTTTTCAGGAAGAGCAAAGTTTTACCTGTTTAGTTGTTGAATTTGAGGAAATGTGAAGTTCGATATAATTTAGTGTTCGTCAAAAGGGTCGGATGTTCGAGGGTTGGCAGTTTGTTGGAGTGGGCTAAGTACCTTAAAGAGGGCTGAGAGAGAGAGGAAACGGTAATTGGTACTATTACTGTCTTGGGGTTTGGGCATCTTTGTGAAAGTTAGATAGAAAATCAATGGCAGGGATATTGAAGGTTAAGTTTACACTACAAAATCGAAGGTTTTTTTTATTATGGTTGCCAAATCTTTAATCAATTTTGTAGGTTGAAAGTTACCCTTGTGGCTACTTAGTATATGAGTGCTTGTTAAAGTGGGTGCTGATAAGGATTTACTCAGATCAATTCGAGTTAATGGGATTGTTTTGTTACATTACACGCATTATTTCGTTACATTATACATGCAAGATACAGTGATATAAATGCATGAGATGTTTTCATAATATTTTTACACTATACTACGGTACTGTTTGGTAGCCCCTAAGAACTGCAGATATTTGCAGGTGGAGATCACTGGTTTATAAATAAGACCATAGAACTACTATTTCTATATTTCAAGAACTCTCTCTTTTTAATGTGGTTGTGTAGAATGATTCGTTTTTCATGATTATTAACGCTTATTGATGTGTGTGTGTGTGTGTGTGTATAAACCAATAAGTGTCTGATTACGTTCCAACATATGGTCTTTGGATTATTTGGACGAGTTATTTCCTTTTTATGCAGTCCTCTACCAGTCACTGAGTTATTATTTATATCATTCTTTGTGGTCTTTTAATAGTGAGAAGAGAAATATAGTTTGTACTCGTAATTTTACGCCGTAGCGAATCTTGTTTTGTCCTATTCTGTGAAACTACGTGGGATTATAGTTTTATATTTGTGATATAACTAACCTAAGTCACATGAATTGTTACATATCGTTGGAATTCACTGGTTAAGAACTGATTTGCGGCATTTATATGTATCTTTCTCTTTACTACAATAGAAATGCTAATGAAAATGTACAGTCTGTAGATCTTTATTTGTTACACTCGATTTAAACATATTAGATATTTTCCAAGAACAAGATCCTTTTTACATGCGTAATCTAGTTTGTGATACAACTCACATTCCACGATAATCATATTTGATTTTCCAACAAGTTATGTTTTTCAGTTTTCCTGGGGAATTTAGTTTGTTATAGAACTCACATTTTGCATCTGCAGTCGAAAAACTTAATTCCTTTTTTGGCTTCTGCTTACCTCATACTACTAATCTTTTAAATATATCGATGAGTGGAGAAATAGATAAAGTTAACACTTCGTAATATAGAGCACACAGAGTGAGCAATTGCTTTCATACTTACATCTCTGTATCTGTATTCGACTAGGATTGCTGATGCCGAAGAAAACTTGGGTGAAAGTGAAGTTAGGGAAGCTCACTTGGCTAAATCCTTATTTTACGTTCGAATTGGTGACAAGGTACACGTGCCACTTTGAATGTCCCATTTCTTTTTTCTTACATTTATTTATTTTATTGAATTTCCTTTGACATTGTTTAAATTTCAGGAGAAGGCACTGGAACAGCTCAAGGTAACAGAGAGCAAAACTGTCGCAGTCGGACAAAAGATGGATTTGGTGTTCTACACTCTCTTGATAGGTTTCTTCCACTTGGACTTTGACCTTATCGACAAAAGCATTGACAAAGCAAAGAAGTAAGGGTCTACTTATTTGTCACTATTAGATAAAAAAAATAAAAAAATCCTAGCCCCTTGTTCTATTTTGTATTTTTAACTTCCAACATTACAGATTGTTCGAAGAGGGTGGTGACTGGGAGAGGAAGAACCGTCTGAAGGTGTACGAGGGCTTATATTGCATGTCTACACGTAACTTCAAGAAAGCAGCTGATCTCTTTCTTGATTCTATTTCCACTTTCACAACATACGAGCTCTTCCCCTACGACACCTTTATCTTTTACACTGTCGTTACGAGCATCATATCCTTGGATAGAGTGTCACTCAAACAAAAGGTATGTTGTATTGTAGGTAGTTATAATCTGGATTTAAACGATTTTACACCCTTACAAATAGTAAAATCATAGTGAAATCGCAATTCCCTTATAATCGGTTGAAATTGGGAGTAAAATCTTTAAAATCGCGATTTTTTGCGATTCTTAGGATTTCAATTTTAGTCAAAATTTGGTCTGAAATTTCAAACTTCGACCCGAATCTCTGACTTTATAGCTAAAATTTAGTATTGCCATTACCCAAAAGTTGCTAAAACATGTTTTGTTAATGTTGGGTTATTTATTTTTGTTAGGACATATTATTATGCATGTTATGACTTGTTTTACTTGTGTTAGGAGATGTTTTCTAAGTACTATAAAATATATATAATGGTAAATGGTTTGCTTTTAGTTTTACAATCTATGTAAAATCGAATGAATTTACAATCTGATTTTACGTTCCCAATTTTTCTACCCGTCTCTGGTTCAACTTAAAATCCCAATTTTGACTACCTTGGCACTTCTATTATCTTCTAAAACCAAAAAACTAGATTGCTAATTCTATCATTTCTTTTACTCTTCCAAAGCGAATTATGCAATATTTCGGTTGTTTTGATATGTGACAGGTGGTGGATGCCCCAGAGATATTGACTGTCATTGGCAAAATCCCCTACTTATCAGACTTCATGAACTCCCTATACGATTGCCAGTACAAGTCGTTTTTTACCGCTTTTGGTAATAATCAAAGCTCTCGAACCGCCAATTGCATATATATTTTTTTTATTCTAAAAAATATTGCATTACCTAATTTTGGTATTTACAGCTGGCTTGACTGAGCACATTAAGCTGGACCGCTATTTGCACCCACACTTCCGCTACTACATGAGGGAGATTAGAACTGTCGTTTATGCCCAGTTCTTGGAATCCTACAAGAGCGTTACCATTGAAGCTATGGCTAAAGCTTTTGGCGTGACAGTCGATTTCATTGATCTGTAAGTAGTGAAACTCGATACTTTCGGTGAAACCATCCATTTTTTTTTTTCAGTTAATCCCAATTTCGAAAGTGTTTACTTTATTTGTAGGGAGCTTTCTCGTTTTATCGCAGCGGGGAAGTTGCATTGCAAGATAGACAAAGTTGCAGGGGTATTAGAAACAAACCGACCTGATGCAAAGAACGCCCTTTACCAGTCAACCATCAAGCAAGGTGATTTCTTGTTGAACCGCATTCAGAAGCTGTCTCGTGTTATTGATCTTTGAATTAGGTCAATGATATTTTGTTCTTAAAAAACGAGAACGGCGTTAAAAGAAGCTATGGACTGATTTGCTCATGTGTTGCTCTTTAAGTGCATGTATTTTCTTGTACCCGACTTTGAATTTTTTCTTTAAAGAAATTCCGATTTGCTTGGACACAGAAATTTCATTTTACGACAATGAGTGTAGGCTGAAGTTATTTTATTGGTATTCGTAATATCTTCTGATGTATCTTTTTCGGCTTAATTTTTTTCTCCAAATTTGGCTGTTTTATCGCAGTTAGATACGTATCTTAAATAGCTTTGATGTTCTGAAGATGATATTAGATGCTTACTCGAACTAGGAACGATTGGTGGCGAACCTAATAATTCTTTACAATGTTTTGAAAACGGATTGGACATAGCTAACTGGATCGTGTTTGGACCATTATACGCAGAATAGCTTATTCGTCTCTAATATCAACCTTTCATATGAGTTGAGTCATAAAACTACAATTACTAATACGAAAAAAACCCATAAAATAATAAACAGGTATTTAAATTAGATATTCACAACTCCTTGTCATTTAAATGAAGTCTTATCCAAAGGCTCGTCCACCGGTCAAAAACTCGATTTTTACGGTTCAACTGGTCAAAAACCTCGATTTCTTTTCATGAAAACCCAAAAAACACCCTCTGTAAAAAGTATTTCTGAATCGCAGTACCTAAAAATTGAGACTTGCGCATAGGGGTGTGCAAACGGGTTCAGACTTCAGATAGAACCTGATCGAGTCAAGTATTTTATGGAACTTTCGGGTTGCCCGAATTCGATCTACAAAATGTCGCTATTTCTAATATATTAAGTATATATATTTTTTAAAAATGAAAAACCCGAAACTCACCTGGCCGTTACCCGATGAATTGCGGGTACCCGACTTTTCAGGGTCGGTATATACGGTTACCCAACACCAAAAACTCGAAATTCGACTACCCGACCGATGCCCACCCCCTACTTGAACATAAAAATAAAAATATTTTTTTACAAAAAAAAAAATGAAAATAAAAAATCCTAACATGAGCAAAGCAGTGTCCAAAATACCCGTTAAATTCATGTGCGCAATTTGGATTGTAGTATACACGATTCTCAAACCACAATTCTGTCAGAAAGAGACACACAACTAATCTCAGATATACATACACATTTGTGCGTATATATATATATATATATATATATATATATATATATATATATATATATATATATATATATATATATATAATTGTACGTATATACAAAATTCTAAACCCGTGTGAGATTTTCCTCCTCCCCCACAGCCACACCATCTCAGCAAATTAGTGATGATACAACCAACCCCACAAAAAACCAGTTCACCACACACATTCTAACACAAATAAAAATTAAATCTTTCATTTTTAATTTTTAAGGGGGGAAAAAACGAATTGGGAAAACCCCAGCACCATGGTTCGTCTTGATTTGAAGGAATTTCAAGAAAACGTGTCGACTCAGTTCAGACCATGGAAACGTTCATTCCAATTCTGGGTTCGAGCTGTCGATATCTACACCGGCTACAAGGTAATTTCATTTCTGTGTGTGTGTGTGTTTTTTTTTGGGGGTCTAAAATGTAATTATTTTGCGATTGATGATGTTTACAGGTGGTTCAAGTGAGAGCGAATTTCGAGAAAAATGCGGCGAAGAGGGATGCAATGTGGGAGAACCATCACCAACTTGCCGCCGATAAGATATACAACATGTGCACTCACCTCGGCGGCTTTTTTCTCAAGGTATTGTTATAAACTCATTTTTCTTTCTTTGCTATCTTGCGCCGGTTCTTGATTTTTCTATCTTGCGCCGCTGATTTCTTAGGTTGCACAAATAATTGGGAAGCCGGACTTGGCACCGGCTGCTTGGGTGAAGAGGCTGGTCACACTGTGTGATCAGGCACCTGCTACACCTTATAGTGTGGTCAAAGTTGTTTTAGAGAAGGAATTGGGTCGAAGTATTGACGAACTGTTCGAACGATTCGATGCCGATCCTCTTGGTTCGGCTTCGATTGCGCAGGTACTTTCTTCATATGCACATTGCTTTGTTCGAAAAAAGAAATGATGATCGAAAGATTCTACCTTTTTTTTTACCCTCGTACGTTGTGTATATGTTGTACATTGTTTCGGTAAAAGGGTTGTCTTGTTTTCGATGTTACGTATTTGGTGAACGTGAAAAAAAAAATTGCTTCTTTAGGGAAATGATTACAAAGAATTCGTTTTTAGTTTCCTTCTTCAAGAATTTGCTTGCAAGGCTTAGTTCTTGTTACAGTTAAACCTCTATAAATTAATATAGTTGGGACCAGGGAAATTCTATTAATTTAGCGAATTATTAAATTATCGAGTTAATAAGTTAACACGTTTTCACTGAGTCGGGACCAAGAGAAACTATTATTTAATCGAGGTTATTATTGAGGTTCTACTGTATAATTGTAGTGTCTGCCTATATTTGAGGTAGTGCTAGTTCCGTAATTTGTAGTGTTAAATTGTGTAGAAGGAGGAATTGTTGAACTTTGGATTTAAATAACGCTTGAATTTATTTCAGGTTCACCGAGCACGACTCAAAGGCGACAAAATTGATGTTGTTGTGAAGGTAAGAGAAATTTTTACAGTGTCGGCTTGTGTTCCTTACATGGTATAAAAGGTTTAATTTTTTTTTATTTTTTATTTTTTTTATTTTTTTTATCGTTTCGTAGGTTCAGCATCCCAATGTTCAAGATTTGATGATGACTGATATCCGCAACTTGCAAGCTTTTGCCTTGTACATGCAGAAGACCGACATAAAATTCGATCTGTTTTCTGTAACCAAGGAAATGGAGAAGCAGGTAAATTTCGGTCTCGACTCAGTCTTATGCTATTATTTCAAATTGAGTTCGAGTCTTGTCTTCAAGTTTTTTCGTGTTTTCAGTTCGAACCACAAGGGACAAATAATCAAATCGTACAATGGGTTTTCCGATATCGAGTTTTCCCCTTTTCCATTTGCCTTTCGTTTTTATAAATTTGTTTATCTGCTTTCCGCGTACGTTTTTATGGTCATTACCAGATTTTTAAAATCAAACCCCCTTCTGATTTTGTTGTTTATCTTATGTTTATGTTTCCGAATGTTTTTTTACCACTGCATTGTTGGGTGATATTCGTTTTAATTTTTTTTCCTAAGATTGGATATGAATTCGATTTTTTGAGGGAAGCCGATGCTATGGAGAAAATCCGTCGTTTCCTCTATGCAAATAATAAAAAGTCCCCAGTCCAAGTGCCACGAGTGATCCGTAATATATTAACAAGGTATTATGGTTTTTTATTTTCGAATTTCACAGAGCAGCAGCACACAATTCAAGACTCGTTCATTTGAATTTTTTTTTTAATTTAGATTCTAGATTAATGCTCGTCCCTAGAAACGAACCCGATAAAGTTCATTTTTAGTGGATAATTTTCTAATGTTGGGGATTATTGAATTCGAATTGTAGGAGGGTTCTAGTGATGGAATATATAGACGGAATCCCGATTTTGAAGCTCGAAGAGGAGATAGCAAAACGAGGCATAAACCCTGCCGGTAAGGTAGCAGCGGCAGCAAAGCAGTAAGCACTTTTATCGAGGGACCGACCCTCTTTCTCGTGCGTTTCCGTTTCATTTATGAATTTGAAAATCCCCGTAAACGTCAATTTTTAATTGTTCCTCCCGTAATTTTTGTGCCTCGGTTGAGTTTGTTGTTGTGAATGTCAAAATTTATTTTCTCGATTTATTTATTTATTTTTGAAATGCAGGAACATCCTAAAAAGTTTGACGCTTGCTTACGGACAAATGATACTGAAGAGTGGCTTCTTTCACGCGGATCCTCATCCCGGAAATATTTTGATTTGTCGAGGTTCTGAGGTAATTGGAACATTATTTCCGATTTCCACCAATTCCGATCCGAAATTTTCCGATTCTGGAACAATATTTTGCATTCCGAATTCCAAAAATTCCGATTTCGATTTTTTCCCCTTTTTTTGTAATGGAATTGGAATATATAGATAATCCGATTTCCGACCTGATTTTAATTTCCGCAAGTTCCATTTTTTTCCGAAAATTACACTTTCAATACCAATACTATAGTGCATTTTATATTTTAGGTGACTAAAGAATTGGAATTTTCCGAATTCCGCCTATTCTGATCCGAAAATTTCTGATTTTGGGACGAGTTTTTTCAATCAAATTTCCGAAATTCCGATTTTCGATTTTTTTTAAACGGATCTTGAATTAATTTTTCACTTCTGAAAAAAAATCAGAATTTTTCCGAAAATGCTAATCCCGGTCCAATCCGTCTGATTTCCGAAACAATGGCTTGTTTTATTTTCTTGATTGTGCTGACAAAGGTATGTAAATCACCATTTATATATCTATTAATTTTCTTAATAACGATTCTCTATTTCGTTTTCACTAATTAGGTTGCATTGCTCGATTACGGGCAAGTGAAGGATCTTCCGGAGAAATTGAGGCTGGGATATGCTAATCTCGTGCTTGCTATTGCCGATAACGATCCTATTAAGGCATTAGAAAGCTACAGGTGCGCTAATCGTACCTATATAATATATCAATTGCGACATGTCGAAATTAATTTCAATGATTTATTCGAAATGAATTACGACTATTATTGATTTCTCCATTCTTGTTTCGGAAATTCAACGTCGTACGAGATATTTGAACATGCTGTATAAATAAATCTGATTAAATGATGAAATAATTCGTTCAATTCTACTTACGAGTCGTGGCTTTCTTTTGCTGGCTGCTTAAATTTAACATTTTGTGGGTGTAAGAAAATCGAGTTGAAACTTTAGGACATAATTATTATTATTTTTTTTATTGTTGTATTTGTTTGATATATTGAAGATATAAATATATTTTTTTCGATTTTAGGGAGCTTGGTATAAACACAATAACGAAATGTAAAGACGAGCAGAAGGAGTTGCTTAGATTAGCCCAAACAATGTTCGACACAAAGCTACCGCCCGGTGTTACAATGTTGCAACCTTTCTCAGAAGAATCTTCTATTAAAAAAATCGCTGTTCAGGTAATATTAGAATATAGATTATCACTAAATTAAATTATTGCGTTATTAAATTAGTCGTAATTCCACCCTAAATTTTATATTTGGTACTATTCTATGGTGATTTAGGCTTTTCCCGAAGAATTATTCTCTGTTCTTCGTACGGTGCATTTACTGAGAGGGCTTAGTGTTGGGCTTGGGATTAACTATTCTTGTGCTGAGCAGTGGAGACCTATTGCTGAAGAAGCTTTATTTCTTGCTGGGAGGCTAACCGGTGAGGGTTTTTTTTTTTTTTTTTTCATTTTAATTATCAATTTTAATGAATTGATTAATAATTTATTTATTTTTTAATTGTATCAGATAAAGATATAAAAAGAAGTTCGCGATCACGACGTGGTATTTTGAAAAGAATATTCGGGAGTTAAGAGGTAAACGGTAACTAACGATAAAGTCGATAGGGTTGCTGTCAATTGATCTGTGAGCTGAGGTTCTGGAATTATTATATGCTCGCAATTTATATGTATTCTATTCGATTATTAAATTTAGTGTCAGTATATGTATACTTTTAGTCACGGTCACGTTCGTTTATTTACTATGGGACTAATTTTGGTACTCGAAAATTTTCAAGATTCTTAATAATAAAATTCTTTTTGTCCTTGTCCCTTCTCTTCTATGATTGTAATATTTGATAAGTTTATAATTTACCTTGAGGTAAGTATTATATGGTCAATTTTACATCTGAAATGCTAAATTTCGTCTTGGTTTTAGTAATACTAGGGGTGAAATTCGGACGGAATTGATCGAAAATGGTTTTTTCAAATTTTTTTCGGCAGTTCAAAATAGTTTCCAATTTTCGTTCCAATAAAACCAGAACTCAAAAATTCATTTCAATTTTGGAATGCGGTCTTGGAAAAATTCAGAAGTTGCATTAATTCATAATATTTGTTCCAAATTAAAAAAATAATAGGAATTTTTAGAATTTCTTTTTGTAATTTTTTATTATTTTCCAGCAAAATAAAGAAATTCAAAACAAAAGGTCGACAAAATGCAATGTAAACAAGAACAACATAAATAGTTCAACAAATTAAAGCTAACTTAGTTCTTGCAATGTTCTTGTGACATAAGAAATATAAATTATCATAATTGGATATTTATATTTTTCATATAATATATATCATAAATTATATTATAGAAATATGAAATATAACATAAAATTTTATATAATTTTGTATACAATTCCAGTTCCGTTCAAAAAATAACTGGAAATATCAAAAAATTGGAATTTCAAAAATCGGAATTAACAAAGGGTTCCAACTTCGGATATTTTAGGATTGAAATCGGCAGAATGCGAATATTCCATTCCAATTTCCACCCCTAACTAATACCGTTTGAAAAACCATTATTTTTCTATTTCTAACTCCATTCCCCTCTACACCAAATTCTTGAAACCCTTTCCTAAACCCCTAAATTCACTCTCAGAAACTCAATTCAAGAGCCCTAATAATAATTTATTGAGGTTCTATTTTTGTTTGTTAATGGAGAGATATATATTAAAATGGAGAGATATATATTTTAACTTTTTATTTTTATTTGTTATTGGATGCATGGTTTCACAAATATTTTATTTTACCGAAATGTTTTCACATTTTTCTTCTTTCAAATTGTTGTAGTATATTGATTTCATGACTATTTTCATTATAATTATCCTCCTTTGCTATTAAAATAATTGTAGTATATTGATTTGAGGGTAAACAACATAAAACTTCCCTGTGTTATGGAAAATCTGCACCAAATCCCCTTGTGTTTTATTTTACTTTGCACGAAATTCCTTTTTCCGTTAAAATTTAATACCGATAGCTATAAAGGGGGTTTTATGCAAGTTTTTTTGTAACATAGGAGGATTTGGTGCATGATTTTGCAAAACAAGGGGGTCTACGCAAATTAATTTATTCATTTAAAATTCAAATTATTTTCATAAATTAAGTCGAATATATCTATTAATTTAAAATATGAGATTAAGAAAATAATACTTGAGATGGAAGTTGAAACAAATTCTCAAATTATTTAAGTTCTTTTCATATATAATTAATCAAAAATAAATTATAAACATATATAACAATTCTAATAAAATAATTATATAATTTAAAAATTCAAAATCATACATTAATAAATTATATCATATAAAAATTGATTTTTTTTGAAAAACATTCCCCACACCTATTAAAATTTTATTTTTCATATTGTAACTGAATAAATTAATTTTTGCATAAAATCCCCTTGTATTGTAGAAAATATGCACCAAATCCCCCTATATTACAAAAAACTTGCATAAAACCCCGTCTATAGTTAACGACATTAACTTTTAACGGAAAAGAGGATTTCGTGCAAAGTAAAATAAAACACAAAGGGGTTTTATGCAAGAAAAAAAAACACAAGGGGATTTGGCGCATATTTTTCTTAAGGCATGGAGGTTTTATATTGTTTACCCATTGATTTCATGGATCCATTTGATTTTTTGTTTTTTTATTCATATATATTAGACTTATTGTCTAAATGGTTACACTCAATTTGAAGATTTGAGTCAACGGATGTTTCCTATTTATAGTACATTAGTTTATGATTACTTTTTTTTTTTTTTTTTTTGATGAATCATTAGTTTATGATTACGTGCTATGACAATCTAGATTATATATATATATATATATACGCGTGAGACTCAAATTGAGTAGCAACATCACAAAGAAATGATATCATATTGTAATGTGATTACAAGAGTTATACTCTATACACAAGTGAGGAAATATGTTGGTTTGAATGAGTAAACCCCAGAAGTGGGTGAATAACGTAATATTTCAGAAGTGTGTGATCCGTTTAACTAAAGTCTATTAGCTCTAGTAACATACATATCTATTCCTATAATTTGAGAATATTTTTGCAGTTTTGGTGACATAAATGAGAAATGGTAGCTACTCATATCACTTTCGATGATAATACCGAAACATTCATTGTCAACAAGAAAAATGATTGACAAAAGATGATAAAAATAAAATTCCGATTAAACTTACTCTCTAGATGAAAAGAGAGGCATTTGATATCAATAGTTCTCAAATTCTTTTGTTGTATCAATAAAGTTATTTAGAGAATTATAATTTATATTGAAATGCATATTCATGTATTTAAGTGAATTTGTTATTCTGAGTTTGAAAATAAAATGAACATGTAGTCCTTTAATACTCCCTATTATGAAACGTAAACAATGTGCATTTATGTCCTGGTTGGAATATTGAGTTAAGGAACAAATGAGTTTAATCACATGAGTTATGATAAACTTTATTGGTACACGATATTGGGCCCATCGGGCGGGAATGACCCTGATCAACTAGTCCTCACTCGCAGTTATACTCGCAACTGGTGGTGAGTAACTGCGAGTTCGTCCTTCGAGCGAGACAAGCAGTACTCCATTCCACAATTCGCTCTATTGATATATTTATTGCTCTTGTTTTATACAATGTGCTTTCGCTTCATATTCTTCAGCAGAGTAAATGTATATAATAATTTTGAGTTAATTAATTGTTTAATTTAATTTTTTTTTTTTTAAAGTTGTAGTGCCGCATGTGCTGTCAACTTGACATTAATGTAGCACAAGCGGGTCTTTTCGAATCTCCTCCCTCTCTTCTATAAAAGGGAGAACCCTCTCTCTTCTCCTCCTTTAGCCACTCCCCTTTCTTCTGGCCACTTTTCTTCTTTCTTTTTCTTCTCCGGCGAAATTAGTTTTCTCCTCCTCCAGCTCTTTCTCCTTGCCTAGGTAACCCCTTTTCTCTTTTGCTTGTGTGGCTCTCTATTTCTCCAAATTAACGCTTTGGAGTTTTTGTAGTCGTTTTGTTAAATTTTATAGTCGTTTTCACAGTCCTTTACAACCATAATATATATATAGAGATCCAAATCGTCGAACTTTTAGTGGATAAAAGCTGGACATTGAATATATATGTGTTTCAAGCCCATATTGGGTTCATTTTTTTCGATATGTAGTTGATTTTTACTTTTCTTGCTGTTCAAATACAATTGTTTTGTTGTAGCTGATTTCGATAATTTGTAGTTGGTTTCGGTGATTTTGTAGTTGATTTCGACGATTTTGAAGTTGATTATGATTTTTTTGTAGTAATTTTCAATAATGTTGTAGTTAATTTCGTTAATATTGTAGTTGGTCTCATTGATTTTGTAGCTGTTTTCTATATAAATTGTAGTTAATTTAAATCTCTTGTCATGAACTTATTTGCCATTTACCCTATTTTCTAATCGATCTCAAGTCAAACTTCATAACTTATCAATCAATAATACATGTTCATGTTCGATTCATCTTATCAACAAACATAATTCAAACATCTAAATCGTTTTGATTTTCAATCTTAGTAAGGGAAGACAACATTAAAATTGCACTGTAGGCATATTTATGTAATTTGAGATTAAGGGCCTTATTTAAAAACCCGGTTGGGCCGCAAAGCAAAGAAGAGAGAGAGAGAGAGAGAGAGAGAGAGAGAGAGAGAGAGAGAGAGAGAGAGAGAGAGAGAGAGTATGGATATTGTAGAAGTATCAATTTGGAAGAAGTAAGAGAAATATTCATATTCGTTTCGCTCTAAAATTGCAGGATCAAAATACAAGTTGTCTCCATATTGCTGCTTAAAGAAAGATAAGTTAGTTAGATAATTGCGGGAAAAAAAGAAGGAAACACTAGGAATTTCGTATACAAGTACACGAAATAATTGTCTACATTTCGTGTACAAATGAATGGAACAAAAAATAAGAGAGTATTTATCCTTTATTTCGTACAGAAAATCACGAAATATGATTTAAAATTTCCTAGTGTTATGCACGAAATTATTGATAAAACAGAATACAAAATTAATTTCTTGAAGTAAACCACGAAACTTAATACATAATTTCATGATATCTTACACGAAACGAATAAAAATCGATGATTATTCGACAAAAACGTATTTTTTTTAATCTCATTATTGGGAACGACGTTGGCCATGTTGATAATTGTTGTGTTCTAACTGATTGTAGCAAAAAAAATCATGATATACAAAATTATGTTATTTGGAGGTTGGGAGAATTTGGAAAAAGTTAAAAGGTTTCTCGACAAATAAATTATTTTGTAATGGTAAGGGGGAAGATGCTCTAAGGGCATCTCCTATGGAATGGGGGAGGGTTGAGGTGTATACTGAGAAGGGGGTGAGGCTGGGGTGGGGGGCAGGCTTTTGTGTTTTTTTTTTTGTTTTTTTTCCTTTCTTCTCTTTCCACATTAGTATTTCCCTTTTTATTTTTTTTCTTTTGTTTCTTTATATATTTTCTTATTTATTTAAATTTATTTTAATTCTTTCTTTTTCTTTCCTTTTTGTTTCTTTCTTTTTTCTTTATTTATTTTCATTTTATTATTAATTTCTATTATTATTATTATTATTATTATTATTATTATTATTATTATTATTATTATTATTATTATTATTATTATTATTATTATTATTATTATTATATGGTGATAGTGGTGTTGGAAAAAAATGGAAGAAAAAGATTGGTCGACTTGACGAAAAATGGGTTGGGGTCGAGGTCGGGGTCGGGGAGCCCGGCGGAGCCGCCCCTATCGACAGGAGATGCCCTAACAATAGAAGACAACATTTACATTGCACTATAGGGACAATAATGTAATTTGAGACTAGGCCCTTATTTAAAAACTCGGTTGGGCAAAGCAAAGAAGATTAATAAGAGAGAGAGAGAGAAAGAGTAGAGAGAGAAAATGGATACAGTAGGTGTGTTTGGTGGAGCAACAGCGACTCCCTATGTTTCATCTTCTTCCTCACTCGCAAGAAATGGCCGCTGCTTATCGTGCGCACCCTCCCAAAACCTTAACCTGCGCACCTCCCACCTCGCCGCCTTCCGCCCACCTTCCCACCTCTCCACCCACCCCTCCTCCTCCAAAACTCGCCCTAACAAGCTCCGCAAATCCCGCATATTCCTTCCCCATTTAGTTGCTTCCATGGTGAATTTCTTTTCTTTTTTTCAGTCACAATTTTTCAAGGATTTTGTGTTTTATTATTTTTAATTGGGTACAGGTTGAAGTGGAAGAGAGTTACATTATGATTAAACCAGATGGAGTTCAACGCGGCCTCGTAAGAAATTCTTTATTTAGCATTAATGGATTTTCTCTCTTTTTTTTTTAATTAGCGACGGATTTTTTGTTACTGTTTAATTAGCGACGGATTCTGTGAAATTGGGCGTAGGTTGGAGAGATAATTTCCAGGTTTGAGAAGAAGGGTTTTAAGCTTAAAGGATTGAAGCTTTTTCAATGCCCCAAAGAACTAGCTCAGGTTCTTTTCTTTATATATATATATATATATATATATGATGGATTTTGACTCTGAAAAATTGTGTCTTTAAACAGATTAACACATTTGACTTGTGTTGTTTCTTGTTTATTTTCATTGCTTTTAGCATTGTAATTACTTGCTTTGCAGATGTGTTTGTGTTGTTTGTGTGTGTGTGTGTGTGTGTGTGTGTGTGTGTGAGTGGAGCACTACAAAGATTTGCAGTCGAAACAATTCATCCCCAATTTGATTGTTTATGTGTGTGTGTGTGTGAATAATGGTTACAGGAGCACTACAAGGATTTGCAGTCGAAATCATTCTTCCCCAATTTGATCGACTATATTACATCTGGTCCTGTCGTGTGTATGGTACGCTTCTCCCCTCGAACAAATTTAAATCGTCTTTTCTGTTCGACTCATCCTTGTAATAAAAATCAAAATTGTTTAACTTTAAAAAATGTGTTAACTGTTTATTTGATCAAAAAGGCGTGGGAGGGCGTAGGTGTTGTTGCCTCAGCACGCAAGTTAATCGGAGCGACTAATCCACTTAACGCCGAACCGGGCACCATTAGAGGAGATCTTGCCGTTCAAACCGGAAGGTCAAACCCTTTAAATCTTGAAAATATTCGTGAACTTAAAGAATCTGTAACTTTATCTCGTATATTTAAGCACTTGAAATCGTTTGTTTGTTATATCTTAAAATAATATTATTCCCTATGTTATATTGGCAGGAATGTTGTTCATGGAAGCGACAGTCCTGAAAACGGCAATAGGGAAATAGGTAAAACTTTCGTTCCAACTTTTGCTGCAGCTTCTATCTTTTAGAACCCGAATAAATTTTTTAAATTTTTAATTCATTTTCACGATTTGATTACAGCTCTATGGTTCAAAGAAGGAGAAGTGGTGGAATGGACACCAGTTCAAGAACCGTGGTTGAAGGAATAGAGTTTTTCTTATTCTATAACTCGTTTTGAGGCTGCCCCACACACATTAACGAGAGTTCTCGATTCAATTTTTTTTTTCCGGCATTTCTAACTTACGAGAAATGTAACAGTTCAATTTTCAATTTGTGCGAAGTTTTGAAGAAATTGTTCGATTCATCATACGTGATCTGCAATTTTTCTTTATCTTTATTCGTTTTTGGATAAAGCAGAATAATTCTTATCTTCATTTATTTTTATTTATTTTTTGATCAGTTACGTGTCTGCGATTATGCTTAAGTATTTGGTGAATTGACACCCGGTGTACTTTATCGACTGTAGTAATACCATATTCGTGTGTAGGCGCAGGTAAATTATCATTATTTATCAGTCGAAATTTTGTTTAAAATATAAAATTTACAGGCAATTTCAACTCATGGCAACTACCGATTTTAATTTGTGGAACTGCCGATTCAAAACTATGGTCGTGTATCTATATTGTTAGTAACACACCAGAAGGTGAAACAGAAAGTAAAAATAACTAACTCAATTGCATAGCTATATAGAGAAATCAAGAATCGACGGTGAAGAACAATTACAGTTACAAACACAATCGAGATGTGTGAATTACATCGTATTACACAATAAACGAACAACATCACCCACCCCTTTTAGTACAACATATTGCTGCTAATTACGGTCCACAGATTAAAATATCTGAAAATCCCGAACCAAACATAAAACGGAACCAATGTTTTCCCGATCTCAGTTTCCGTCGTCAGCCATTTTCTAACCGTGTCAACTTCCAGACACAGTCAAAACACTTGAGGAAGAAGAAGATGAATAACCACTCTCTACAACCATCGCCTCTGTCTCGTTTGAGTTATTATGTGCATCTTGTGAACTTTTATATTTTGAGAATAAATAATGAATAGACATACTCTTACTCCGTTTCTCGTTTGACGAGCACACTGTGGATTGGAAACTAACACTAGAGTCACCCGATATAGAATCGCTCGAAGTACAATCAGCATCAGCAGCAGCAGTAATACCCTCCCCAGGCGAATCAGTTGCCATGGTACAACTATCCTCGGGGTTGTACCTTGGATTACAGTGAGAGCCTTGTTTGAGTTTCAGAAGGGTCGATTCTACAACCAGTTTCGATATAAAAATAGTGTAAGCGTTATTTTCCGAGAATGAAATATGCAAAATAGTATCATATCACCAATGTTAAAAACTCAAATATTACAACCTTGTAATAATTTCCTTCTCAGTTAGTCATACTTTTTTACCAATTATCAGTGGCATAACAATGAAGGGCCTGGGGGTGGGGGGCAGCCGCCCCTCCAAGAAAGAAAACCAACTTTTTTTAGTTACTTTTTGACATGATATTTTATAAATATGTGTTTCCAATTTTTTCTTCTTCTCTATTCTCTTGTGTTAATTTACCTATCCTAGCAACTATTTATGAATAACTCTAAAAAAAAATCGGGGGCGCTGCCCTGAACCCCCGAAAAATTTAACCTACGGCTACATGTATTAATTCCACACAAAAATACCCCTCCGACAATTATCTTAGTTGTATCTGGAAAATCAATCTAAGAAGAACATATCCTGAACCATTTCTCCGACATAATAATTAGTGGGAATACAGCAGTTCTTTCTTATTCCGCTCGACCTCAGTATCTCACCTAAAAAAATATAAATTTCGGAAGTCGAAAACTTCATGATTCAACGAACGAAGCAAGTATAAGAGAACTTATAAAATCCTCAGTTCATACTAAATTTCGAGGTATCGATGTTAATTCGAAATAGTTACGCCAAGCCTCGTCTTCAAATCTAATAAATCCAACCAAAGAGCAACTTATTGCATTCTCAGTTCCATAAATCTTGTCTCGGTTCCCAATTCAAACAAAAGCAAATTGAGATAAATGCCCCAGACTGTGCTATCATTTTAATTATTTACAATTACAACCCATATTTGATTCAAAATTATGAATAATTTATAAAAAAAATCCCCAATTCGTATTCAAATCCAAGCAGCAGGAAAACCTAATTAACTCCATAAAATATTTCCTAACCCTAAAAAAGAAGGAACATACACGCCGGCCCTTTCAGAACGACGTCGTATAACAGTAACGAATCAAGCAAGGATCTGAATTTCTTTTAACCTAATTGAAGAAATGAAGAAGAAATTAAATACCATAGATGGAGAGAGAGTCGTGTTTGATGATCTTGGAAGGGGGTCTTTCCATTTCAAGAAGTTCCAAAGAGCTGATTGGCGATGCTCTCACTCTCCCAAACATTCTTCTGCGCTATCTCCACCTTCACTGTGTGCAGCAGTTCGGGGGTGGGGGTGGGGGTGGGGTGGGGTGGGGGTGGGTTGACGGGGAAGAGTCTGAAATATGTAATTTTGATTTTTGAATATTTGGGTAATCGACGCGCCAAATTGGACGCGAAAAGTTACGATGGGGGGCGGGAACCATTGGTGAAATAAATACTGCAATCTTTAAAACTTTCTATAAACAAATTCTCTCTAAATAAAAACGCATCCTTGAAAAGTCAAAATATAAAAATATAATTTTTTTGCAAGCTCAAAAGTGTTTGCTAATTTATAGGGGAAGCTCAAAAGTGCTAATCTTAATTTTTTTTTTCTCCTCCATATAAAAATATAAAATAAAATTGCAAGCTCAAAAGTGTTTGCTAATGCATGAGCTAAATTATAGGGGAAGGAACCGGCACTCCAATTGCAAGCTCAAAAGTATTTGCTAATGCATGAGCTAAATTATTACAAGTGCGAGGAACAAAAGAAAATTTAAGACGAAATGAACGATAAAGTAAGAGTCCGAATGCCTCTAGATATGCTCCAAATGGGCATAAATTAGCGGCTTCATCCCTAAGTGCCGTAAAGAGTTGCTGGTAATCTCCTTCGAGGATCATCGAGTTCCAACATTTAGCCTATGCCATTTGGATCGCTTTGAGGGCTGCGTGGGCTTCTCCTTCTACCGCTTGGACAATTCCTGGGAATTGTTTCGGGTTTGGTCCTACAGTGGACCAAAGCATGTACGGTTTTTTAACAGTTTCATGTGATACCATCACATGGAACTGTTAAATAAAAAATTAAATTGAGATATATTTAAATGAATTCAATATAATAAGATTTTATATATATTTCTCATTTATTTATTCAATGTGTTATATTATTAATTACATTGTTTATATTGTGCATTTGATTGTGGTACACCGTGCCTGTGATGAATTGGTCATGTACATGTACGATAAAGAGTTTTGTTAAGTTTTATGAAGCTTCAATATTTTGACTAATCTTATATATAAAAGAAAGAAACGTTGGGCAACCTTAAAAAAACCCTAATGGTGTTTCTGTAATTATTTATTTTTAATATTTTTTATGCTAATTTTCTAACTATAATTTTCAACAATTATCAATCTCCTATTTTTCATCAATATATCTCAAAACTTAAGAGATAAAGATAGAAATTCGATTTGTTAAATCTTAATCTATATATTTGGATTATAAATATTATTATGCAATATTTAAAAAAAGTAATGTTATATATAATATGAATAATACCATATTATTAAATTTTACTATGTACTATATTTTCTTATTATGTATTAAATTGATTATTTTTTTCACTTTTTAAATAATATCCCGTGCATCGCACGGGCAAAAAATGCTAGTCTAATTAAAGGCACACACTTGAATATAAGTTTTTTTTTTTTTTACTTACAAATTTGCATAAAAATATAAATATTACGTCTAGATTGACACATTAAGATTTTTATATCTAAAATAATTTTTACGAGACTAATTTTACGAATCATACCTCACATGCACGCCCAAGCTCGGTGTGAAAAATCACATTCATGCCTAGTTTGGGCGTGGGAAAGATATCATTTTTTAGGTTTTTATATGCATATAAATAAAGTTTGGAAAAACTACTTTTAGATGTTTGCAAAATCAATTTTTGTTTTTTAGATTATCTTAAAATAAGTTGTTTTAAGCTCTAATTTTAAAAGCATTCTTCGACGTGCTTTTTCAATTGAAGTTGGTTTTTCAGCGTATTTGCAAACATCTTCAACTTCTACAAATAAACACTTAAAATCAATTTAACTCATAATCACTAACTTCTGTTTTTAAATAAGTTTTTAAAACACTACCTTAGTATATATCTATATTGCAAATATTTTCTAGTACTTAGGACGAAAACTCTATTTTTTTTTTTTTTTTCATTTTTCATTTTTTGAATAATAGGAGTTTAATGTGCAAATTCTATTTCTAAGTCCATATTTATTAAGGGATATACATGACTATTTGTTGAAATTTCTAAGAAATCTGATTGATCTAAAAGAAAAAATCTGGATTTCTTCCCGTGCTGCATATACTCATCTCCAGAATTTACAGTTCACTCCTTTATCGTTTTAGAAGTGCTCAGTTTAGTCTCCCAAATTTATAATTTTACAGTTTAGCCCCAAACTTTTCAGAATTTGCAGTAAGAGTCTGTCCTTTCAGAATCTGGCAATCTGCAATTATGTATATATTTTAGAATTTCCAACTGTCATTGAAGTTTTCAAAATTGCTGTTTGTGTCCCTAAGGTTTGCAAAATTTATTATTAGGTCCGTAAGTTTTTGAAAATTTCAATTTGATCCTTGAATTTTCAGAGTGTTCAAAATATTTAGATTTTATAATATTTTGATTCGATATACTAACAAATTTATTTCTTCAAAAAACAGATTTGTTAATTGGATGACATGCTATATCACATGTTGTATTACATGTAAACAATAGTTTGTTATTTCGGAAATTAAATATTTTGAGCCCAAATTAGGAGATATTCACATGACGTAATTTTAATTGTCATTTTGATGAGACCGTTTTTCAGCCGTTAGGGGGCGATAAGAAGTCGGTTCATGTAGAAAGGCGTAAAATTACATAAAATGATTTTTGCCTTAATTTGATTTATGCATAAAGAAAATTAGCACACGTGATTTTTGCCTTAATTTGATTTGTGCAACAATTTTATAAGTAAAATATTAGATGCATTTTGACAAAATATTACAACTTGAAGCAAATAAGTATGCTGCAAATGAATGCGAGAGAAAATGTCATGCAAGGCACATTGATTGCACATTGTGATTGCAACATAGACGCCGAAGAAGGGTGAAAATGTTATGGTACACTACGGCAAACCAGTTATACTTTATACATATAAGAAGTGAATATCACTAAACTAAAGTTTACTAGCATTAATAGCATACAATCATCATCTTTATTTCATTATATTAAAAGATTTGTCTTGAAGACGACGTTGGGGATGTCTCAATACAAATATCTATTCCTAAGATTTGAGAATCGTTGTCAGTTATGGTGACATAATTGAAAAATGGTAGCTACACATATCACTTTCAATGATAATATCGAACCATTGACCGTCAACATAAAAGTTGATTGACAAAAGATGATAAAAATAAAATTCTGATTACCGTACTCTCTAGGTAAAAAAAAGAGGCATTTGATACTAGTAGTTCTCAAATAATTTTGTTGTATCGATAAAACAATATAACGAATTAGAATTACTTTTGAAATGCATATTCATGTATCAAATTGAATTTGTTACCATTAAGTTTAAAAAATAAAATGAACAAGTAGTCCCTTAATTCTTCCCCCATATTATTGTTAAACTAAAACAATGCGCGTTTAAGTCTTGGTACGACATTTATTTGAAGGAACAAATGAGTTCAAGCACATGAAGTATAACAAGACTAAGGGATATTTTTTATCAAACGATGTGCTTGAACAAAAGCCCGATGATATTTTGTTAAACAAATAGATCAATACTCCAATTATATGTGATAGTTAGCAAAATATTGTTTAATATGTAGAAATAGAGGAAGATACCGATTTCATATATCTGTGTCTAGAATGTTGTAAATACAATTTAAATGATTTAATTCGCCGCAAAACTTCAACATCATACCTTGAACTGTGGACGATTAACGCGACAATCTATCTGCAACTTTATTAAACTATATTTTTATCAAAGAGCCCCTTTTGGTAATTGATGTTTTCACTTTATCACACTTGTTCTTTATTTCATTGATTATATTTATCTATCATCTTGTTATGTTTTTTTGATTCTAAACATGACAAACTCCTAAACTATTTATATGAGGAGCACAATATTGTTTTTGAAAAATGAATTTTTTTTATATATATATATATATATATATATATATATATATATATATATATATATATATATATACACTTTGTGCACATCTTTCTCGATTTTAACACAAAAATAACATGATAAACTCATAACAAATGATCATGACCAGTTTAATTTTCGTACAACATAAATACAAAAAAAAAAAAAATGGGAGGAACGTAATATTCCATCAACGAATTGACCTAGAATCGATCCGTTAACCACATATTCGTTAATTGTTGACCATGTACTGGCCCGTGAGTCGTGAACCAGACTGTGGGATACGTGCTAGTTACAGTTTAATACACCATAATTGCGAATAAATAGTTAGAATGGTCGGTTTAAGAGATGAAATTGTAAAGAAAATCGTCAAAAAAATGGCCTGTAATCTAACATACGGCCCAACAACACAACCCAAATTTTAATTTTCTTTTATGAGGCACACCCAAACCTAACCTAACTGAAACACGTGGATTTCCACAATGTGTTTTTAACTCTCTTACTTTCAAACTAAATTTTAGTTATGGCTTAGTGGGCTAAGTATAATGCTTAGTGGGCTAAGTAGTGCTTAGTGGGTTAAATTGTGGATATTATTTTAAACTACTAAACTAACCCACTAACCCATTTTCTTGAGTGCTCTTGTAGTTGGTTTTCTTGCAGATCATGGGCTGAGGAGTGGAAGCTTGGAATGTCTATAAATACCAACTTCAAGACTCAAGAAAATTTAAGGATTCGAAGAAACATATACCGAGAGCTGAAAATAATTCATGAGAATTTTAGTGTGTTTCTAGAATCTGTTGTACGTACTCCTCACGAGTACATTCTTTGAAATCTAGAATTTTTAGTATTTATCTTTTTGTTTCTAGATTTGGTTGTAAGAATTATCAAGCTAGTGATTCATTCATAAGGAAGAAGTTTTTGTACTTCTTCTCTTTGTATTCTTGTAATACTGTTTTAATATAAGTTTTTACGTCCTTTAAAGGGCAAGTTCACAAGTTTTTACTTGTGAACATTTTTAATCTGAGTATTGCTTTTATATTTCCGCTGCATGTTTATACAAGTGTCATAACACTTTATATAACATCTCTATATTAAACGAATTCGGGACCATAAATTCTTTCAATTGGCATCAAGAGCCAACACTTGACGTATACTAAGTGTTTGTTCCTTTTTTTTTCAGAAATGAATTCGTGATGGATACTCAGATGACTGCTTCTATGCGACCTCCTGTACTTGATGGCACAAACTACACCTACTGGAAAGTCAAGATGAGGGCGTACATCAAAGCCATTGATGAGAGAGCCTGGAGATCTATTCTTACTGGATGGAAGCCACCAACTATCACATATGCGGATGGGGATGTATTTCCCACACCAGAATTACGGTGGATAGCAGACGATCTATCAAATGCCAATCAAAACTCAAAGGAGTTAAATGCAATCTTTAATTCAGTAGACTTAACAATGTTTAAATTGATCTCTGTGTGCACTTCTGCGAAAGATGCATGGGAGGTTCTTCAGCTACATTGTGAAGGATCAGACAGTGTCAGAAGAACTAAGCTCAGATTACTCTCTTCCAAATTTGAGAGACTCAGGATGGAAGAAACTGAAACAATTTCTCAATACATTGAGAAATTGATTGATTTAACTAATGAGTTTCAATCCTTAGGTGGTCCTTTGAGCAATGAGACACTGGTGAACAAGGTACTGAGAACTCTTCCAGAAAGATTCAGCATGACAGTTACTGCAATTGAGGAGGCCAAAGACACATCATCTCTACGTCTGGACGAATTAATTGGTAGCTTAAAGTCTAGAGAGATGAACTTTGAAGATCAAAGAAAGGAGAAAGGTAAGGCTATCTCAAATGCACTCCATGCAGAACTAGAAAATGAAGAAGTTGCTACGGAATATGATGATGATGCAGAGAAATGTCTCAACAATGTGGCATTCCAGATTCAGAAATTCAATAGGGCATACAGACGAAGTGGAATCAAGCCCAGACAGTTATTTCCAGATGGCTCTCCACAAAATCGACAAACTCAGCCCCGGAACAGAACTATTCCACAGAGGACATTTCCTCAAACATCTTCTCAAAACACTTTAAAAAATTCTTCATTTATTCGTTCAAATTCTGAACCACCTAACTTGGATCATATTAAATGCAGGGCTTGCTCAGGATTTGGACATTATGCTAATGAATGTGCAAATACCTTGAGAAGAAGAGGAATGAGCCTGATTTGTGCTGTCAGTGATGAGGAGGAAGAGCAACCTGAACAGACAGAGGAGCAACAATCCACTAAACATGCTCTTTCTGTCAGATATATCACTGAAAATTCTTCTGAAACAAAATCACAAGGAGTTTCTCTAGATGCTGCAACACTTTCTGAAACACTTTCAGTAACTGAAATTTCTGAGTTAGATAATGATCATTATACATGTTTGAACTCTATTTCTTTGAATGCAGCAGAATACAGTAAAAAAGTAGTAGGATATGAGGAATAAATGTATAAGAAATTGTTCAGCGACTTGGAGAAGAAGACTCATGCTCTAGATGCAACCAACAAGGAAAATTCTTCCCTTAAAGAAACAATCACCCATTTGGAGGTTGGTATCACCAGGAAGGATCTTGAACTGGCAAAGGTGAAAGATGAACTCAAAGAAGCAACTCTAGCAATCAAGAGGATGAATACCGGCACAACTAAACTCGAAGAGATTGTGTCACTGGAGAAGTACAACAAAAATGAAGGTCTAGGGTTCAAAAAACAAGTGAAGAAACACAAGCCTGCAAAGAAGAAGGAAATTGTCTTTGTAAAAGAGAAGGGTTCAAATGAAAAGAATGCAGAAATTCCACAGTCACCACTTCAGAGTCCAGAATAAGGGGATACATTTGTCATTACTGTTTCGCACCAGGACATATCCGTCCATTTTGTGAGAAACTAAGTAGTGACAAAATGTTGTACATGATGAGTCACATCACTCCAGGGAACACCTCCAAGAAAAAGGTAGAATTTACCGAAAAAGAGTGTAGAATATAGACTCCCAAATGTAAACTTATGTGCAAAGCAGTATACATTTCTTTAAATGCTAACTTTTCAGGTTCATGGTACTTTGATAGTGGATGCTCTAGGCACATGACTGGAACTAAAGAATTTCTATCAAACTACCATACACTCAATGGTGGACGTGTAACCTATAGAGGAGGAGCTAAAGGCAAAGTGGTTGGACGTGGATTGCACCTCCTTAATGGACCGAGGTGGCGTCATCCGGAGTACTGCCTCTACTTTGTCTTGATTTACCTTGATGCCTTCTTGAGTAATTACATATCCAAGAAATTTTCCAGCCTTAACCCCAAACCCACATTTTTCAGGGTTAAGCTTCATCCCATAAAGGCGAAGGGTGGCAAATGTTTCAGCCAAGTCGGCGAGGTGTGTCGAACGCTTCTTGCTTTTAACCAACATGTCGTCCACGTAGACTTCTATATTACACCCGAGCTGGGCCCGAAACATCTTATCCATCAACCTTTGGTACGTAGCCCCTGCATTCTTCAAGCCGAATGGCATCACTACATAGCAGTAGGTGCCGGTGGCTGTGATAAAACTGACTGCGGATTGATCTTTCTCGTCTAATGGGATCTGATGGTATCCTTGTGAGGCATCCATCATGCTAAGCAGTTAGCACTCCAACAAATGCCAAAGTGGGTGAAGTTTGTCAAAGAACTCGTAACCAAGGGACGGAAATTGCAAGGAAACGAAATGATTCAACTCACCGAACAGTGTAGTGCAATCCTTACGAGACCTCTCCCTCAAAAACTCGGCGACCCAGGTAAGTTTACTATCCCTTGTACAATAGGAGATAATTTTTTTCGATCACTCATTGATTTAGGGGCTAGCATCAACCTTATGCCTTTTTCTATATATAAGAGTCTTGGGTTAGGTGAAATTGAACCAACGGCTATAACACTCCAATTAGCCGATAGGTCTCTAGTCTACCCAAAGGGGGTTTTAAAAGATGTCTTAGTGAAGGTTGACGAATTTATTCTTCCTGCTGATTTTGTGATTCTTGATATGGATGAAGATAGAGAAATCCCAATTATTTTGGGAAGGCCGTTTTTAGCTACTTCACGTACTGTTATTGATTGTGCTAGTGGGGATCTCACCATGACGGTGCATGACCAAACTATTAAATTTAACATTTTTAATGCAATTAAGAGTCCGCACAATTCTAATGAGTGTTTTTCTATTGATTTAGTGGAGTCTTGTTCTTTCGAAAATTTTGATTCGTTACTCTTGAATTCTTTGGAGGCATCTTTGGTTGTAGGTAACGATTGTGGAGATGAAAGAGTGGAGGAGCAAATTTGTTGGTTAGATTCCGGCGACTTTCTCGCTCGGCAAAAGTTTGAAAGTTTGGATTTGGCCACCCTTACCACCCCCAAGGCATTCAAAACGTCATTGGAGAAACCACCACAGCTTGAGATGAAAGAATTACCCGCACACCTCAAATATGCCTACCTCGGTAAGAATGATACTTTTCCGGTAATTATCTCACAATCTCTATCTACTTTGCAGGAACAAAGGCTATTGGAAGTACTGCGGGAACACAAGTTGGCGCTTGGATGGAAAATTGCGGATAGCAAGGGAATTAGTCCTTCATTGTGTATGCACAAAATCATCTTGAATGATCAACAACATCCGTCAGTAGAGCAGCAAAGGCGTCTCAACCCTATCATGAAAGAGGTAGTCAAGAAGGATATTCTCAAGTGGCTTGACGCAGGTATTATTTATCCGATTTCTTATAGCGCATGGGTAAGCCCCGTTCAATGTGTTTCTAAGAAAGGAGGTATGACAGTTATCCGTAATGCAAATAATGAATTAATTCCATCTAGAACAACAACGGGTTGGCGAATTTGCATGGATTATAGGAAATTAAATAAAGCCACTAAAAAGGATCACTTTCCTTTACCTTTTATTGATCAAATGCTTGATAGATTGGCAGGTAAAGAATTTTATTGTTTTTTAGATGGATATTCGGGATATAATCAAATAGCTATTGCACCGGATGATCAACACAAAACCACATTTACATTCCCTTATGGTACTTTTTCATTTAGACGCATCCCTTTTGGTTTATGTAATGCACCTGCTATTTTTCAGCGGTGCATGATGGCTATTTTCACCGATATGGTAGAGAACGGTTTAGAAGTATTTATGGATGACTTCTCTATTTTCGGTGATACTTTTGACACTTGTCTTTGCATGTTGGCTAAGGTTTTACGCAGGTGTGAAGAAACCAATTTGGTGCTAAATTGGGAGAAGTGCCACTTCATGGTGCATAAAGGAATTGTGCTTGGGCATAAAATCTCGGGAGAAGGCTTGGAAGTGGACAAAGCAAAGATTTCCACAATTGAAAATCTTCCGCCACCTATTTCGGTCAAAGGAATTAGGAGTTTTCTTGGACATGCGGGCTTTTATCGGCGTTTTATCAAAGATTTTTCAAAAGTTGCCAAGCCCTTTGTAACCTACTTGAGAAGGAGACAAAGTTCAATTTTGATGGTGAGTGTCTTCAAGCTTTCAACGAGCTTAAACAAAGGTTAGTATCCCCTCCTATTATTTGCGTACCGAATTGGGATGAACCGTTTGAGCTTATGTGCGATGCTAGTGATTTTGCGGTTGGCGCCGTTTTAGGTCAAAGGAAAGAGAAATTTTTTCGATCAATTTATTATGCTAGTAAAACTCTTAATGATGCACAATTAAATTACACCACCACGGAGAAAGAGTTATTAGCTGTGGTTTTTGCTTTTGAAAAATTTCGCTCTTACTTATTAGGAACCAAAGTTGTTGTTTTTACTGATCACGCTGCCCTCAAATATTTGTTTACTAAAAAGGATGCAAAACCTAGACTCATTAGGTGGATTTTAATGTTGCAAGAATTTGACATTGAAATTCGTGATCGAAAGGGTAGTGAAAATCAAATAGCCGATCATCTATCTTGACTTGAGAAAGATGTAGACGAAAGCGATAGAATTTGCATTAATGAAAATTTTCCGGATGAACAATTGCTTGCTTTTGATAATAAGGTACCTTGGTTTGCCGATTATGTGAATTATTTGGTTAGTCAAGTGCTTCCACCGAATCTTAATTATCATCAAAAGAGGAAATTTTTGCATGATGTTAAATTTTATTTTTGGGAAAAGCCTTTTCTTTTTAGACAATGCAGTGATTTGTTGGTGCGAAGATGTGTCCCGGAACATGAACAGCAAGACATACTCTTTCATTGCCATGGTTCGGATTATGGAGGACATTATGGGGGCGAAAGAAAAGCACGTAAGGTTCTTCAATCAGGTTTTTTTTGGCCCACTCTTTTTAAAGATTCGTATAAATTCACTATTACTTGTGATCGGTGTCAACACACGGGCAATATTTCGGCTCGCCACGAACTCCCATTGAACACGATGATCGAAGTCGAGCCTTTTGATGTTTGGGGTATTGACTTTATGGGACCCTTTGTCCCTTCATTCAATAACCAATACATCTTAGTGGCCGTCGATTACGTTACTAAGTGGGTAGAGGCAATAGCCGCCCCTACTAATGATGCATCTGTAGTGTGTGCTTTCTTGAAGAAACAGATTTTCACTAGGTTTGGAGCACCACGGGCAATTATTAGTGATGGTGGATCGCAGTTCGTCAATAAGCAATTTGACAACTTGATGGGCATGTATGGCGTAAAGCACAAGGTTGCACTCGCGTATCATCCACAAACGAATGGGCAAGCCGAAGTTACGAAACCCGAAATCAAGAATATCTTGGAAAAAGTGGTAGGCCCAACAAGAAAGGATTGGTCGAAAAAACTCGATGGGCATATCGCACAGCTTTTAAAACGCCATTGGGAATGACCCCTTACCGTGCGGTGTTCGGTAAAGCATGCCACTTACCGTTGGAATTGGAGCATTGTTCTTATTGGGCGCTAAAAAAGATGAATTTCGATTACAAAGAATGCAAGGAAAGAAGGTTATTGCAACTCAACGACTTGGCCGAGTTACGAGAGCAAGCGTACGAGAGCAATTGGTTATACAAAGACAAAGTCAAAAGGTGGCACGACAACAACATCTTGCACCGTCAATTTCAAAAAGGGCAAGAAGTTCTCTTGTTCAATTCACGGCTTCGGTTATTTCCGGGAAAGCTTAAATAAAGATGGTCGGGGCCGTTCATAGTCCAACAAGTCTTTCCACACGGAGCTATAGAAATCAAGGACCGTGAATCGGAACGAGTATTCAAAGTAAATGGGAATCGACTCAAACACTATTGGGGAGATGGTGGCGAACGCCAAGTGGCCTTGATCACCTTTGCTTGAAGAGCAAGAAGAAACGTCCGGCTGAAGACTTTAAACTTAGCGCTTCTCGGGAGGCAACCCGAGCTTTATTGTTTTTCGTAGTTTTCGTTAATTTTTCGTTTCGTTTTTATTGTCATAGGCATGCATTCTAATTAATTTATTTGAATTTTACTTTTCAGGGTCGAAAGCATGATCGGGGGTCCAGACGCCCGTCCGTCCGAAAAAAAAAATAATAAAAAATAAAAAAATAAAAAGGGTTGAGACGGCCGTCCCAAAAAAAAAGGCATAAAACCGGGACGGCCATCTCCAAACCAGTACGGGGTGGCAAATTTCGGACGGCCGTCCGAAAAACGGGCATAAAACCGGGACAGCCGTCCCCAAAAGAGTGAGGGAACAGCCATTCTCGGATGGCCGTCCGAGAAATAGGCAGAAAAACGGGACGGCCGCCCCACAAGCAGTGGCGAGACAGTAAGCTCGGACGGCCGTTCGAAAAATAGAACAAAATATGGGACGGCCGTCCGACCCTATAATAGGACGTTTTAAATTTCTAAAATTCAGATTTTCTCCCCCATTATTTCCTAAACCCTTCCATTTCTTTCTCTCAACCTCCCACACACTACTTTTCGAATTTTTGAATTTTTCTTCAAAAAATTCTTCAATTCCACACACATAATTCACTCACAAACTCCCCTCTTGCTATTTTGTGTTGGTATTGACAGGGAGGCTAGAGAATCGAACCAAATTCTTCCAAATCTACTCTTTCAAGGCACGTCCACAAGGTGTTCGACAAATTGCCTAAACCAAATTTGGGGGTCGATTCTCATCCAATTCTTACCGCATCCATTCCAAAAGTTCTCCCAAATATGTCGTCCAACAAAAGAGGTCGCACGGATGAAGCTTCATCTTCCAAAAGCAAAGGAAAAGGCAAGAAAGGTGCCACCAAAACGACGATTCCCTTTCCCGAAAAAGAAGCCTTTAGTGTGGAAGGCGTCGCGGCTCAATTTACTAAACAAAGCAAAAAGACCGTCATCACGGAACGGGCCTTGACAATCACGTTGCCGCACTTCGCCAATCTTAACCAAGAAATCATAAGACGAGGATGGCAAAGGTTGTGTGAACCGGAGTCAATTTACAACATCTCAATCGTGCGAGAGTTTTATGCGAACACGTTGGTACTCAAGCATCCACGAAAATTCACAAGTGTGGTTCGAAAAATTTATTTTAGTTGGGAGACGAATGATATAAATCAATATTACGGGCTCCCGTATTTGGGTCAAAGTTGGCGAGAGATGAGCAACGAAGTCACCAAAGAGCAAATTGGTGAGGTGTTGAGTGATGGACATCCAAGATGGATTGAATACCCGGACAAGGGGACGTATGAGCTCAGTTGGAAAAGCATCAATTATGAAGGCAAGGCGTGGTTGACGTTTATTTGCGCCAACATAATCCCGACTACCTCGTTTAGTCGGATCAACCACGAACGGTGTGCGCTCGCTTATTACATTATCACGGGGAAGCCGATCGACATCGGGTCAATTATGTACGATCAACTTTGGCTTTCCATGCGCGACAATACAAAGGGCATCTTCTTCCCTAGCCTCGTCACGGGGTTGTGCAAAAGAAAGAGGGTCCCCAAATTACCAAATGATATCGAGCTCAACATCTGGAAGCCGATTGCCGAGTTTGCGGCCTCGCTATTCAAAGAAGCCACCTATGACGAGCCGCAAGCTGCTCTTCAAGCCCGAGACGAGCCCAAAGCCTCAAGCTCACGTGCCGATCGACGATTCCGAAAGAAGATGGAGCTAGAGATGATAATTACGAGGAACCGATTGACTACCGTCGAGCATAAAGTCAATACGGTGGAGGCACTTCAACGGTGGTCGAGCAAAATGCTACAAGCTATTGTCCAACACTTGGGATGCGGGACGCCCGATTGCATCGAGCCGGCACCTTTACCGGCACCCATTCTTGAGCCCGTACCCGAGATTTCCGATGAGGACGAGCGTGAGAGAGCGAGGGAGGAGCACCCCGATCACATCGACTCCGACTAAATCAGGTGTTTTCTATCCTTAAACTTTGTGCTAATTTCGTTGAGGGCAACGAAAATTTTAAGTTTGGGGGTGAAAAACATGTTTTTGTGCTTATTTGTTTTAGTTTGCATGCATTAGGTTTTATTTTTTTTTTATTGCTTTTCTGGTTTTTTCCGGAATAAAAAAAAAAAAAAAAAAAAAAAAAAAAAAAAAAACAATAATTTGCTTGAGTCGAATGCATCAATGATTTATGATGATGAGAGATGATCAATGTTTGATGATGAGATTGCTTGTTTTGTGTGGTAAGGATTAGATGTTTGTTTAGCTTTCGATTAAACGGAACTTAGAAGCGAATTATTGCTAGGAATCACACTTTGTGCATTGCTTTGGTTGAATGTTTTGTATTATAAATTTGGAATTAATTTGTGCTAGATCATGCTATGTTCGGTTTTAAAACTCACCTTAGGAAATTTATGATACGAAGTATTGAGTAATGAGTGATTTGGGATATGATTTGGGCCTTCTTTGAACCGTTTGAGCCTTTCAAGCCGACCTTTTTATCGAAATTCTTTAGAACCTTGATTTGAGCCTCGGAGAAAAGGTGTTCTTTCTTTTAGCCATGTGTATAAGGTAGAAAAGTGGAGACTTTTGAAAAATTAACCCTTGAAGTTCGGTCGAAATTTTTTATAAGGTCTTTCTTCTTCTTCGGAAAAAAAAAAAAAAAAAAAGATAAGAAGAAGAGACTAGAAGGGAGAAATAAGGACTAGCTGTTGAATTGTTTTGAAAGCTCGATCCATTGTCTTAAGAGCAAAAGTGGAGACTTTTGAACTCTTAAGAATCGAGTTTATTAAAGTCCTTAGAGGTGAATTCATTGTTTCAAACGCCTATCTTTCAAATTTTGGCGTAATCACCTCAATTCAAGAATAATAGCCACATATACCCATATTTCCTACCTCGAACCAAAGAGCCTAACAATTGGAAGCCACAAAGCCCCAATGATCCCAATAGCTTAATGTTCGATATTAGTAGAGTAGAATAATTTGGTGAGTATTTGGAGTCAAATATATGCATGTAAGTATAAATTCTTTCTATCTTTAATTTGCAAATATTGGATGCTTGAAGCAATTGTATGAATTGTGGTTTTTGGTAATGGTGAGTGACTAAGTGTTGTTGAATTTTGAGCTTGCGAATGCCTAAGAATTGTCATTATAATTACAAGTTCTGAAAACGTGAAGTTGATCATTGATCTATGTAATAAGATGTAGTAGTTGAGTTATTTGCTTACGATTAGATTTTGCTTGAGGACAAGCAAAAGTTCAAGTTTGGGGGTGTGTTAAGTGTATATTTTTACACTTTATCGTACCTTTTTATTTGAGCTTTTGGTGTGTTTTAATAATAATTGGTGCTTAAAAAGTTGATTTATTGTATTTTAGGTACAAATTGAAGAAATGGAAAAGTATGGGGTCAAAACTGCAATTTTGGAGAAAATATGGGCCAAAAGTGAAAAAATCAAAATTCTGAAGATTTAAAACTCGGACGGCCGTCCGAGTTTTAGTTCAAATTGTGGGACGGCCGTCCGAGACTTCGTGGCAGCGCAATAAAGGGATTTTAATTGCACAAGGAAACTGCCTTCTCCCCCAAGTTTTTCACCCTATATAAGACCAAGCCAAACACACAATTGGGGAATCTTTTTACGCAATTTCGAGAGCAACAAAGCAATAACGAAGACGAAGAATTCGAAGACTCTAAGCATAGATTTATCGTTTATGACTTATTTTATTTGTGTTTTTCCTTTAATCATGAGTAGCTAATTTTCTTATTTCTAGGATTTTATTTGGAACCCTATGTGGGATTTATGAACCCAATTCTATGATTTTATGCAAGTTTTAATTCCAGATTATTTCTCCTACTTGTTTTATTAAGTGCATGAATTTGATCACCTTATGTGCTTTTATGTTATTGTTAATCGCATGAGTCGGAAGATCGGTTTAGTAATTAGAACTGTGGTAGAAGAGCCTTTGTGGTATTAACATAGGAATATAGTTAATCTCTTAGGTAGCCATTATTGAGATTTGTGCTTAATGTTGTGTTCTAGAATTAATTGCATAGGAATATAGTAATTGAATCTAGAGTATTAGAATCGTAATACACGCGGAAGCGGGTTATGATTATTTTAGCATCACAGGTTAATAATCCGGGTTAATTGCTTGCATAATTGAAGGAATTGGGGGAATAATAATCACATAGGGGGAAGAATAAAATCCTAGGCTTGTTTACTCTGATAAATCTTCGTGTTTAATTTGCTTTCTTGCTTTGTCGTTTTAATTTGCTTTTTAATTTATTTTAATCTAGTTAATTCTTTCTAAAGTCGACTGTGTATGGTGGGCTTGATAATAATTGGTAGAATTGAGCGTCTAGAATTAAGTAATTAAATATTCCCTGTGGGTTCGATATCCGGACTTAATTGTCCACTATATTACTTGTACGATACGTGCACTTGCGTGTAGGTTTTCGGCCAACAGCCGGGGTCATAATCATTGACCCCACGGGTATGGAACTCGAATTCGCCATTAAGTTACCACGAGTCTCTAATAACGAAGCAGAATACGAGGCTGTTATCCGAGGTATGGAGATTGCTCAAGAACTCGGCGCCCGAGTATTGCAAGTAAATTCCGATTCCCAGCTTGTGATACATCAGTTGGAAGGGGATTACGAAATAAAGAACGACATGATGCGTAATTATGTTGGTAAAGCGAGGGCCGTCCAAGGAACCTTCGAAGCATGCACCATTCGTCAGATTCCGAGGAATGAAAATCAACGAGCTGATTTCCTCGCTAAGATCGGGTCGTCAGTTATCGATTGTGTTGAAAGAAAGATATCCATCCTCATCGCCCCTGTCCCGATCCCATGGGTCATGATCCTCGAAGAAGGGGATGCCGACTGGCGACCTCATTTGTTCGCATATTTTCGAGGAGAGCGAGCTGAAAATGCCAGAGAACAAAACCGTTTGGCATACAAAGCTCGGCATTTTTACGTTCGGAGTGGAATACTATACAAAACAAATTTCACCACTGTAGATGCGCGGTGCTTGGGGAAAAAGGAATTGGAGCATGTCCTCGACGAAGTACATAGGGGGGCTGCGGCGAGCATGGAGGAGCCCGGGCGCTCATGCAGAAATTGCACCGAGCCGGGTATTACTGGCCCGGTATGAAGAAAGACACCCACCGTTATGTCAGACGATGTATGCAGTGCCAGAAGTTCGCCCCTCTCATACATAAACCGGGGGAAGAAATGATCATCATGAGTGCTCCCTGCCCCTTTGCACAATGGGGGATCGACTTGGTGAGGCCTTTTCCACAAACGATAGGAAGAAAGAAATTCCTTATTGTGGCGGTGGACTATTTTACCAAATGGGTTGAGGCAGAAGCCTTATCAAAAATATCAGAAGACGAAGTCATGCACTTCATATGGAAGAACATATGCTGCCGGTTCGGCCTACCTCGGAGCATTGTGTCAGATAATGGCACCCAGTTCAATGGGAAGAAAATCCGAGCTTGGTGTGAGGAAATGAAAATTAAACAGAAGTTCGTAGCAGTCGCACATCCTCAGGCCAACGGACAAGTAGAATCAACAAACCGAACCATCGTAAATGGCCTCAAGAAAAGGGTAGACGAATTGGGGGAAGTTGGGTGGACGAGATATCATCTGTCCTATGGTCTTATCGAACAACTGTCAAAGCTGCTACCGGCGAAACGCCGTTTCGTTTGACTTATGGGACTGAAGTTGTTATCCCAACCGAGGTGGCAATGGAAACACTCTGCATAGCCACATTCGACAACGAAAAAAATAATGACGCCCTGAGAGAGAAATTGAACGAGGTTTTCGACCTACGAGAGAAGGCTTACCTGCATATGGAACGAAGTAAAAACTTAATCAAAGCCCGGTATGACAGATGAGTCCAATCTTGCACCTTCCAAATCGGTGATTTAGTTCTTCGCCGAGCAGATGCCCTCAAAAACACGGGCAAGCTAGAAGCAAATTGGGAAGGCCCGTATACAATTGCCAAGTGCTTGGCTGGCGGTGGATACGAGCTAATAGACATGGAAGGCAAAGCTCTGCCACGGGCATGGAACATAGCTCATTTGAGACGCTTCTTCGCGTAAATAAAAAAAAAAAAAAAGAGAAAAATGGGGAAACACACTTTGTTAAGCAAGCGCTATCAATAAAGTACGATTTACAAGCTGGGCTAGGCCCCGTGGTTTTTTCTCTCCTTATTTGGAGGGTTTCCACGTTAAAAAATCTCTCTCTGTCACTTGTTCTTTGCGAAATGAGTCGTTAAATCGAGCTGATCTGATTACAAAACGAGTCGTTAAATCGAGCCAAATCGAAAATGAGTCGTTAAATCGAGCCAAATCCAAAATAAGTCGTTAAATCGAGCCAAATCGAAAATGAGTCGTTAAATCGAGCCAAATTGAAAGTGAGTCGTTAAATCGAGCCAAATTGAAAGTGAGTCGTTAAATCGAGCCAAATCGAAAATGAGTCGTTAAATCGAGTTGGACTAAATCACGACATGAGTCGTTAAAGAGGATTCAAAGAAATCACCAAAGTATAAAACGAACTGCTAAATCAAGACATAGCCTAAAGAAAGTCAATAAAGTAAGCCGGGGTAGGTGATGAGCCATTAGTCGAACTGACTAAAATGGTTCCTCAACAATATTGATTAAGGTCTGCCAAGCGGATTCCCAAAAATATTGAGACGCTAAGTCAAATAAAGATATGAAGGAAAATACGAAGTTTGTGCGAAATGTAGAGTAAATCATTATAACAAACTATGATTGTACATAAGTAAAATAAACGAGTCACTGAAGCAAAATGCATCGCATAAAAAGAAATTACATATTACTAAAAGCATTGTTTTGAACGAGATTAAGACAAGAAAATAAAGGCAAGACCGAAAATACATTGTTCGAAAATACACATCAAAACACTCAGCCTAAGCAGTCTCGTTTCTCGTCTCGGTGGGATCCATCCTCGCCTCGTTTGGGTTTTCCGCGGAAGGTGGTAGAGTTAAGGCAGGATTTAGCCGTGCCTCGTTAAGGCTAGCCACCGCCTCGACGGTCTCTACGTCCCCGACATAATCAGTAATGATCACTGATGACGTCCCTTGCCGGGAAAAATCTTCAACGAGCTCCCGATACACTTGCTTCCACCACTCCAGGTCGGGGTCTTCATTCACATCCCCCTTAAGGATTAGCAAACGGTATATATCGTTCGTCCCACGACGGAACTCATTTCAAATTCTTAAACGACATTTAGAAAAATCCGTTATTTTTAAGGTTTCGACATAGTTTAGTATAAGAGATAGCATTAACTCTTGAAATTAACAATCACCAATCTAACAACAGTTGATTGACAAAAAACAAAAATGAAGCCGCTTTCTCAAACCCCAAAATTGGAGACAACAGATATACCAGATCATAAACAAACACATACGCATTTCTTCAAGGGACTAAACAAACGGTTCATCATAGATTTAAGATCATGCGAAGGGTAAAAAAAAGGATTTGCGTACCTGCTTGGCCTTGTAGCCGAGGCGGCGGGCCTTGTCGGGGCGAGTGGGGTGGGTGACACGTACAACAGCGGGAAGCTGACGGTACTCCCAACAGCGAACCCTAAGCAAAAACCGCATCACATCGGATTGCTTCTTCTTCCATAGCTCAGAAACGTAAGTGTAGGCACCTGCAAATTAGAAAATGGAATCAAACTCGCTATTCCTGAAGAAAAAAAGAGGGGAATTAGGGTTCGGAGGAAGAAGAAAGTAATACCCACCACTCAATCCGAAACCACGCAGCATAAATACAAATCATTAAAAAAATAGATAAAATAAAGTTAAAATAAATAAATAAATAAATATATATATAAATAAAAAATCATCCTCTCCTACAGTGCTACCTAATTACTCCATAAATTATACCAATATAATTTTTGACGGAAGAGGGCGGACGGAGGACGGCTGGCGGCAGAGGTCTGGTGGCGACGGAGAGGGCTGACGGCGACAGCGGCAAGGGCTGGCGGGAGACTTCTGCGGCGGAGGGCTGACGGGATCGGCGACGATTAGGGTTCACGGAGGAGGGCTAACGCCGGTGGGCTGACGGGGAACGGCGGGCAACGGACGGCGGGCAGCGGGCGGCGGACAGCAGGCGGCGGACAGCAGGCGGCGGTGGGCTGATCGGAGGAGGGGAGAGAGAAATTTTAGAGAGAGAAGAGAGAGACAGCAAAGTGAACGAATTAGGGTCTGTGCAGAATAATTAATCTAAATTTTGCGACGTTTCTACATTAACGTCGCAAGATAATTTTTTTTTAAAAGGAACCCTAGCGACGAATACCGGTTTACGTCGCCACGAAATTCAGGAAAAACAAAATTGAAAATATCTATTGCGACGGTTTCTCCGATCCGTCGCAAACAAAGATATATATTTTTTTTTAATAAAATCATGGCGACGTTTTTTCGCATTCCGTCGCCATATATTAATTATTATTAAATAATTGGGCATTACTAGCGACGTTTCAACACAACCGTCGCAACGTATATTATTTTTCTTTTTTTAAAAGAATTATTGCGACGTATTATACTGTTTCGTCGCGAGTTTTCAAATATAAAATTGCAAAATATGTAAATCGTGCGACGAAAGTTCGGTTTCGTCGCAAGAAAAGTTTTTTTTTTTTTATACGTGCGACGTTTTCAAATGTTGCGTCGCGACCTAGAGACGATTATCCAAACCGTCGCTAGGGTTTTTAACAAAACCGGGGTTTTCCACAAAAAGCGACGATTGTAACTCATAAACGTCGCAAACGTGCGACGAACATAAAACCGTCGCTAAATAAAACGTCGCCAGTCTTGCATTTTGGCCTAGTGTTCGGCGAGATCTTCCTCGATTAGTGGAAACTCGATACCGGCTCCGCTCAACCGTTTCTGAACAGCTTTAACGGCAGCAGAGAAGAAAAAACGGGCTAAATTCGAGGCTTCCCGAGTAAAGGTGGTCGAACGCCAAAGACGATAGAAGAAACGGCGAACAAACTCTTGCATGAAACGGAATCCCTCCGACGATCCCGGAAACAACCTATGCCCTTCTTTCACACCTTCGGTGAAGTTGGAGGATGCTTGTACCCCGGCAGCGAAGAGCTCGTTCGTGAGCACCTTCATTTTTTCCTCTAAACTGGCATTATGGGACGCCAATGAATCATTCTCCGCCTACAGGACCTTTTTCTCTTCCTGCTCTCGCCTCACGTCCGCGAACAGCCCTTCTTTCGACGACTCCGCCAATGCTAAGCTCTCTCTCAGACCTCGGACCTCCTTCCGAAGTTGAGTAACTTCTTTCTTCTGATTATCGTACGCCTCGCGCGAGACGTCATCCCAACCTAGTGGGCCCGAGAAAGCAATGGCGAATTGCTATAAAAAATAATAATAATGATTAAGATTAGTTATAAACCGAGGTGCAAGTACAGCCACGTTCGCATATGAAGAGATTAGTTGTTACCGACCTGAGTAATGTTGTGCAAAAGTAGCTCGAGTCGATCGCCTTTACTCATTTGACGGTAAAAGGCAACATCTCGGGGGAAAGCCAAAGCCCGACACGCAGCAATGGCATTTTCCGCGTTATGGCAAAGGTGTAGTGCGAAATTTGGTAGAGGATGCGAACCGATCGGCCCAAGGGCTTGGTCTGTTTTCCTCTTTTTCGAAGGAGGCTCTTTCTCTAATGCCTCTTCGGCAGCAGGCGGGGACGAAGAAGAAGCCACAACTAAGGCCGATGACTGTTGAGGAGGGTCAAAGTCTTCGATCCGCACTCCACCCCGTGGGTGTGTGAGTCCGGCATTTTTCTTTGTGGCCTTTGGTTTGGAAACACCCTCTTCTGGTTGCCTTTTGTCGGAGTCAACGGCCAACGGGCGCTGGAACTCGGACGGTTGGAAGCCAGGCTCTGGCTCGGAAGGGCGAGTTGCTGGTTTGCTGCCTCGGAACATCCTCTTCATCCTTAAGTCTGTCCATGAAACACGAGAAACATAAAGAAGGAAAGCGAGGTAAGTAACTATCGATATCGATCGGTATAAGCATGGTAAAGTATGAAGCGACGAAATAAGAATCCAAACAAACAAAGCCGAGGTGGGACTAGTGGCATATCTATACCTACCTAAGTCCGCCCGAGTTAGAGCATGCGTGCCGTTGTCATGAAAATAGAAGTGGCGAAGCATCGGTGGAAAACTGGTAAGGGTGTCAGGAAGAGCATAGCTCGGTTGAAAATGAGCGATCATTTTCAACAGCCAATCATCAATGGGTAAGGGTTTCCCTTTCTTTTTCTCGGGTAAAGTAGCGACCCAAGGGCATAAGTAAGGAGTACTGACAGGATCTTTGACAAAAAAATAATGACCTTGCCACCCGTCTGTTTTATTGGGTGGCATCAACACTTTATAGCCCGGGCGAGCAGAAATCGAAACATGGAAAGGGCTGGAGTGGGAATCACCCCAGACCAAGCGCAAATCATGCGAAACCCGGTCATAATAATTATAGCATGAGGGTGGAATTGATTGAGGGACACGTTGCATATTTGAGCTATTTCGGAAAACCAGGGCGAGATGGGAAAGGACATGCCGAAATAAAATTGTTCCGAAAACCAAGTACTAAAGTCCGAAGGAGGGTTGAGCGGGCGCTCATCCCGAGATGGAATAACTAGCTCGATATCAGAAAGAAGACCTATGTCGCGAGCTAAGTTAGCCAAATCCATTTTACTCAGAGTACTGGCCCCCCATTGATCGTCCGGCTCTCGCCCCTCGGACAGTGAAGGAGAACCACTCGTCACCGAAGATGGGAGGTCGTCCCTAACCCTCTTTTTGGAAATATTTTGAATCTTGCCTGAAGAAGAAAAACGAGGTCCTTCTTCCAAGGAAGAAGGGATGGGCATAATTTCGCTAGAAGAGATAGTAAGAGCTGGATCCTCATCATCCTCTCCGAAAGACTGGCCGGACGGCATCTTTTGACCAAAGGGTTCGGGGGAATAGGAAGACATATATGTAGGAATGGTAGGAAAAGACAGAATTGATGAAGTAAAGGAAAGAAAAAGTACCTTTGTTGAGAAGGAAAACGGACACGGGAAGCAAGGGCTCTTTTTCAAAAGCAAATCGTCGGAAAAATTACCAAGAGGAAAAGCACAAAGGTAGAAAGAAGGAAAAATTTTGGAAATTCGCAGAAAGAAAATATTTATAGGAGGGGAAGAAATAAAGGGATCAATCCTGGCCGCTCGTGTGGACGGACGAGATTCAATGTAGACGCCTCGAGTTTAGCAAAAAGCACCCGTTGAAATCTCGCAATAATGACCTAGGGAACTCGAACCGCCTATGCATGATGTCAGAATCATTAATGCAGGCGGGACGCGCGTGCATTCACCGAAAGAAAGAAAGACGCGAGCTAACACTTTGTACTCCATACTTATAAAACGAGAAAAAGACAGCGAACTCGTCTTATAAATAAGGAGTAGGGAGGAGTAGTTGATACGGGCCATTTTGACCGAAGTAAGTAAATACGAACTGAGAGAAATCGATATATCACCTGGGAAAGGACACCGAACGACGAACTGACATAACGGCCTAAACTTCGGGATGTAATTACTCGCAGCAGATGTTGTGGTAGAACGAAATAAACCAAATAAACTCTAAGCAGGCCCAAATTGTAAAGCCCAAGAAACATGAATTGAGAAGGGAGAAACCCTAAAAAGGAAAACGTTGGAGGTCAAGCAAAGAACACCTATAAAAAAGGGAAACTCCAAGAAACAGGGACACATATCTTTTAGCACACTTTCATATAGTAACAAAAAGCAATACTTTAGAAACCCAACTGACTTGATTGTCGGAGTTTCCCGCCGGATCACTTCCCAGCGTTGCAGGCACCCCGTTCCCTGCAAACCTTCCTCCGTTTCGTGAAGGAAGAAGAGCCCCACGGACCAAAAGAAAGAAGAGCCCCACGGACCAAATCAGCGTGTAATTGTATGTGTTTTGAAAACGGAAACGAAAATTAGCTGCTGAAATTTCATGTTTGTGCGTGTAATTGTATGTGTTCTGAGAACGAAAATGAAAATTAGCTGCTGAAATTCCATGTTTGTACGTGAAATTGTGTGTGTTCTGAGAACGAAAATGAAAATTAGCAGCTGAAATTTCATGTTTGTGCGTGAAATCGTATGTGTTCTGAGAACGAAAATGAAAATTAGCTGCTGAAATTTCACGTTTGTGCGTGAAATTGTGTGTGTTCTGAGAACGAAAATGAAATTTCATGTTTGTGCGCCTTTGTGTGCGTATGTGTAATGTGATTTTTCTTCTCTTATTTTGAAGCAACAATGTCCAATTGGCTTCGAAAGCTTTTCGTCTGCTTGGGTAAAGCCGGTGCCCGTGGGCCGTGCCGATGACAGCGATGCCGGTGCCCGTGCCGATGACTATCCGGAGAATATATTGTCGGAGGACCTTGTGAAGCACTCGTCTGGAGAATTCTCTATGGCGATGGTTAGAGGGAACAGACATGTAGAGGACCATTGCCATGCAGTGGTCAGCCCAGCCGGTACATTCTTTGGTGTTTACGACGGCCATGGTGGCTCCGCCGCCTCTCAATTCGTGTTTGAGCATTTATATACTAATTTCACAAGTTGCGTATTTCTCCCCCCCCCTTTTCTTTTTCTTTCTTTTTTTTTTTTTTTTTTTTTATTAATACAAAACGTTTTTCTTGTTTTTTTTGGTGGTAGGGATTTTACAAGAAGCAGGGGGGGTTATGTCTGCTGAAGTCTTGAGGAGTGCATTTTCTGAAACATAAAATGAGTTCATCGCGTTGATTCGAAAACAATTTTGGCGAATTCCAGCAATCGCAGCCATTGGATCATGCGTTTTAGTTGGGGTGCTTTGGGGGAACGATCTCTATTTGGCCAACCTAGGTGACTGTCGAGCAGTGATTGGTGGTTTAATGGAAGGACAATTGAGGGAACATGCGATGACTGTTGACCATAATGCTAGGTCTTCAAATATAAGAAAAGAATTACAAGAAGCGCACCCTGATGTTCCGGACGTTGTTCTTAAGAGAGGCGTTTGGCGGGTCAAGGGCAAACTTCAGGTAGGCGATGAATTTAGTTTTTTAATTTCTTGTTCTTTTAGCTAATCTAATTTGCTTGAATATTATTTCTGTGTTTCTTGCTTCTTGGACTTTTGCAAGTGACTTATTAAGATGTGTAGTTATTTTTACATTCTTTATGAAAGGTACATATTTGAATTCTTAACCAGATGAATTCTATTAAAACTATTATCCGGGTTGAATTAAAAAAAAAAAAAAAAAAAAGGATGTGTATTTGTTAGGGTTAGGGCTTCAGTTTTGGGGATTTGACGAACGAGGGGATAATATTTTGTTTTTTTGGTGACGAGAGCCATTGGGGATGCTTACCTCAAATTTCCGGAATTCTCTTTGAACAGATATCCAAGATATAAGCTCAACAAGCCTATTGTTCGACCAGTGGTGAGAGCTGATCCAGAGATAACGAGGACAGTTTTACACACAGATGATAAATTTATTGTCTTCGCAACTGACGGGCTGTGGGATGAATTATCCAATACAGCGGTGGTTCATATAGTTAGCGGGGAGCCTCGACTGGTATGTGATCGTATTTGAATACCAATACTAATTATGAATATTATAATTACTTGTTTGGTTTTTTTTTAATTGGTGTTTTAAGGGGATTGCAAAGACACTCATCAGAAGGGCACTAGAAAAAGCAGCAACCAGGAATAAGATGACGTACGAGCAGTTAAAGAGGCTGAACGAGGACCAGCGTGAAAGAAGAACAATCCACGATGACATGACCGTCATCGTGGTGTTTTTCGATCAAGCAGCACCGAGTGAGGAACCCGTGGTAAGCTATACCTTGGGTAATGCTGGACCATCAAGCAACCCCGGTGCTGGACCATCAAGCAGCTCCAATGCTGGTATAGTTCTTTATTATCACTAATAAGCTTATCCCAATTATGCTAATTTTCTTTGCATCACTATTATGGTTAAAACCTGATGAAACTGAGTGTAAACTCTGACGTTGATTACTATGATTGGCACTTTTTTTTCAGAAAAAAAAATCTTGTTAATTAGTAGACATTTTGAAATTTGAATTACATTAAGTGCAGCCTGTTGATTTAGTCCAAAAGAAAGAACTAATATACAAAAAATTCAATTTTGTATTTGCAGTTCAAGCTGTTCGTGGTATCTACAGGGCCGAGCAGCTGGTACATTGGAAACCCGAAGCTTGGATCGGAGTTCAGTGCTTCAAATCATCCATAATCAACCTGTAATTTCTTGGTTATTTTTATTTCATATTATAAATTCATTTCTTAAACTAAGAGCAATATTCATAGTCAACCTCTTCCTTTTTCAGTCAACTTCACGGGCTGGAGCTCACTGGAAATCTTGGCTATCAGCTGTCCAATCTAAAAACTTTGAAGCATATGTAAGAAATTGTGGTTTATGTAATTTTCGTTATTAATTCATTAGTATTTTGATAATGTTCTTGTGACCGATTTTGTGTAAACTTCATTTTGACCGGGACCTTAGTTCAAATAACATTGAAGGCTCAATCCCGTATTGTTTACCTCCAAACCTCACACACTTGTAAGGACACTACTCCACTTAGCTTGTTGCCTTTTAGAATTAATAATTCTAACTTCACATGCTTTTGCAAGAATTAGCTATTCTAAGTCGTACTGTACTTATTGCCTTGTGGATCTAAAAGAAATGTAAGTTAAATCAGTAAACCATATTCCTTATTTAGTAGGCATTATTTTTACTGATGATTCACATATGCAGTTTTACTGCTTGTCAACATACCATTAGTGGTTGAAGATGAATAGGATTTCAGCTCTTGATTTGCCCCTTTATCTGCTTATTATGCTCCTCTTTTGGATCAAAGACTCAACCAAGTTTTCTTGGTTTTTTTCCCATTTTCACCATTGCTGAGAATACAATCTCAATCGCCTTTCATCAGGGATTTGTCGTTTAATAACTTCACTCGAGATCTACCCACCTCATTCAGATCACTGACAAACCTTACAGGCTTGTGAGTTTTCGTCTTCTTCTTCTTCTTCTTCTTCTTCTTCTACATCCTCATTATTATGGGACACTACCTAAAAATGCAATTAAATGACAAGAGTTATAATTTTCAGGTTTTTCTTATCCAATCTCTCGCTTACTGACTTGTACGTCTTCTCCAATAAAATTTCATAATTTATTCCAATCTAGTTCAGTTGTTCATGTACTCACCTACTCCGATTTTCAGGAATATCGAAGACAGCCATTTCAGTGATGTTATTCCTGAAAACTTTCAAGCTATAGCCACCGCCTTGAGGTAATATATCCATTTATAAGCTTCTTCATTCCCCTCATAAATTTGAAACATTATATTTATTCAGGATTGGTGGGGTCGCTCTCGTTGCATCATTTTCGGCTATTGCACTTGTGGTGCAAAAACACCGCTCACGTGGGAAAACACTCGGCAGCTTGGAGAGCAGTGAGAATTCAATGAGATCTCTACCAATCGGCACAGTCCAAGGTGAAACACATGTCGTTTTAGCAAAACATAAAACCAACTGATTAAAATGTCTTGTGGATATTTATTTATATTTTTCTGAAAACTGTACACAATAGCAGAGCTTCAAATAACAACAAACAGCTTTGGTGAAGAAAACACCCTCTGTGAGGGTTCCCTTGGTTCTGTTTACAGAGCAGAGTTTCTAGATGCAGAGCAATCGTTGACGAGATGGGCTTCATCGAAACTTCACGACAGCACATCATTAGGACAGATGGTTGATCCAGCTATTATAAGAACAATCTCCTCCAAATCTGCCTCTCGTTTCGCTGACATCATATCTCCGTGTATACAGGTACCTCAAAAAACGCCATTAAGTAGGATTACCATATTGTTTCATTACATAAAATTTTACTGTCTGAAAATGCACCATCACAGCCTGAGCAAGAATTCAGGCCCACCATGTCTGAAGTTGCCGAGTCTTTGATGCTTCTGCCGCAAAAGCCGATTGCCCCAGATGGCCCTGAAGCTGACTCTTTCGATCGATCTCTTAGGTCAACCAATACCCGTTTCTGTGGATCACCTACTCTAAGCTGCTACTCTGTTTAAGAGTCAGTTGTAATAGCATGCACTTTGATTTCTTGAAAATTGGTGTGTGTGAAATATAGGGTACAAGTGTTAATAACACATTGCAATGTAAAACGGCATTTCTAAGTAAATAGACAAACACACTTTGTCACACCCAATTCTTTAGGTTGAGATAATGCAGTTGTTGATAAAATGTCTGATTCAGTAACATACAAAAACAAAAGTTTAATGCAAATGTTGAAACAATGTTGTTTGCTATTGTTCAGTACAAGGAACATCTAGTTATACATTTAAGCCACTACTGAGCAATGAGTTATTGATATAGATAGGTCTTCCATCGAACAGTTTCGAAAGTCTCTTCAACTCTCTCGTTTTTCACTAGGGCTGCTTACTGCAAAATTGAAGTTTTCTTAGAAAGTCAACTTTAAAAGTCAAACCCTAATATAGATTCCACTTTCGTAACTTAACATAAGATGAACTCACTTGTTTCGGGGCTTCGGAAGACAATGAATTTTGCAGCTCCACACGTTTGTTATATATATGTCTTTTAACTTCACCTCAGTGTGCTTGTTTTCTTGTGATATGGGCTTTAGCATGAAAGAGAACCTCAGTAAAAATAAACGTAATAAAGTAAGTTCGCCTGATCTTAACAAATCCCATTTCTTTTTTTTCTTTTTTTATTACTAGGGTTTTTGTTTAATTCATTAGCTCATTGTTTAATTCTGCACTGCAGTAGAGGAGGAGGATGATGATATATCAAGGAGGATGCAGTTTAATTGGTTGAAAAAGGTGGCCCGGGTTTCTCCTGTATAACTAATGGCTCGAAAATCAACAACAACGAGGATAACAAAACTGTGCGCTTCTGCAGGTTTATATGTTATGAATCTTGATATTAAATTTTATATGTGAAACTGCATGCTCTTGTATTATATTGGATTTACAGTTCAAAAACAAAAGTTGAACTCCTAGAAAGATAAAACCTAAGCGTGTTATTCTGATACAAGGTACCTCCAGAGGCGCCAGTAGTGTCGTGAATTGTCATTGGATGAGGATCATATATTATAGCCAGGTTGAAATCGGTCGAAATGCTGCCTTTGTCGGAATCTACTGTTGGGTGTAAATACCTACACGCAAGTGCACGTATCGTATAAGTAATAAAATGGACAATTAAGTCCGGATATCGAACCCAGAGGGAATATTTAATTACTTAATCCTAGACGCTAAATTCTAGCAATTATTATCAAGCCCACCCTACACAGTCGACTTTAGAGAGAATTAACTAAATTAAAAAAAATTAAAAAGACAAAGCAAGAAAGCAAATTAAACACGAAGATTTATCAGAGTAAACAAGCCTAGGATTTTATTCTCCCTCCTATGTGATTATTACTCCCCCAATTCCTTCAATAATGCAAGTAATTAACCCGAATTATTAACCTGAGATGCTAAATTAATCATAACCCGCTTCCGCGTGTATTACGATTCTAATACCCTAGATTCAATTATTGTATTCTTACGCAATTAATTCTAGAACATAGCATTAAACACAAATCTCAATAATGGCTACCTAAGAGATTAACTATATTCCTATGTTAATACCACAGAGGCTCTTCTACCACAGTTCTAATTATTAATCCGATCTTCCGATTCATGCAATCAATAATAACATAAAAGCACATAAGGTGATCAAGTTCATGCACTTAATAAAACAAGTAGAAGAAATAATCCTGAATTAAAACTTGCATAAAATCATAGAAACGGGTTCATAAATCCCACATAGGGTTCCAAATAAAATCCTAGAAACTAAAGACTTAGCTCCTCGTGATTCTTATGATAAAGAAAACAAAAGAAATAAATTAAATAAGAAAAACTATGCTTGAGTCTTCGTTGATCTTCGTTCCTCGCGTATTGTGGTGTAAAATTTCGTGCTTATAGTGTAGAGACTTGTTGCTTTTATAGGCTTTTCTTGATAAGGAAGTAGTGGAAACCTAATAGGAATCAATTTCCGCCACTTCCCCCCACCAGGATTTGTTCTTCGATTTTCGCCATGTTGAAGTCCGAATTTTGGAATGTTGCGTAAATAAGAATTGTAGCCCTTGAAATTAGCTTTCCAATGCCACCAAAATCAGCTGATTTGGAGATCGTATGAGAGAGATATGCTTGAAATGGTGGATACTGCCAAAGCTATGGCGAGATTCCATCTTCCAATTTGATTTATTTCCTTATTTGCAACTTTTTCCTTTCTTTTTGATCTTTTTTCCTTCATGGACACCTAATTCTTGTTTTCACCTATAAAACACAAAATCAAGCAATTAAAGCACAAATATAATTAAATCTAAACAAAATATCCACGTAAAGTAAACGTATTGAGCGTAAAATCTACACTCAACACACCCCCAAACTTGAACTTTTGCTTGTCCTCAAGCAAAATCTAATCGTAAGCAAATAACTCAACTACCGCATCTCATCACATAGATTAATGACGAACTTCACGTTTTCAGAACTTGTAATTATAATGAAAATTCTTAGGCATTCGCAAGCTCAAAATTCAATAGCACTTAGTCACTTACCATAGCCAAAAACCACAAATCATGCAATTGCTTCAAGCATCCAATATTTGTAAATTAAAGATAGAAAAAATTTATGCCTACATGCATATGTTTGACTCCAAATACTCACCAAATTATTATACTCTACTAATATCGAACATTAAGCTATTGGGATCATTGGGGCTTTTTGGCTTTCAATTGCTAGGCTCTTTGGTTCGAGGTAGGAAATATGAGTATATGTGGCTATTATTCTTGAATTGAGGTGATTACGCCAAAATTTGAAAGATAGGCGTTTGAAACAATGAATTCACCTCTAAGGACTTTAATAAACTCGATTCTCAAAAGTTCAAAAGACTTCACTTTTGCTTTTGAGGCAATGGATCGAGCTTTCAAAAATAATTTCAACAACTAGTCATTCATTCTCCCTTCTAGTCTCTTCTTCTTCTTCTTCTTCTTTTTTTTTTTTTTTTTTTTTTTTTTTTTTTTTTTAAGAAGAAGAGAGACCTTATAAAAAATTCCGACCGAACTTCAAGGGGCAATTTTTCAAAAATCTCCACTTTTCTACCTTATACACATTGGCTAAAAGAAAGAACACCTTTTCTCCGAGGCTCAAATCAAGGTTCAAAGGATAATTTCGATAAAAAGGTCGGCTTGAAAGGCTCAAACGGTTCAAAGAAGACCCAAATCATATCCAAAATCACTCACTACTCAATACTTCGTATAATAAATTTCCTAACTTGAGTTCTAAAACCGAACATAGCATGATCTAGCACAAATTAATTCCAAATTTAAAATACAAAACATTCAACCAAAGCAATGCACAAAGTGTGATTCCTAGCAATAATTCGCTTCTAAGTTCCGTTGAATCGAAAGCTAAACAAACATCTAATCCTTATCACACAAAACAAGCAATTTCATCGTCAAACATTGATCATCTCTCATCATCATAACTCATCGATGCGTTCGACTCAAGCAATTTTTTATTTTTTTTGCTTTTTAAAGAAAACAATAAATAAACGAAAACGACTAAAAAGAAAAAGAAAAATCCTAAAGCATGCAATCTAAAACACATAAAGCACATAAAAAGTGTTGTTCCACCCCCAAACTTAAAATTTACATTGCCCTCAATGTAATTAAAACGAAGTTTAAGGATAGAATACACCTTGATTAGTCGAAACGTCCTCCACGTGTTGCACCCCTCCATCTCTTCCTCTTTGAAGCAAACACCTATTTTTTTTTTTTTCGAAAAAAATAAAAATAAAAAAAAATAAAAAAATAAAAAAATAATTTTTTTTTCTTTTTTCAAGGGTGTTCCGGACGGCCGTCCCACCTTTTGCACTGTTTTTGGGACGGCCGTCCCACAAACAGTAGGTTCACAACTCGCCGTAACTTCTCCGGACGGCCGTCTGGGGTTTTGGCTTGATTTCCGGACGGCCGTCTGGGCTTTTTGTGTCCGTTTTTCGACATAAAAATTCAAACATGATTAAATTATTAGATTGCACGCTTATATATATATTCTAAGAAAATTAAAAACAACTAAAAATACGAAAAAAATATGAGAAAAAAAACGATAAATGCTCGGGTTGCCTCCCGAGAAGCGCTAAATTTTAAGTCTTCAGCCGGACTTTGCTTCTTGAAATTTTTATGTCCAATCCAAAGCCTTGTAGATTGCGCATCCATCCATGAGCTTTGTCACTTCAATTGCAACCGATACAGGGATAGGATTGCAATATGTCAGGGTCCACTTTAGCTTGTAATCTTTCTTGTTTGTAATCAATCGGTACGAAGCGAAGATGGGATCTTCATCACCCGCTCCCTCAAATTGGTACACAAAAACCTCAAGTCTGCGTATAACCTCCACTTCAAACACATTCGCCTTCTTATCAACCTCTATTGATGCCTTCAAAGCGACGTCATGAACAACAATAATATTCTCAATTTGAGTATTTGCACTAACCACATCCATCTCCTTCTTCTCTTGTTCCGAGACATCTTTGGAGTTTAGCTCGATTGCATTGTCAGATTCAACATCCTTAAGCGTCTTCATAATTTCTTTTTCCCTCTCATCGACACTATTTTCTAGGTCTAAAGGATTTTTTCTCACTACAAATTTCAAACGGATTTTCTTTGTTGCAACCATTCTCGATATCGTCTGAAATATTTTCAAGAGACCTTTGGCGCTTGAATTCTTCCAACTGTATCTCCAGTCTTCGGATAGATGCTTTAGTGGATTTCATAAATTCTTCAAGGACGGAGTTCAAATAACACTCATGAACAGTGGGTCCTCGTGGCGTATTGGTGTATGTGTTCCAATAACCGCCGTTGGTGTTATCTATGAAATTATTCGCTTTCGGTGCATACCAACATTGGTTAGTGTGATGATCTCCACCACATATTGAACAAAGTGACGGCATATCATATGTATTTTGGAGGTATTCGCCAGACGGAAGCCATTCATATCCCGTTTGAGGTGCGCGAAAATTGTAACCTAACATGTAACCAAAGAAAAAGAATATATTAAAATAAATTAAAACGAAAAGATAAAATAAAACAAATTAATTTGGGTGAATCGTGAAAATTGTTCAAATTTAGAGCTAGAATAAAATAAATAATTAAAATATTCCCCGGCAACGGCGCCAAAAACTTGTTGGGTGTAAATACCTACACGCAAGTGCACGTATCGTACAAGTAATAAAGTGGACAATTAAGTCCGGATATCGAACCCACAGGGAATATTTAATTACTTAATCATAGACGCTAAATTCTAGCAATTATTATCAAGCCCACCCTACACAGTCGACTTTAGAGAGAATTAACTAAATTAACAAAAATTAAAAAGACAAAGCAAGAAAACAAATTAAACACGAAGATTTATCAGAGTAAACAAGCCTAGGATTTTATTCTCCCCCCTATGTGATTATTACTCCCCCAATTCCTTCAATAATGCAAGTAATTAACCCGAATTATTAGCCTGAGATGCTAAATTAATCATAACCCGCTTCCGCGTGTATTACGATTCTAATACCCTAGATTCAATTATTGTATTCCTACGCAATTAATTCTAGAACATAGCATTAAACACAAATCTCAATAATGGCTACCTAAGAGATTAACTATATTCCTATGTTAATACCACAGATGCTCTTCTACCACAGTTCTAATTATTAATCCGATCTTCCGATTCATGCAATCAATAATAACATAAAAGCACATAAGGTGATCAAGTTCATGCACTTAATAAAACAAGTAAAAGAAATAATCCGGAATTAAAACTTGCATAAAATCATAGAAAAGGGTTCATAAATCCCACATAAGGTTCTAAATAAAATCCTAGAAACTAAAGACTTAGCTACTCGTGATTCTTATGATAAAGAAAACAAAAGAAATAAATTAAATAAGAAAAACTAATAAAATTATGGCATTGCAGATTACGACCAATTCAAGGTCATCAGATATGTTCGTTGTTATATTTTCAAACTTTCTCTTTGAATTTATTATAATCGTGTATGTATGTATGAAAGAATGAATTACATTTACTCCAGGTACAAGGATCTATCGGTGATGCATACTTGAAGCATTACGAATTCGCTATGGAAACGACAAATTTATCATATTCGCATCCGACGGATTTTGGGAATTCTTGTGCATTCAAGTTGCTGTTGAGATTGTCCACAAAAGCCCAACACGTACTGCTAATTTTTTTTAACTCTTCTATTCCAACATATATTCAAATAAAATGTTTTTTTTTTTTTTTTTTTTTTTTTTGTGGCAATAAAATTATCAGGGTATAGCTAAGAGGCTTATGGAATCAGCTGCGCGAAAATAGTATTTTCCGTTAGATGTGAACGGTGGATACTTGATGGAGGGGACCAAAAGTGAAATTGGACGGATGAAAAAGTGTAATTCTCCCTAGTTTTCAGAATTCGAAATAAAAACATTGTTAAAAAGTTGGAATTTTCAAATGGGAATCGACATAATTCGAAAATTCAGTTCAAGTTTAATTTTCACCTGTGTAGCACGGAGACTCCAACTTCTCAATGTTTTTCCGCGTTTCGGAAACGTTTCGTGTCGAAAACTCGAAAACACCTGCCGGACAACTTACGGGTCATTTTACAATTTTTTAAAAATTAGAAACATATTTGAATAGCTAATTTTCAAATATTTTTGTTGTTTCTCAAATTATTTACATGATTTAATGATCAGTTGCAAATTAATAGTTGATAGTAAAATTTATTTTTAATATATTTGTATAAAAATAAATAAAAAGAATTTATATATACATAAAAATTTATATATGTTTATACAGAATATTTATAAATTCACCCCTATATTTTTAATATTTACACGTTTCCCCATTTTCGAAAAACCCCATTTCCCCGTATCACCGTTTATGTGTATGTACTACATAAAGAGTCCATATGCTACCCCTTATATAAACATCAACTAGTGGCATACATTATAAACTCATCTCTCTTCTATCCAAAAATCATGGCCACTATTTGCCGCCATTCTCTCATACTTTTGCTAATTCTCTTCTTCTCCTTCAACTGTTTGGCATTTTCAAAGAGGTGCCATCCAAATGACAAAAAAGCCCTCCTTCAAATCAAGAAAGACCTCAACAATCCCTACGATTTAATCTCATGGGATCCGACCACCGACTGCTGCACCTGGTCCACGGTGGACTGCGACGACAAAACCAACCGCATCACCGGATTCCACACCTCCGCCGCTAATTTCGGCCTCCCCATTCCGGCGTCCATCGGAGACCTCAAGTATCTCGAAAACCTCGCTTTCCACAAAGTCAACGTCACCGGTCAAATCCCGGAATCCATAACCAAGCTCACCCACCTCAACTTTCTCGATCTCCGGTGGAATTCTCTCACCGGCCCTGTTCCGTCGTTCCTCAGCAAACTCAAGAAGCTGACGTACATTGGGCTGTCGTTCAACAACTTCTCCGGCTCGATTCCGGCGTCGCTCTCCCAGCTCCCGAACCTCGGCGGCCTCCTTTTGGACCGGAACAAACTCACCGGCTCAATCCCGGCATCTTTCGCCGATTTCCGGCAGCAGGATTTCTATCTCTACCTCTCACATAATCAGCTGACGGGGAATATTCCGCCGAGATTGGGGCACGCTAACTTCACATTCATCGATGTATCAAGAAACAGGCTTGAAGGTGACATATCGTTCTTACTTGGGAAGAACAAGAGCTTAAACACCGCCGATTTTTCGAGGAACATGTTTCAGTTCGATTTCTCCGAGGTGGAGTTTTCGGAGAGCTTGGGGAATCTGGATTTGAACCACAACAGGATTACGGGGAGATTGCCGGAGGGATTGGCTGAGTTGGGTAATCTTATTTCGCTGAACGTGAGTTACAATCGGCTCTGCGGCAAGATTCCGGTGGGCGGAAGGTTGCAGGACTTTGAAACGACGTCGTATTTCCACAACAGGTGCTTGTGTGGTGCACCGTTGCCAAAATGCTAAGGCCTCGTTGGTGGTTGGAGAGATTAGCTATGATTATCTAAATAATGCGACTTTATTTTATGTTTGATATCCTCAATAATATGTCGGGTCGACCCGCAAGTATTATATATATATGTTATCATGGTTTATCTTGTCTTCTATGTATGTTTCTTTATTTGATCATCGAGTGTCCAATAATATAATTGGTTTCATCAGATTATTAATCTTATATTAACTAATCTTATCTTGACAATCAAATGATTATTTTAATTAAAGTAAATTGCGCCAAATCCTATAATACTTTTTTTTTTTCAGTCTAGGTAGATCCTAAAACATTTTCTTATTTATTAATAAGCAACATTACCATCACCAAAGTATTCTCCATATAACTTTTTTTTTTTCTTTTTGATTTTCATGATTAATTAGATTGCATCGGAGGGGCCAAAATCATATGTGCGTGCATTGTATGATTGTGTGTATGTGTACATAGGTCTGTGATTATGCGTGTATCTTTGTGTGGAGTTTCGACAATGGCATCAACAGGGAGCGGAGGTGGAGCATATTTGATGGAGTTCAACGGGATTGAACGAAATCTGATCCAGTTAGATTAAACGTGATGAAAACTAAGTCTAAAGAACAAAGAATTTTTAGCAAATTATAAATATCTTATTATCCTAATTGTTACAGGGGTTAATTTATAATCGAAAATTTTTCCACCGTACGGCCTGATTTACGCACAAAATCAGTCAGCCAACTCAACAATTCTTCACACAAACGTATTGCACCATCGTTGTATCAAATGAACAGCAACAATCACAAGTATGCAGCGGAAAGCGAACAACACAAGCAATTTACGAGCAACGCTCAACCTTTATTGATTCACTCACGAATAATACAAAGAAAGCCCTTGGTGCACACAACGAATCCTCACAACAGATGCTAACAATTGCAATCTGAGTCCCTCTATCTGAATGGGCCGGATTTGTGCACTCAAGGGCCTATAAATACAAGGTACAATGCAGTTTACACGCTAAACTGGCAAGGGACACATGGCGGCACGCAGGCCAGCCACTTGGCTCACTAATACAACATAAAAGGGACGGTTTTCTAAGTCATTGCTGATGCCAACCGCTCCGCAACTGCCTTCCGTAACTTCCCAAGTCAATTAGCTGCCCGGCTTGCCCAATCGGCGCGCGCGCACCCAAGGATCGAATCTGCCCGCACGCGTGCTATTCAGCCTGCTTGCCTTGCCCACACTTGTCATGCCTTTCTCGGCCAAGCACCTCAATGCTTGTCAATCACTCGAAACCCTTGCCTTGTATTTCTCGGCCAAGCACCTCAATACTTGTCCATCTCTCAGCCACCGTTTGGCCCATGTGTAGCATGCCTTGTGCCAACACTTCTTGGCACCACTTCAACTATAACTCGGTCACACTCGAATTATAATCGATGTCTCCGTCTAAGGGGTAACACTAATCTTAAAGATGATTAGTGCAAAGGAGTGTGTAGCAAATTATTCCATTTAATAATGGGCCGTACTATGTAATGTGAATTATGTAATGGGTGGGGCAATAATATATCAATTGAACCAAACACTGTCGGGTTCAGACTTGAGACTAAATACTTTCTTTCTCAATTAAGTAGTGGGGCAATAATATATCAAATTAGGCTTGTAATATTATATCCACATAATTTATTTTTTTTCTTTTCATACTAATATCCTTCACCCTAGATTGAGTAAATTACATCATACACCCCTGATGGGTGTTAAAATAACTTTAAGGTTCATATAGTATTTGTAATTACACCACCTGCTTGAACCAATATTAGAAACGCTAACAGAATAATGAAATTGATAAGTTATTCCATTCGGGTTCTAATGGACTATTAGTTTCACACAGTGGTGGAAACAATATAGAGCTAGAGGGTGACATGACTCTCTTAACATTTCTTAAATATTTTTATTATTTTATATCAAATTTATAAATTTTCGTTTATGGTAGCATTATCGGCCCGCACGAAACAAACAGTGCATTTTGGTACCCAGTACATGAAATATTAGCTCCATTAATTGTTTCAGGGTTGCGGCAGTAATTACCAATGCCACATGGCCTTAAAGTTATTTTTGCATACATCAGGGGTGTATATGTAATTTACCCAATAATTTAATATATACACACATTTTTATTAGCTCCAATATGAATGTGTTTGGTTTTATTTGTATATAAATGGTAAATATCTACCCATTATATTTCACTCGATATATTATAAAATAGACCATTTACCATAGATTCTCAATCCACGTGAATCGCATAAAGGTTATTTCTTTCTCAATTAATGGGTGGGGCTAGACCTGACCACGGTTCGGTTCGGTTCCGGTTCCGATTTTGGAGGAACCGGAACCGAACCGAAAAAATCCGGTTCCAAGCTGTTCGGTTCCGAACCGGTTCCGGTTCGCTTCCCGGTTAGAACCGTAGAACCGTCCGGTTCTGATATAACTTTTTTTTTTTATAATTTTTTTATAATTTTAAAATTACTTAAGAATAATTATACTTATATTAAAATATAAAATGTATACACAAACTCTCTAAAATTATTTAAAATTACTTGAGAAATTATACACAACTCTTTATGTTACTTACAGACTTACAGACTTGCAGTGCTCTTCAATTTTTATTTTTAATATATATTATATTTACTTAAGAAAGACTTATTTTCGCCCCCGTCGTGCCGGAGTCGGTTGAATCTCCTCAACTTCTTCCTCATTTTCGCTCAATAGAGATTCAAAATTGCGAAAATCCCCCCCTTCATAGTTCTCATGTTGAGGAATATCATCTTCTTCTTCCATAATCGGAATATATGGTGATGATGATGGCATTAAAGCCTCCGATTTGGAAGAAGATCCTCTACGAGACATATTGAGATTAATAGAGAAAATAATAGAGAATAATAAATAATAAATTAAAAATAATTTTTTTATGAGAATGGGAATTATACAAAATTATGAGAATGGGAAAATATATAATATTGATAAATTATATGTATATTATATTGCTAATTGAGTGCAAAAAGCTTGATAATTGCTAATAGATTGTAATAAGAAGAGAGGAGAAGATAATTGGTGAATTGGTGAAGAAAAATGAATAAAATAAGTGGGTATTTATAGTGGAGAAAAAAATGGGGCATAAGATATAGGTCCCTGGTGACAAAATCAATTAGAACTAAATGACAAGTCAAACTAAACATTTGCTTCACATCCTTTATTAAATTCATTCCGAAAATGCCCTTCCACTCACAAATTCGAAATTTGCATTTAGTAAAATTCAAACTGCATTTATCATTTTTATTATACATTTAATATCTTATTTTTCCATCTAACATATTTTATTGTATTATTATAGACTTTGTCGTCTTTATTTTTTCGTTTTTCACTCTAGCATTTTTTTACATTATTATAAACAAGTTTTTTTTTTTTTTATCTATTTTTAATGTTTTACTGAAAATTATGTTTTTTTTTCTCGTTTTTGTTAAATAAAACAGCAGATTTTAAAATACTATGGTGTACTATGGTATATTATGGTGTCCTATGGTATACTATAATTTACGATATTGAAAATTGTGAATGTTTAAAAAACAAAAATCGGTCGTAGTCGACTATAGACACTTATAGGAACCATAGTAATCCGTAGTCACATACTCTCATTTTGAACCCTAGTCGCTACCCATTCGTATATACTCATAGTAATTCATAGACACCCGTAGTCATTCGCACTCATCCAATATGAAACCCTAGATCCGCCACCACCACCACCTCCACCTCCGTCCTCTTCATCTATGTTTCACTTTCGATCTTAATTAGCCTTCCCCTTCTCCAAACCCAACATCAAATTCTAACTAAAAAATTGTTGGGTTTCGGGCACGCATACGCAGCGGAAAACAAAAATTTTACGTGATTTAAACGACTTTAAAACACACAAGTACATGCCCGATAAATTAAATCAATTAATTGCGTACCTTTGCGCTTCCAGCGAAATTAAAAACAACATACATGCTAATAAATTTAACCGAATTTAAATCAATTAACATGCTCGCATTTAAACCAAATAACATGCTTGCAACGATTTAATCGATTACACATAATCACATAAAATCTTACAAACATAAGCATGAAATCATAGTTTAAATTTAAACCCTAAAACGAAACTAGGGTTTCGAGTATTTACCTCTTGACGCGTGAGGTAGGAGCGAACGATACGTCGTGATTACTACGGAAACCAATCCGTAGAATCGGGGCAGCAATGGAGCAGCAGCAGCGGCGGTGTGGCAGCTCACGGCGGCGCGTGTAGAGCACGCGCGGTCTTCCGGGGCGGCGCGTGGGGCAGCGTGCAGCTTCGGCTCGTGCGTTGCTCCTCGATTCTTCGATCTACGGTCTTCCTCCTCTCGGATTTCACCTCGTATACTTCGATCTACTAAATCGTGGCACTAGACACGAAATAGTTAGAATAAAACGGAAAGAATAATGAAGGAGAAAGGATACCGAACAAGAACGGCCGACGAACGGCCGGTTCCGACGACGGAGCGGCGACGGTGGTGCGGTGGTGGCCGCGCGGGAGAGGGGGCGAGAGAGAGAGGGACGGCCGCTTAGGGTTAGGGTTTTTGTTATGTGTGCTAGGGTTATAAATCATGTATTTATAGTCCCTTGCATGAAACCCTAGCGGGCTTAAGTTGGACTGGGCCCAACAGCTTAAGCTCGTTAGTTTCTTTAATCGCTCGTATCTCTCAATTCAATGATCGAAAAATTGTAACGATTACATTTTCCGAGTCATTATAATTTTCTCGTCATTACGAGTGCCATCTCTTATTTTCCAACTTTCCAAAAGTGGAAACCCTAGTTCAGTGGACTTTCTAAATTTGGAAACTTCCCGATTTAGAAAGTTCACTAACACGTTCGCTTATTCTTTTCCTTTTCTTATTCTCATTCATAATTCCAAATTACGAATGTTGGACTCAATCATATTGACTTCCAATTATGCAAAGATAAACTATTTTATCTCTGACCGTTTATTCAAAGATCTCATGTGCACGAGCAGTGTGACCCTCGATGGTTCAGGTGTAAGCTAGCCGTGGGCCCACAACTCTTTGTGGTCAAAACTCGTCCCCTTCGAGTTACGATTAAGATGAAGCTCGTTTCACCTTAATCACCCAACGAATCAAGATTGGCGTCTAGCAACTACGCGTCATGATTCCCTAGATACAAATGAAGTGCCTGCAAGAACCTTCAGATATAGTTAACGTACAGTACGGTCCCTTCGATTCATATGTCCCGATCGAACTAGAGGCATTGGTTCATCGAGACCTCTTTATATGTTCAATAACGGTGCGATCGTTCTAAGTGTTGTAATCCTTACGTGCATGACTTAAAGAATCGAATTCTCTAATCATCACTTAGTCAGCTCTGGCCAGAGACTTAGAATGATTACAAACTTTCAGAACACACAGGACATCCAAGACTATTCTAGCGATCGAATCCCCGACTACAATGCACAGACCTCCCACTAGATTTCGGACTGCACGAACACTGGCCCTTGGGATGGTCCTCGGTGGAACTCAGGGACAGGTCACGATACAGCTGGTCCTCTAGTGAAGTCACGGTGATGTCTAGGTCATAAGGACTAATGGTGTACAACTATACCATAGATATCTCTACTCGATTATTGGGAACCACTTAGAGATTTCTAGGGTGAGGGAGTTCAGTGAACTCGTCAACTTACGAGCACCCACTTATGCATGCCGATATCACAATACCGTTTACTGATGAGATGCAGTACACATACACTAAGTGCTAGTCTTAATGGGAAAGGCCGATATCCTCATTAGTGGCGTAACCCTTCGACTAGGAACACGTTTAACAGTTATAATACTTAAGTAAATATCTCACGATCCTAACGATCAATTACTAGTACTTGTAATAACTGTAAGGACTATATCTATGCTTGTGACAAAGGGACAAAGATATAGAATGCCAAGGTGTTTTATCATTAATACGAATAAAGGTTCGTTTATTACAATAATAAATACGAAAGACCACAGCCACATGTTGGCTTGTTGGTCACCTACTCTAACAATCTCCCACTTGACCTAAAGCCAACTACCCATAAACCGCAATCCCATCGACTCTCGATGTTTCTCATGGACCGATCTTGGTAAAGGCTTTGTGAAGGGGTCTGCAACGTTCTCTTCCGAGGTGACTCGTTCTACCTTAACTTCACCTCTATCAATGATCTCTCGGATCACGTGATACTTCCTCAAAATATGCTTCGACTTCTGATGAGATCGCGGCTCCTTAGCTTGTGCCACGGCTCCGGTGTTATCACAGTACAACGGTACTGGATCACTAGCATCAGGAATGACACCCAACTCTTGGATGAACTTCCTTATCCAAGTCCCTTCCTTTGCAGCTTCGGACGCTGCAATGTATTCCGCTTCGGTAGTGGAATCGGCCGTCGTGCTTTGCTTGGAACTCTTCCAACACACGGCACCACCATTAAGCGTGAATATAAATCCAGAATTCGACTTTGAGTCGTCCACGTCCGATTGAAAACTAGAGTCAGTGAAACCCTCTAATTTCAACTCGGCACCCCCATAGACCAAAAATATATCCTTAGTCCTTCGCAAGTACTTGAGGATATCTTTCACGGCTTTCCAGTGAGCCGGGCCGGGGTTAGACTGATATCTGCTTGTGACACTCACAGCATACGCAATATCGGGTCTCGTACACAGCATGCCATACATTATGCTTCCTATGGCAGAAGCATAGGGCGTCCTTTTCATCTCCTCGATTTCACTAGGTGTTTGGGGACACATAGATTTCGAGAGACGAACCCCATGGGACATTGGCAAGAATCCCTTCTTGGATTCTTCCATGCTAAACCGTTTCATAACGGTGTCTATGTACAGGCTTTGGGATAAGCCAAGCATCTTTCTTGCTCTATCTCTATAGATGCGTATTCCTAATACATAAGATGCTTCTCCCAAATCCTTCATTGAGAAACGTGTGGACAACCATGCTTTCGTTTGTTGCAACATTCCTACGTCATTCCCAATGAGTAGAATGTCATCAACGTAAAGCACTAAAAATATCACTGCCCTCCCACTAACCTTCTTGTATACACAAGGTTCCTCCGGATTCTTCTCAAAATCAAACTCTTTGATAGTTGAGTCGAATCTAATGTTCCAACTACGGGATGCTTGCTTCAATCCATAAATGGATCGCTGGAGCTTGCAAACCTTTTGCTCACTTCCAGAAGATATGAAGCCTTCCGGCTGCGCCATGTAAATTTCTTCCTCAATGTCTCCATTAAGGAAGGCGGTCTTCACATCCATTTGCCATATCTCGTAGTCGTACCACGCAGCTATGGCTAGCAAGATCCTAATGGACTTCAGCATCGCGACTGGCGAAAAGGTTTCCTCATAGTCAACACCTTGTCTTTGAGTGTATCCTTTTGCTACCAATCTAGCTTTATAGGTCGATACCTTTCCATCCACTCCAATTTTCTTCTTATAGATCCACTTGCAGCCTATAGGAACAATTCCTTTGGGTGGATCTACCAAGGTCCATACCTTGTTGGAGTACATGGAGTCCATTTCGGATTTCATGGCCGTTAGCCAATGTCCCATGTCCGCATCCGATACGGCCTCATTGTATGTTCTTGGATCTCGTCCAAGATCAACATGATCTTCATCATTTTCGAGGAGGAATAACCTATCCGGCATTTTCCGAACTCTTTCGGATCTACGTACCGTAGGTTCAGGAGGTATATTAGTGGTTTGTTGTATTGGTTCGATTGCTTGATCTTGTGTTTGAACTTCACTTTGTGGTTCTTGAACTACTTCAAGTTCTATCATGCTGCCCTTTCTATCGGATAGAAACTCCCTTTCCAAAAAGGTGGCATTTCTCGAAACAAACGTCTTTGCTTCTTTGACATAGTAGAACTCGTATCCCATTGAGTCTTCGGGATACCCCACAAAATAGCACAAGTCGGATTTACTATCCAACTTATCTCCCACTAACCGCTTCACATAAGCGGGACAACCCCATATCCTAATATGTTTGTAATTGGGTTTCCGGGAATGCCAAAGTTCATAAGGTGTGGATTTAACTGCTTTGGTGTTAACTCTATTCAGCAAATACGCGGCAGTACGAAGTGCATGACCCCATAAGTATGCCGGTAAGTTTGTGAACCCCATCATTGATCGAACCATATCTAACAGAGTTCGATTCCGACGTTCGGATACTCCATTAAGTTGAGGAGTTCCCGGTGGAGTCCATTGGGACTGTATCCCATTTTCTTTTAGATAGTCAATGAACTCGATGCTCAAGTATTCCCCACCACGATCGGATCGCAGCTTCTTAACACTTCGTCCGAGTTGCTTTTCCACTTCGTGTCTAAAATCTTTGAACCTTTCAAATGTTTCAGACTTGTACTTCATCAAGTACACATACCCATACCTAGAATAATCGTCGGTAAAGGTAGCGAAGTAGTTATATCCACCCTTCGCACTAACACTTAGTGGACCACATACGTCTGTATGGATCAAATCCAAAAGACCTTCGGCTCGTTCCATTACCCCTTTGTAGGGTGACTTGGTCATTTTCCCTTTAAGGCAAGATTCACAAGTTTGTAGTGATTTCACGTCCTCCAAAGAGAACAATCCTTCACTAACAAAATCGTTCATCCTTCTTAAAGAGACATGACCTAATCTAGCGTGCCAAAGTTGTGCGGGGTTTTGATCTATCTCCTTACGCTTTGCTGATATAACGTTAATAGGTATTTCACTTGGATTTAGTTCATATAAGTTGTTTAATAGCCGTCCTTTGCAAATTAAATTCTCATTCTTTTGTATAATGCAAATCGAATTTCCAAAAACAAAAGTAAAACCTTCAATATCTAATACAGGAATAGAAATAAGGTTTCTAATGAGCGACGGAACAAATAAAGAATCGTTCAAAACAATAGGAAAACTAGAATCCAAAACATTTAAGTAAATAGTGCCAATGGCTTCAGCAGCAACTCTTGCTCCATTCCTCATCCTTAGGTAGGTCTCACCCGCTCTAAGTCTTCGACTTCTTGTCATTAGCTGCAAATCCTTGCACAAATGTGAGCCACAGCCCGTATCCAATACCCAAGAAGAAGAGTTGACAGACAAATTTACGTCAATGAAATACGTACCCTTTTCAGAACCTTTCTGCTTTAGGTAAGCCTTGCAGTTGCGGCGCCAATGTCCTTTCTTTCCACAGTGATGGCAAGCATCATCAACTTGTTTGCTAACCTTTGCTTTGGGGCCCCCACTACCTTCACCCACTTCGAACTTGCTGTTAGGGAAAAGAACTCTTTCTTTTCTCTTCTTTTGGAAAGAACTCTTCTTTCCAGAAGTAGCAGCAACGAGAACAGACTTCTCTTTCTTAATGGTGGACTCGAAGCTGACCAACATGTTCATTAACTCATCCAAGGGAGGATCTAGTTTGTTCATGTTGAAGTTCACTATGAACGATTCATAGGAACTAGGAAGAGACAACAGGATCAAATCCAACGAGAGCTCGGCCGGGAGGGTGACATCAAGATTCACTAGCTTTTCAAGGAGAGTGATCATTTTGAGACAGTGCTCGTGGACCGAAACCCCTTCGCGCAATCTCGCTGTGATCAACTCCTTTGTAGCAGCGTATCTCGATGCCCTAATATTCTCACTATACATGCTATCGAGATGAGCCTTTATATCGAAAGCATGCAAGTGAGACTCATATTTCCTCGCAAGCGCGGGCTCCATGGCGGCTATCATATAACACCTAGCATGGGTGTCATCTTTCTTCCAAACTTCATAAGTTTCCTTTTCAGCATCAGTCGCTGTGGCAGGTATAGTGGCGGGAAGCCTCTCGTTCAAAACGTAGAGACGCCCCTCAACAGTTAGCACAAGCTTAAGACTACGCAACCAATCTAGGTAATTAGGGCCATTGAGTTTATTGTCGAGGATTGAGATTATGGGATTCTTAGACATGATTATCTGAGACATATAGAGAAGAGGATTATTAGAGATTCGCGTTAAATGATTGTTACAATTAAATGTTTGGACTTGTGTTATTTAATTGTTCTCCCACTAATTTTATCGAGTTCCACTTCCCTCTAGTAGACAAACGAGAAAACTGATTTTTCTTAATGGGCTTTAGGTCCAATAGACAAATATAACCCGTAGTTAATCTAGCCCGATTATATTTGCCCAAAGGTAGATCACAATCAATCATATCCACAATATGACCCTAAATTAAATTTTCCTCACACTTGATAATGACCTAAGTTAATCTCGCGAATATCAAAATCGTCGTGTGTCAAGTCTAACCTACCAATCAAAGATGCTCATAGAACTTGATTATGCCAAACTAATGCAGTCCCTAGTTAATCTAGCCGACCACGTTAATTCAACATAACCCTTTTCTACGGCTACCTTCATCATTATGTCAATTGAATTACAGCTTACTCTACCATAGCACTCCCCGCTAACACGGCTTACTGCACTATAGTAAAGGGCTACACATAATCCAACCGTTGGCAGAAGGAAAGAAATAACTCAACAGATTGGGTATTTCTTTATAGCTTGAAATGATTCTTAATTGAATTAAGAATGAGGGATTTTATTTAAAAGTTTTATCTCATCAGAAGGTTTTGGATTGGTCTATGTGATTCCTACATCTATGTTCTCTAAAGGTATATGGAAGCGCATATTGTCCTAAGAGGAACATACGACCTAATTACATAATTAATTACATTAATTAATTATCGGGTTTTTCAAAATAATTATAGAACCTCAACTAACATAAATCATTCAAATAACGTTGAGGTACTAGTAATTAAGTTGAACAATAATCAATATTATATATGTGTTCTATTAATTGAAATCAATTTAACAATTTAAATTAATTAATTAATCGAACACCTATTTACTAAAATAGATGATTGTCGATCCAATTATCTAATTGGGATTAATTGAAAATAATTTTCCAAAAATTAAAATCAATTTTTTTTAAGTTTAATTTTAGAAATCTGAAATAATTTTTTTTTTATTTTTTTTTATTTTTTTTTATTTTTCAGTGGACCGGTTGGGCCCAACCGGTCTGACCGGTTCGGACCGAATCGGGCCGGTTCTGTCCGGTCCAGCTGACCCAAATCAGTGGGCCGGGTCAGTCGGACCGAGAACCGGTCTGACCGACCCGAATCCACTTGGATTCGGTCAACCAAAACGCACATAACCATCGAACCGGCCGGTTCGACCGGTTCGATCCGAATAATTTAAAAACCGACATTTTAAAATAATTTCAGATCCGATTTTCCAATTTTAAACTATTTTAAAGCTGGAAAAATTCTAAACAATATTTCAAAAATATTTTAAACTTACGAAAACTCCCAATTACATAATACGACAATCGCTACTTTAATAAATCGAACATGCATATTAAAACGAACGCAATTAATTGCGCAACGAGCTCTGATACCACTGTTGGGTTTCGGGCACGCATACGCAGCGGAAAACAAAAATTTTACGTGATTTAAACGACTTTAAAACACACAAGTACATGCCCGATAAATTAAATCAATTAATTGCGTACCTTTGCGCTTCCAGCGAAATTAAAAACAACATACATGCTAATAAATTTAACCGAATTTAAATCAGTTAACATGCTCGCATTTAAACCAAATAACATGCTTGCAACGATTTAATCGATTACACATAATCACATAAAATCTTACAAACATAAGCATGAAATCATAGTTTAAATTTAAACCCTAAAACGAAACTAGGGTTTCGAGTATTTACCTCTTGACGCGTGAGGTAGGAGCGAACGATACGTCGTGATTACTACGGAAACCAATCCGTAGAATCGGGGCAGCAATGGAGCAGCAGCAGCGGCGGTGTGGCAGCTCACGGCGGCGCGTGTAGAGCACGCGCGGTCTTCCGGGGCGGCGCGTGGGGCAGCGTGCAGCTTCGGCTCGTGCGTTGCTCCTCGATTCTTCGATCTACGGTCTTCCTCCTCTCGGATTTCACCTCGTATACTTCGATCTACTAAATCGTGGCACTAGACACGAAATAGTTAGAATAAAACGGAAAGAATAATGAAGGAGAAAGGATACCGAACAAGAACGGCCGACGAACGGCCGGTTCCGACGACGGAGCGGCGACGGTGGTGCGGTGGTGGCCGCGCGGGAGAGGGGGCGAGAGAGAGAGGGACGGCCGCTTAGGGTTAGGGTTTTTGTTATGTGTGCTAGGGTTATAAATCATGTATTTATAGTCCCTTGCATGAAACCCTAGCGGGCTTAAGTTGGACTGGGCCCAACAGCTTAAGCTCGTTAGTTTTTTTAATCGCTCGTATCTCTCAATTCAATGATCGAAAAATTGTAACGATTACATTTTCCGAGTCATTATAATTTTCTCGTCATTACGAGTGCCATCTCTTATTTTCCAACTTTCCAAAAGTGGAAACCCTAGTTCAGTGGACTTTCTAAATTTGGAAACTTCCCGATTTAGAAAGTTCACTAACACGTTCGCTTATTCTTTTCCTTTTCTTATTCTCATTCATAATTCCAAATTACGAATGTTGGACTCAATCATATTGACTTCCAATTATGCAAAGATAAACTATTTTATCTCTGACCGTTTATTCAAAGATCTCATGTGCACGAGCAGTGTGACCCTCGATGGTTCAGGTGTAAGCTAGCCGTGGGCCCACAACTCTTTGTGGTCAAAACTCGTCCCCTTCGAGTTACGATTAAGATGAAGCTCGTTTCACCTTAATCACCCAACGAATCAAGATTGGCGTCTAGCAACTACGCGTCATGATTCCCTAGATACAAATGAAGTGCCTGCAAGAACCTTCAGATATAGTTAACGTACAGTACGGTCCCTTCGATTCATATGTCCCGATCGAACTAGAGGCATTGGTTCATCGAGACCTCTTTATATGTTCAATAACGGTGCGATCGTTCTAAGTGTTGTAATCCTTACGTGCATGACTTAAAGAATCGAATTCTCTAATCATCACTTAGTCAGCTCTGGCCAGAGACTTAGAATGATTACAAACTTTCAGAACACACAGGACATCCAAGACTATTCTAGCGATCGAATCCCCGACTACAATGCACAGACCTCCCACTAGATTTCGGACTGCACGAACACTGGCCCTTGGGATGGTCCTCGGTGGAACTCAGGGACAGGTCACGATACAGCTGGTCCTCTAGTGAAGTCACGGTGATGTCTAGGTCATAAGGACTAATGGTGTACAACTATACCATAGATATCTCTACTCGATTATTAGGAACCACTTAGAGATTTCTAGGGTGAGGGAGTTCAGTGAACTCGTCAACTTACGAGCACCCACTTATGCATGCCGATATCACAATACCGTTTACTGATGAGATGCAGTACACATACACTAAGTGCTAGTCTTAATGGGAAAGGCCGATATCCTCATTAGTGGCGTAACCCTTCGACTAGGAACACGTTTAACAGTTATAATACTTAAGTAAATATCTCACGATCCTAACGATCAATTACTAGTACTTGTAATAACTGTAAGGACTATATCTATGCTTGTGACAAAGGGACAAAGATATAGAATGCCAAGGTGTTTTATCATTAATACGAATAAAGGTTCGTTTATTACAATAATAAATACGAAAGACCACAGCCACATGTTGGCTTGTTGGTCACCTACTCTAACAAAAATTACTGTCGTCGTCGAAGAAAACCACCACCGACGCCACTGACCAAAAGCATTGCCGCCCCCACCGACCAAAACCACCATCGCTCGCCGCCCCCAGCAACGAAAACCGTTGTCGCCCCGAACGACCAAAACCACCGCCGCCCCAACAACCAAAACCACCACCGCCTGTCGCCCGCCACCTGCCGCGGTCGAAACCACCGCCGCCCCCCAACAACCAAAACCACGGCTGCTCGCCGCCCCTAGCGACCAAAACCACCGCCGCCCGCCGCCTGCCGCACTCACACCAAGATCCGATCTAAAAAACTCCTGCAACTAATACCTCCAAGTCAATGAAAATAGAGAAAGATAGAGATAGAGAGAAAGAGAGAGGAAGGGCTGGGCCAATGAAGACAGAGAGAAAGAAGGCTATGGTGGGGGGTGATGGAAAATTGAAAAAATTGAGAAAGACGATGGTGGCGGCGGATAAGAGAGGGAGAGAGAGAGAGAAATAGAGAAATAAAAAAAGAGAAGGAAATGTTGATTTTTATTAGGTCTAATAAGGGTATTTTTGGGTTTAATAAAAATAAAAGGATGTTGGTCAAATTTTATTTTCAATTAAGGATTTAATTAAAATGTTCTATTTAAGGTTGTCCCTCATATCTAATTAGGCTTGGTTTGAGGGGTGTCTCAAATATTAACCCAAAAAAAAAACTTTTTATTTTTATTTATAAAATCTGACCGTTTAAAAAACTTTTTATTTTTATTTTTATGCACGTGATTATTTTTTTTTATTTTATGATATTTGTCAATCTGACCGTTTAAAAAACTTTAGAACCACATGCATTTCATTTTTTTTTAATTAATCTGACCGTTGCAAATTGCCATGTGAATATTAATATAATTTTTTTTTTAAAGTGACCGTTACTTTGGGGGAAATTCTATGCTACACCTGGTGAATATAACCAGGCACCCTAATTAATAAGATTCCCACTACGGGTTCAGTTATGGCCCAATGGGCTTTAAAAATATAATTATAAAATAAATAAAAAAGGACACATGTCAAGAAAAGAGCCACCCGGTGAAAATCACCGGGTGTAGCATCGTATTCCCCGTTACTTTGGACTGGAGTGGACAATTGGGTAGGATTTTTTATATTGTTTTAATAAAGCTGACCTTTTATTAATATTTTATTATTTGATTTTTTTTATTTTAAACCGGTTCCAACGGTTAGAACCGCGGTTCTAACCGACGGTTCTCGGTTCCAAAAATGAGGAACCGGAACTGAACCGGTTTTTTCGGTTCCGGTTCCGGTTTAGGTCAAACCGGTTCGGGTTCGGTTCCAAAACCGTTGACCCCGGTTCGGTTTCGGTTCCAGTTCCGGTTCTAACCGAACCGGTGATCAGGTCTAGGTGGGGCAATATAATAGATCATGCATGCATCACTAATTGAAAATATATATATATATATATATATTATCTTTTCACGTGACATATTTTGATGTACATCAAAATTCAAATTCGAAATGGGGTCATATAATTGGCAAACAAACCAAAAGTAAGATAAGATCAATTTGCAATTTGCATAGTGGCTGGCCCCATTGACCCTATTTACTCCATTCTCCACGTCAAATGCATATATATATATATATATATATATATATATATATATATATATATATATATATATATATATATATATAGCATTTAATTTAATTTAATTTGTTTTTTTAGTATATACATGCGAAAATCCAAAAAATTCAAAAAATATTCAGCCATGGCCGCAATCAACCACTTGCATTGTTTCATAATATCCATGCTCTTTATTCTCTCCTTCCACACCGACACTGCATTTTCACAGAGATGCCACCCAAATGACAAAAAAGCCCTCCTAAAAATCAGGAAATACCTCAACAGCCCTCCAAACAGCAACCTCATCTCTGCATGAGACCCACAAACCGACTGCTGCGACTGGAATCAAGTGGTCCGATGCGACGGCGCCACCAATCGCATCACCGTCTTCAACCTCCTCCTCGCCGATCTCAACCGTCCTGATTTGGTCTGTGAGGCTTCCTTCGTCTTCTAAGGTTGAAAAAGATCCTTCCGTGGGTGTACCTGCAACCAGGGCGAGTCCACCCAAGGGCTAGGGTGGACTCAAGCCCCCCCTCATTTTCTTAAGTTTTTCTAGTATATAATATAGGGTTTTTTGCAAAAACTACCCTTGTGTAATTTCTAATTGTTAAAAAAGTCCCTGTGTTAAAATAATTAGCACTGACCACCCTATGAAAGTTAGTCAAAGCTAATAAAGCCCCTATAAGCTGGAAGTGTGCTACACGCGCAAATTATGCGACTGGGGTTGTGGGGTTGACGTGAAAAGACAATATTATCCTTTAAATCACAAATTTCAAAAATTATAAATTCACCTAAAAAACTTTATAAGACCCAAAACAAAATTCTCAGAATTTTCAATTCAGTCCTTCATATTTTCTAAAAGGCCATCTCTCCAAATCAAAATGGGTGAGCCTTTGCCACTGTGTGATTTTTGTGGAGTGGTGAGAGCAATAGTGTACTGCCATTCAAACAAACCTCGTCTCTATTTGCACTGCGATGGATTTTTCTGTTCGTTCGTCTCTGGGCACTCCCGTCATCACTTGGGCATGGACGACGCCGATGAACCCATCCACCATTTCAGCTACAGAGCTCGTAATGTAAATTGGTCCGGCGAAGAGCGGCGTTGGATCTATTTGCGTTTTTGGATTTTTGTTTTCAATGTTTTCATCGAAGGTGAAATCTAGGCTGCCGCTGATATGTACTGGTGAAAGGAGAAGTTGTTTAGGGTGGGGTGGGGGGGCTGATGTGGTGGGTGGTGGTGGTACAGTGGTGGATGCTGGATGAGGAAGGAGGCTTGTTTTGGGTGGGGCGGAAGCCGGAAGTGGGAAGAAAATAGAACAATTTCCATATTTAATTTCGTTTAATTTTATTATATTGAATTAAAAAAAAAATCTTATAAAATTAAAATGTTATTAAAAATTTATTGGGATAGTTTAGTCATTTCATTTAAGTCAACGTCAGATTTTGAAGTAAAGGGGCAGTTGGCTTTGTAAAGCACAACACAAGGGGGTTCTTGCTAATTTTTATAACACGGGGACTTTTTTAGCAATTCGAAATAACACAGGGGGTTATGTGCAATTAACTCATATAATATATCTATTATTATATTTGTTTTTTTAGCCCACTAATATATTATTAAGCCCACTCATTTAAAGCCCAAATTTGTTAATTTTACAATTACCTCTTCCCTTTTCTTGGACATTTTCTCTCTCGTTCCTTTACGGAAAAAGGAAAAAAAAAAAAAGCTTCTCTCGTTCTTCTACAGCCCTTGCTTACCGGAAATCACCACCCTCCGGCAATCAGGCGCCCATCAAGAAAACGATATTTTGGGTTCCAAATATTCTAATTGATTAAGGTTTGTCGACTTCTTTATCATCTTAATTTTCAGATTGTATATCAATTAGGAATCGATTGTGTAATTTTATTAATCGACTTGATATTTATGTTTCTTGCTTATGTATTATCTTATGAAAGTAAACAAATGGAAATTTGGAAAATGGAAACTCTTATGATGTGATTAATTGATGATAATGATGAAAATTAAATTTAAGGAATTGGGATTTATTGAATGTGGATATAATTGACAAATGACAGAAAGAAAGAAATTGAATTGATAAATTGCAGTGTTGGTTAATTGAAATGGTGAGAATGAGAAGAAAAGGAAGAAAGAAAAAAAAAAAAAAAAAAAAAAAAACGAGAAAGGAGACAGAAGACAGAAGACTTACAGTGGGAGTTTTGGTTTCCTCTACTTCTGTTTCCTCAATTTATATCTAATACTGGAGACTTTTCCCCCCTCAATTCTCATGAAATATAACAATATTATTATTCTATTAATCCACTACTCATTATTATAATATTATACATGAAGTGGCATTATTACAATAATTATTATTAATACTTTATTAGTACATAACTACACTAAAATATGACAGTTTGTGAATTTTAAGTTCTTTTTCTTTAATTATTATTGTCTTGAACCTATTATCTTTTTACTGATATATTTTATTTTGTCTTGTTAAATAGCTATGTTGAGATATTTAAAGAGAAAAAACACCTCCTCCCCAAGGTGGTGATGAATCTTCTTCCAATAAACCACTTCAAGAGATCAACTTAGAAGATCTTCCTGCAGATCCTGGACAAAGGCATGGTATCTTGCAATATAATGTTAATGATCGAGACCGAGTTCGTAGAGCATATTTACAAAAAGGTCCTTGCCAACCGAATAACCACGTATTTCCTCTCACAATTTATGGCAAGCAAAATAGAAAATTTAATAAACTTTGGTTCGCCGAATATAGTACTTGGTTGGAGTATAGTGTATCCAAAGATGCTGCATATTGTTTATGTTGTTATCTTTTTAAGCCAGACATCGGAGGTCAATCGGGTGGTGATCATTTTGTTACTCAAGGATTTAGTAATTGGAAGAGAAATGAAAAGTTACGTGCTCATGTAGGAGGTCCTAATAGTGCACATAATGAAGCTTGGGGAAAATGTGTAGATTTGATGAATCATGTAGCACCCCCTCTATTATAGGCGATAAATCGAACCGGTTTATCGGAATTAAGTTGTTTAGCGGAAGCAATTTATAGGATCTCCAAGAAAATCAACACTTTCGATTTTAAAAAAAACCATACTTGAATATTTAGAATTCCAGTAATTTTCGCAACATTGTTTTGAAAAGCTTGAGACGATTATATTTATATATATATTTATTTTTTTTGAGAAGGATTTTATTCGAGTGCTACATTATCATAAAACGTAGGTTCGAAATAAAAATCAGAGTTTAGAAATATTTTGGCGACGAACGATAAAAGCACGGAATAAACGAACTATTCATAAATATAAACGGATCAATATATTATAAAGTTCCAAAAGAGGATCCGTTACCGATTAAAGTCCCGTACTTTAAAAACGAGTACGATATATAGTAAACGAAACGGAAGTTACTTTATATTACATCACCAAAATAGTACTTAGCCACACTTATAGAACCCTCGTTCGAACTTCCAAAAACTCCGGGCAAGACTTCGATCCACTACTCGGTCCATTCCGGGGGAGGGTTACCACTAGCACTACCTGCAATTAGAAAATATCTATATGAGCTATTAAGCTCAGTAAGAAACTCGAGGAATTACCGAGGGTTGAAAATAGGTTATACATATATATAGTATATATAACATTCCGATCACCTTTACCGAGTCATACAACATCAAACAAGAATCGAGTCAAAAGGTACGAAAGCATATAAGTCACAAACATGCTCATGAATGCAATCCGTGTAAAAATCATTTTTTTCATTTATCGGATCCGTGAAAGATTAATTTCTATATTCGGATAATAAACCGTTTCGAGCCCGTCTATGGATCCAATATCACTCATATCACTCGTATCACTCCTCTCAACCCTAGTTGGATACCGGCCCACCGTATCCGATTCGTTTATTACCCAAACATTCCATTAATCTTTCAATTTTATCAAAAGCAAATGCATGTCGTGGAATGACCACAAATTATGTGCAAGTCATTAAAACATCACAAATATCAATCAAGTGAATAACCACCCCAATCAAATACAATTATCAACCACTTAATTGCACATTTAACCAACACATATATCATTACCACATACACACACATTCTGCCCACATATACGCACGTACACACACAATCACATACATGCATATGCCATGCAACCATAAACATGCATAATAAATAGCACAATCATGTCTTTAAAGTAAAGACACTTTTATTCCATCATTTAATTGGTTTCTCACCACTTTCACTCATTAATTTCATCTTAATAAATTCCAGCAGCCTCATAAATATGTTTCTGCCACAAATCCATATTCATAATCCCATGCTTTACAATTTAAATCACACAATTCCAAGACATAGCACTTAAAGCACAAGAACTTCATAATTAGTACCTAAACCTTTAAAATTCGAAATAATAGTAAAAGATCTTTAAAAATTCTCAAATTAAATCCTAGAACTCCTAACTAATCCAAATTTCAGATTCTGAAATTTATTCGAGTTTTCACAAAGTTTCGAATTTTCCCGAAATAAAAAAAACTAAAACAAATATAAAACCTTTTGTAATTTAAAAAAATTCAAAACTCCAATATGACTTTAATATTTTGAAAACCTTTGTAAAGAAATTTTTTTTTTTTTTCTTATTTAATACTTGCTGGAAAACAGATTCAAAATCAAGAAATGAGAGATTTTTCGAAAATTGCAGTTTTGACCCCAAAGTTTCAAAATTTGCACATGCAACCACACTAGAAGTTCAAAATCCACTTTTCCATGAAAAACCCTTAACAAGTCTGAAATTCTATTTTATTAGATGCAGAAATCGAAGTTGAAAAGTCACTTTATGCAGAAATTTCGAAAATTACATAATTTACCCCAAAATCTCTAGATCTTCACATGCAATACCACTAAGAGTTCAAAAACCACTTTTTCTTGCAAAACTTCTTTAAATCCGAAATTTTTGTTCAATAAATGCTGAAAAACAGTTTTGAAAACACATTTAGGCCGGACTTCTCAAAAATTACAGATTTGGCCCAAAACTTATTAAGATCTACACATGCAACCCCATAAAAGTTCGAAATTCATTTTCTTGAAACCCCCTTTTCGAAATCTGAAATTGTTGATGTTTTTGGCCAATAAAACTTGTATCTACCCACTACCAACATAGATGATGCATGCAAGAACAAGAAATTAACACTAAACACCTCTTTTCCATTTTTCCCCAAAAAGCCCTAAATTTCGAAATACTTAAAAGTCTTTTAGGAAATCTTGAAAACTCTTTTGGAATAATATGATATCTTCTAATTGCAGCAAGAAACTCGAAATTTCTTACCTTAATGACCGAAAGAACAATGAAGGAAAGATCGAAGGGAAGTGCTTCAAAGGTTGATGCCAAGCTCTAGCCAAATTATTTTGATGGTGAAGGAGATGGAGTGGATCTTCAAGTGAAATGTATATTTCTTTTTGGTGAATGGTGTTTTCGGATGCTCCAAGTCCTTGGTTAAATAGGGGGAAATTTGAAATGATTTTCCATTTTCTTTGAAAAATGGGAGTTAATGTGGAAGAAGATGAAGGATGGAGATGGAGGTGAGGTCTCGGTGGAATGAAGAAAGGAAGACAAGTAGTAGGGTGAGGTGTTGCAAGAGGAATTTAGTAGAGTGTCTTTTGAGGTGTTGAGTGTAGAATTAAACTATGTGCCATGTGAAATTACTAATTAAATATCTATTTAAATTACCCACCTTTTGACTAACACACACACTCACACGGTTATATACATATACATATATAATATAATATTACATAAGAAAGCAATGCATGCAAAATTCATGTATGTATGCATGTATGCTATCAAGTATGGGTCTATATAGGTATAGGATAGTCTAGGGTAGTGCATTATCACACTTAATTAATCAAATATACCATATAGTATTCTAATTCACATAATTCACATAAATTTGTTAGAAAAATAAATCTACCAATTAAATATAACACATAACTAATTCACATAATTAAATTCACGTAATAACGTTACCTAAGGATTCTCGAGTTTTGAAATATTAATTTCGGCTTTTACGGTTTTGGAAAGGTGGGGTGTTACAAATCAAAAGCAACATATTGAGACAGTTGTTCACAAGCAGTCGGATCAAGAAAAAACTAATTATAAAATGCGCTTGAATACTTCAATTGAGGTGGCTCGATATCTCTCAACACAAGGATTGGCATTTCGGGGTCATGATGAAAGTGAAAGTTCGGCTAATCCAGGAAATTTTATTCAACTTGTGAAAACCTTTGGCCAAATTAATCCGAATATCAAAGATGTTACTCTGAACAATGCTCCACAAAATCATAAGATGATATGTTCAAATATTCAAAAGGAGATTGTAAATGCATTTGCAATGGAAATTCTAAAAGAAATTACAAGTGATATTGGGGATTCGACGTTTTGTCTAATGGTTGATGAAGCACGTGACATATCAATGAAGGAGCAAATGGCCTTGGTGATAAGGTATGTCGACAAATCTGGTAGTGTGATCGAGCGATTTTTAGGGGTTGAACATGTTACTGATACTAGTGCTTTGACTCTTAAAAGAACTATTGATGATTTTTTTTCTCGATATGGATTGAGTATCTCTAAATTACGAGGTCAAGGTTATGATGGAGCTAGTAATATGAGAGGTCAATTCAATGGACTAAAAACACTCCTCTTGAATGAGAACTCTTGTGCATATTATATTCATTGCTTTGCTCATCAGCTACAATTAGCTTTAGTAGCAGTTGCTAAGAAGCACGACCATATTTCTTCACTTTTTGATTTTACTACAAGAGTGTTGAACATTGTTGGTTCTTCATGTAAACGTCGTGATTTGCTTAGAGAGAAGCAATCTGAAAAGATAATTGAGGCACTCAATTTGGGAGAAATTTCAAGTGGGCGAGGTCTAAATCAAGAAACGAATCTCAAGCGAGCAGGTTATATTAAGTTTATGCTTTAATAATATGCTTTTACCATTTTTATTAATGTCTCATCACTTCTCTTTTAATTTTTTTTTAAATACGTAGGTGATACACGTTGGAGCTCTCATTACAACACTTTGTTGAGTTTGATCCATATGTTTGATGCAGTAATTGATGTACTTGAAGTTATTGGTCGCGATGCTTCAAGTACAACTCATCGGACTGAAGCACAAGATATTGTTGATAGGCTTTTGTCATTTGACTTCGTATTGAGCCTCTTTTTGATGAAAAAGGTATTGGCAATCACAAATGAGCTATCTCAAGCACTTCAAAGGAAAGATCAAGATATTGTAAATGCAATGAGATTAGTTCAAGTGTCAAAAATTCAAATTCAGTCCTTTAGAGAAAGCGGGTGGGATTCTTTATTTGAAAGTGTAACCACATTTTGTAAGAAACACAAAGTTAATGTTCCTCAAATGGATGCTAAATATGTTGCTCGAGGACGAAGAAGACGAAATGAAGAAGAAATGTCAAATCTACATCATTATAAGGTTGAAACGTTTTACACTATTTTGGATATGCAACTTGGAGAATTAAATGCTCGATTCTCTGATTCAACAATGGAATTGCTTGTGTGCATTGCTTGCCTTGATCCATCTGACTCATTCTCTCACTTTGACAAGGACAAATTACTTCGTCTTGTTGAATTTTATCCACAAGACTTCACCGAACTTGACAAATGCAAGCTTAATGATCAATTGGATACTTACATAGTTGATATGCGCTTAAGCAGTGAATTGCAGGGGTTGGATGGAATTAGTGATCTTGCTCGCAAAATGGTAGAAACTAGGAGAAACAAGGTGTATCCTTTGGTTTACATGATTTTGACTTTGGCATTAACATTGCCGGTTGCTACTGCTATAGTCGAGAGGGCATTTTCGGCTATGAGTATCATAAAGAGTAGATTGCGCAGTCGGATGAATGATGAGTGGTTGAGTGATGCTTTGCTTATCTTTATTGAAAGAGACATCTCCGCAAGAATTGGCAATGACCGAGTTATGAATAGTTTTCAAAACATGAAAACTCGAAAGGGCCAATTATAGTTTGTAAAGAGATTGTACGATTATATTTTGAAATGCAACTTTAAAGAGTTTGATTTATGCTATCTAGTTAAATTCTATATTTAGTTACTTATTTTGTGTTATTAAATGCAAGACAAATCCTAAAAAAAAAAATCGGGGGCGCTGCCCCCGAACCCCCAATATTTTTACGCTTAAGCCCACCCTCGTTCCAATTCCTGGCCTCGCCACTGCCTGCAACGCCGGGAGGAGATCCCGGCGGGAAAGCTCCGACGATCAAGTCAGTTGTATGTTTGAAGAAGTTATTGTTGTAATGTAAGTACGTGAGTGTGTGTGAATAGATGATATTTCCTCTATTTATAGATGATCATTCCTTGGCCTCTAAGGTTTCCTTTTTTAGGGTTTTTTTCTCCTTCAAGTTACATTTTCTGGGCCTTTATTATTTGGGCCTGCTTAGACTTTATGCATCTCCTCGGTGTTGGGCTTCGGTCATTTTTATACCCGGCTGCAAATTACGGTGTACCGAAGTCTTAAGTCGTTATTTGGAGATCACAGTTTGGTATCTTTTCTTATAGTAGTGAGTCGGTTCTTCTTAACTCGTATTTGTTCATCTCGGTCAGAAAGGCCCGTATCAACTACTCCCCTTACTCCTTATTTATAAGACGAGTTCGTTGTGTCCCATCTCATTTTATAAGTATGGAGTACGAGACGTGATCTCGATTTTTACTTACTTTCGGCAGACGCACGTGCGCCTCATTTCCATTAATTACTTTGACACTAAATATGGTCGATTCGAGTTCCCTAGGTCATCATTAGGAGATTTCAATCGGTGCTTTTTACGTCAGATTCGAGGCCCGTCCAAATGAGTGGTTAGGATTGATTCTCTCATTTTTCCCCCTTCTATAAATATCCATCCTCGGTGAATTTCCGAAATTTTTTCCTCTTTCCACCTTTGTGCTCTTCCTCTTGTTAATTTCTTCCGGCGTTTCTGCTTTCAAAACAGAGCCCTAGCCTCCTGTGTTCGTTTTCTTCCCCAGCGAAGGTACTTCTTTTTCCCTTATCTTTTATCACCTCTGTCTTTTTCTTCCGACATATATGTCTCCATATTCCCCTGATCCCTTCGGTCAAAAAATGCTTCCCGGTCACTCTCTCGGGGAGGAGGATGAACATCCTGCCCTCACCATCTCTTCCTCTTCGGAGGAAGGACCTTTCTTCTCTCCCTCGGGTAAACTGTTGAAAAAGTCTAAAAAGAGGGCTAGGGATGATCTTCTGTCCTCAGCGATGAGTGGTTCTTCTTCGTTGTCTGAGGGGCGAGATCCAGATGACCAGTGGGGACCTAGCACCCTTAGCGAGGTAGATCTAGTGAATTTAGCTCGCGACATAGGTCTTCCTTCTGACACTGAATTAATTCTTCCTTCTCGAGACGAACGTCCACTGAATCCTCCCCCAGGCTTTAGTACCTGGTTTTCGGAGCAATTTTACTTCGGTCTTTCTTTCCCCATTTCGCCTTGGTTCTCTGAAATTGCCCAAATATGCAATGTATCCCTTAACCAATTTCATCCTCATGCCATCATCATCATGACCGGGTTTCGCATGCTTTGTGCCTGGTCCGGGGTGATTCCTACCCCGACTCGGTTTCGAAGTGTCATGGTGTTGAAGAACTCCAGTCATTTCCACATTTCGATCTCGGCTCGCCCGGGCTTCAAAGTGCTAATGCCACCCAATAAAACGGATGGGTGGCAAGGCCATTATTTCTTCGCTAAAAATCCCATCGACACTCCTTATTTATGTCCTTGGGTCGCTACTTTACCCGAGAAGAAGAAGGGGAAATCCTTATCAATCGATGACTAGCTCTTGAAAATGATGGCCCATTTTCAACCGAGCTACGGTCTCCCTGATAGCCTTACGGGTTTCCCGCCGATGCTTCGCCACTTCTACTTTCATGACAACGGCACCCACGCTTTGACTCGAGCAGATTTAGGTGGGTCTAGACATGTCGTTTACTTCGCTTTTTCCAATCTTTATGAGCAGACTTAATGATGAAGAGAATGTTTCGAGGTAGCAAACCAGCCACTCGTCCCTCCGAGCCTGAGCCCGGGTTCCAGGGGTCCGAGTTTCAACGTCCCATGGCCGCCGATTCCGAGAAAAGGCCATCGGACGAGGGGGCTTCAAGACCGAAGGCCACCAAGAAGAATGTTGGGCCCACGCGCCCACGAGGTGGGTTACGAATTGAAGACTCTGAGCCCCCTCGGTAGTCGTCGGCCTTAGTCGTGGCTTCCCCTTCGCTGTCCCCTACTGCCGAAGAGGTTGTAGAAAAAGAGCCTTCTTCGAAGAAGAGGAGGGCTGACCAGGCTCTCGGACCAGTCGGTTCGCATCCCCTTCCTGACTTCGCACTCCATCTCTGCCAGAACGCGGAGAACGCCATTGCCGCTTGTCGGGCTTTGGCTTTTCCTCGAGATGTTGCCTACTACGGGCAGATGAGCAAGGGTGACCGACTCGAGCTACTTCTGCACAATATTACTCAGGTTGGTAATAATTATTTTTCGTATATACGAGTCAATACTGTCTTTACACTTTTGTTCACAACTAACTTTATTTGGGTTTCTTGTATGTGTAGCAATTTGCCATCGCCTTCTCGGGTCCTCTAGGGTGGGATGACGTCTCTCGCGAGGCGTATGATAATCAGAAGAAGGAAGTGACCCAACTTCGAAGAGAGGTCCGAGCTCTGAAGGAGAGCAGCATTGGCGGAGTCGTCCAAAGAAGGGTTGTTCGCGGACGTGAAGCGGGAGCAGGAAGAGAAAAAGGTCTTGCAGGCAGAGAAAAATTCACTGGTGTCGCATAACGCCAGTTTGGAAGAAAAATTAAAGGTATTGACCAACGAACTATTCGCCGCCGGAGTACAGGCATCTGCCAACTTTACTGAAGGCGTGAAAGAAGGGCACCGACTGTTCCCCGGGTCGTCCGAAGGATTTCGGTTTATGCAAGAGTTCGTTCGTCGCTTCTTCCACCGCCTATGGCGTTCGACGACTTTTACTCGGGAAGCTTCAAACCTAGCTCGCTTCTTTTTCTCTGCCACGGTCAAGGCCGTCCAAAAACGGTTAAGTGGTGCCGGTATCGAGTTTCCGTTGGTCGAGAATGAGCTCGCCGAAGACCTTCCAGACAACGAGATTCCGGGCTTTGTAGGGGATGTGAACGAAGATCCCGATTTAGAGTAGTGGAAACAAGTATACCGGGAACTCGTTGAGGATTTCTCTCGTCAAGGAACATCGTCGGTGATCATTACCGATTATGTCGGGGACGTAGAGACCGTTGAAGCGGTGGCTGGCCTAAATGAAGCACAATCGAATCCCATTTTGACTCCATCTCCCCCCGCGGACAATCCAAACGAGGCAAGGACGGATCCTTCTGAAGCGAGAAGTGAAAATGTTTAAGCCGTTTGTACTTTGTATCTGTTTAAACCATGTACTCTTTTGTTTTTGTTCCGAACAATGTTTTGTTTTTGCCATCTTCCTTGTATGATGTATTCTATTTCGGCATCTCGTTTGCCAGTTTTATTCTATATCTCTTATTCAGATCCTATGTTTTTTATCTCTTTTATGTGTTTCATTATACTGTGTCGGTAGTTTTTTCGGTCAGCTCACTTCTTCTTATCAGTTATCACTTTCCTTGGTTGTTTTTTGATTTACTCTCTCGTTTTCGAGGTGGTTTTAAATTCCCATGGTTCTCCCAAGTCTGCTTTTGTTGTACTTCTAACCTTAGCTTGGTTTGATGGTTCATTTTACTTCGTAAATCAAGTCCCTTATGTGATTTTAGCAATTCATTTCATACTAATGCAATTGTCTGATTTTATCTCGACCCCTCGATTTGATTATGCCTCAATCTGTTTCACAGTTAGGTTATTCGATTTTCTCGATTTGTTGATAATTTAGCTCGATCTAACGACTTGTTTCATATCAACTTGGCTCTTCAACTCAGCTCGATTCAACGACTCATTTTGTATCAACTTAATTTTGTAACTCAGCTCGATTTAACGACTCATTTCATATCAACTTAATTCTGCAACTTAGCTCGATTTAACGACTCATTTCATATCAACTTAATTTTGCAACTCAGCTCGATTTAACGACTCATTTCATATCAACTTAATTCTGCAACTCATCTCGATTTAACGACTCATTTCATATCAACTTAATTTTGCAACTCAGCTCGATTTAACGACTCATTTCATATCAACTTAATTTTTTCAACTCAGCTCGATTTAACGACTCATTTCATATCAACTTATTTCTGCAACTCAGCTCGATTTAACGACTCATTTCATATCAACTTATTTCTGCAACTCAGCTCGATTTAACGACTCATAAATGACACGGAGATTTTAACGTGGAAACCCTCCAAATGAGGAGAGAAAAAACCACGGGGCCTAGCCCAACTCGGAAAATATATGTTTATTGATGGTATTTGCTTAGAAAGTGTGTTGCTTCTCCCCTTCTCTCATTTTCTTTTTTTTTTTTTTTTTTACACGAAGAAACGTTTCAAGTGGATTATGTTCCACGCTCGTGGCAGTGCTTTTCCTTCCATGTTTGCCAGTTCGTATCCGCCACCAGCCAAACACTTTGTGACTGCATATGGCCCCTCCCAATTAGCTTCCAACTTACCCGTGTTTTTCAGAGCATCAGCTCGTCGAAGGACCAAATCACCAATTTGGAAAGAACGAGACTGGACTCCCCGATCATACCGGGCTTTTATCAAATTCTTGCTTCGTTCCATATGTAGGTATGCAGTCTCTCGCAAGTCAAAAAATTCGTTCAATTGTGCTCTTAGGGCGTCGTCGTTTTTTTCGTGGTCGAATGCGGCTATGCGAAGTGTATCCATTGCCACTTCAACCGGGATAACCGCTTCAGTCCCATAGGTTAATCGAAACGGCGTCTCGCCAGTAGCGGCTTTGGCAGTTGTCCGATAAGACCAGAGGACCGAGGGTATTTCGTCTACCCAACTTCCCCCCAACTCGTCTATCCTTTTTTTAAGGCCATTGACAATGGTTCGGTTCGCGGATTCGACCTGTCCATTGGCTTAAGGATGCGCGACTGCTGCGAATTTTTGTGTAATTTTCATTTCCTCGCACCATGCTCGAATTTTCTTTCCGTTGAATTGAGTGCCATTGTCCGACACAATGCTCCGGGGTAAGCCAAAACGGCAGAAAATATTTTTCCATATGAAATGCATTACTTCGTCCTCCGATATTTTCGATAGAGCCTCTGCTTCGACCCACTTGGTGAAGTAGTCTATTGCAACAATAAGGAATTTTTTCCTACCAGTCGTTTGTGGAAAGGGTCCCACCAGGTCGATCCCCCACTGTGCAAAGGGGCATGGAGCACTCATAATGGTCATTTCTTCTCCGGGCTTGTGGATGAGCGGGGCGAATTTCTGACAGTGTTTGCATCGTTTGACGTACTGATGAGTGTCTTTCTTCATGCCGGGCCAGTAGTATCCGGCCCGATGTAATTTTTGTACGAGCGCTCGGGCTCCCCCAAGCTCACCGCAGCCCCCTCGGTGTACCTCATCGAGGACGTGCTCTACCTCTCTCTTTCCCAGACATCTTGCGTCTACCGTGGTGAAACTTCTTTTGTATAATATTCCATGCCGCACATAGAAGTGTCGAGCTTTATATGCTAGACGATGTTGTTCCCTAGTCTTCCCAATTCGTTCTCCCCGGAAATATGCGAATAGGGGAGTCCGCCAATCGGCTTCTCCCTCTTCGAGCATCATGATCCCTGAGATTGGTGTAGAGGCAATAAGGATAGATATCTTCCTCTCCACACAGTCAATGACCGATGACCCAATTTTGGCGAGGAAATCAGCTTGCTGATTGCCATCTCTCGGGATCTGGCGAACGGTGTAGGCCTCGAATGTTTCTTGCACCGATTTTGCTTTGTTTACATAATTCCGCATTCTGTCATTCTTAATTTCATAATCCCCTTCTAACTGATGTATTACCAGTTGGGAATCGGAATTCACTTGTATTACTCGGGCGCCGAGTTCCTGGGCGATTTCCATGCCTCGGATGACAGCCTCGTATTCTGCCTCGTTATTAGAAACCCGTGGTAATTTAACAGCGAATTCGACTTCTATTCCTGTAGGATCGATGATTATGATTCCTGCTCCTGCTCCTGTCGCCGTAGATGACCCATCCACATAGACTTTCCATTCATTTTCCATAGGTATTCTCGTAGTTTCTCGGATGAAGTCCGCCTGTGCCTGCCCCTTTACCGAAGTACGAGGTTGATATTGGATCTCGTACTGCCCTAATTCGACAGCCCATTTGACAATCCGTCCAGACGCTGTAGGTTGGCCCAGAGTTTGATGAAGTGGTAAACTCGTGCGAATTACAATAGTGTGCGATAGAAAGTAAGGTCGAAGCCGTCGCGTGGTGAGGACCAGTGCGTAAGCAATTTTTTCAACTTCGGAATACTTAGTTTCCGAGCTCGTGAGGATCTTGCTAATGTAATAAATCGGCAGCTGCCGGCTATTCACTTCCTTGAACAGGACTGAGCTGACTGCCTCATCGCCCACAGATAGGTATACAAAAAGTGTTTCACTCCTTTCGGGAGTGCTGAGGATGGGTAGACGAGATAGTGATACCTTCAATGCCTCGAATGCGGTCTGACATTCTTCGGACCATTCGAACTGAGCCGTCTTCCTTAGAACTTTGAAGAAAGGCAAGCTTTTGTCCGCCTTTCGCGATATGAATCGAGCCAAGGCTACCACTTTTTCTGCTAGGGATTGTACTTCTTTAATAGATCGAGGAGGCGTCATTCGGAGTACTGCTTCGACTTTGTCCTGATTCACCTTGATGCCTTCTCGAGTGATCACATACCCAAGAAATTTTCCAGCCTTAACTCCAAATGCACACTTTTCGGGGTTCAGCTTCATCCCATAAAGGCGGAGGGTGGCAAATGTTTCGGCTAAGTCGGCAAGGTGTGTCGAACGCTTTTTGCTTTTAACCAGCATATCGTCTACGTAGACCTCTATATTACGCCCGAGTTGAGCCCGAAACATCTTATCCATCAATCTTTGGTATGTAGCTCCAGCATTTTTTAAGCCAAAAGGCATTACTACGTAGCAGTAGGTGCCGGTGGCTGTAATAAAACTGACTGCGGGTTGATCTCTCTTGTCCAATGGGATTTGGTGATATCCATGTGAGGCATCCATCATACTGAGTAGCTCGCATCCGGCGGTGGCATCTACAAGCTGATCTATGCAAGGTAAGGGATAGTCGTCTTTGGGGCAAGCCTTGTTCAAGTCTCGAAAGTCAATGCACATCCGCCATTGTCCATTGGTCTTCTGGACTAGCACTGCATTAGATAACCACGTGGGGAACTGAATCTCCCGGATGTGTCTGATGTCTAGCAGTCGCTGGACCTCTTGCCTAATAATTTCATCCTTCTCGGCCCCGAAGTGTCACCGCTTTTGCTTGATGGGTTTACACTCGCGTCGTAAGTTAAGTCTGTGTACAGCGGTATGAGGTGCGATGCGAGTTAAATCGCTCGGTTGCCACGCAAAAACATCCGTGTTAGATTGCAATAGTGCTACTAGCCTATCTCGGAAAGACGGCTCTAAATCCTTGCTTATCCGAGTTTGCTTCGTCGTGCCAGGGATCAGGTCGATCGTCATTAGCTCGTCCATAGGTTGCACATGAGCGACCTTATCTTCAGGGTCAATTCGGGGGCACTTCTCGTCCCCCAGGTCTTCCTTAATGAGAGTACTGCGCCGTCCATTTTCTGCCATTTTGACCATTTCGACGTAACAAGATCTTGACTGAGCTTGGTCGCCTTTAACTTCCCCTATCGCCCCATCTACTGGGAATTTGAGCTTCTGGTGTATAGTGGAGGGGACTGCCCGGAAGATATGCATCATTGGTCGGCCTATCACGATGTTATACGAGGTAGGGGACCCCTCAACGATCACAAAATTGACAGTTTGTGTCCGCGTGCGAGGTGGCGTCCCGATGGTGACCGGGATCTTAACCTGTCCAATTGGGGTCAAGGATCTTCCTGTGAACCCGAATATCGGGGTAGTGACCGGGAAGATGGGGAGGTCGAGCTCCATTTGCCGGAAGCAATCATAAGATATAACATCGACAGAACTCCCTGAGTCGACGAAAGCACGAGCCACGTCGTATCCACCCACGTTGATTGTGATGAGAAGAGGATCGCAATGAAAATCATCGAGGTCCATAGCATCTTCTGGTCCAAACGAGATAGCGGGGTATTTGTGGACGCCTCTGCAGAGATCTAACAAATTTTATGATTATTCTTAATGTCACCGAGGTGACGTCTCCTAGCTCGGTGGGTATCTCCTCCCGTGGGTCCTCCTGAGATCATTTGGATGTATCCTCGCTTTGGCATCGGGGGCGGGGGAGGGACCCGGGCCGGGTTTCCGAACTGAGCCTCGCGTTTTTGTCCTCGGGGGGGGATCTAATTTCACAAAGTCCCCGATTTTGTTATCTCTGATAAGACGCTCTACCTCGTCTTTTAAGTGCGAACATTCGTCTGTCGTGTGACCATACTCATTATGGAACCGACAGAAGGTGCCTAATGCTGGACTTCGGCGGGGCTCTTCACGGGCGAAACGGGGCCAACGTAAGTCACTTCTCTTCTCAATCGCGCACAGAACATTGGATAAATGAGCTGTGAGGGGTTGATATGACTGATATCGGGGGCCTTTAATGTCTGAGGCATTATTTCGACCGGACGTCGTATCCCTTCGTGGCGGAACAAGCTCTTTTCCCTTCCTCGTTTCGTTGGTCCTACCACTTAAGGCCTGATGGGATTCTTCTATCTTCTGTTGTCGGGCTTCTTCTAGGTTGATGAACCTAGACGCTCTTCCCAACAAGTTGTCGAAATCGGGTGATGGCTCCAGTGCTAAGGCTCGAAAGAATTCGTCATAACTTACCTTTCGAGAGGGCGGCCATTAATACGTCGTCGCTTGTGGTGGGAACCTCTAGAGTTGCCGAGGTGAAACGTTTGATGTAGTTCCGGAGACTCTCCTTCTCCCTTTGTCGAATGCTAAACAGTGACAGCGAGGTTTTTTTACACTTTCTTGAACTAGCGAATTGGTTCATGAAAGCCTTGGTAAACTGTCCGAAGGAATGTATGCTCCCAGGCGGCAGTAGGCCGAACCACGCTTGGGCTGGTCCGGCCAGAGTAGTAACGAAAGCGCGACACTTCACCCCTTCGGTAAGCTGATGGAGGGAAGCTGTGTTGTTGAATCGGCTCAAGTGTTCGGCCGGATCTGACGCACCGTTATATTCGAACAAAATAGGTCGATAGTTGAGCGGTATAGGATCATTATCGAGATGCTTGGCAAACGGGCTAGTACCTTCGGGAGCTCGCGTTAAACCGCTTCGCAAAGCCTTCAGTTCGTTTATATCTCGCCTCAAACTGTCAACCTCGGTCCGGACATCCTGACTGTCACCTCCTCTGTTTTCCGAGTAACTATCGCATTCATTTTCAGCTCGTTCTTCGTTCGTGGGGTGCCTAAGATCTCTTCTGGGCCTGTTTTCTTGTGGTGAAGACTGGGCATAGTTTCTGATGGCCGCAGTGATCATAGCTTCCACCTCGTTTTTGGTATACATACGTTCGCTAGGAGGTTGAGCGGGGGCTGTGACTGGTTTCCTTGAAGCGGTCTCACCATTCTGAAATTCAAAAGAAAGACTATCCGAGAGGGGAAAAGTTTGGCCCTCCTTCGTGGGGGTGATCGTGCTACACCCCGATTTGTCTTTTTGAACAGGTGATGACTCCGTAGTGGGGGTGTCGCGAGTTGCTGCGTCTAACTCTCTTTGCAAGTTTCGAATAATGGTGTCTCCTTGCTCCATTTTCTCCACGTTTATAGCTCAGATCTGGACTTCTGGGGGCAGATGTAGTATTTTTCCCGGAAGTTATGTACCCAAGATTTTGGAACTCTTTCCCACAGACGGCGCCACTTGATTTGGTCTGTGAGGCTTCCTTCGTCTTCTAAGGTTGAAAAAGATCCTTCTGTGGGTGTACCTGCAACGCCGGGGGGAGATCCCGGCGGGAAAGCTCCGACGATCAAGTCAGTTGTATGTTTCAAAGAGTTATTGCTGTAATGTAAGTACGTGAGTGTGTGTGAATAGATGATGTTTCCTCTATTTATAGATGATCATTCCTTGGCCTCCAAGGTTTCCTTTTTTAGGGTTTTTTTCTCCTTCAAGTTACATTTTCTGGGCCTTTATTATTTGGGCCTGCTTAGACTTTATGCATCTCCTCGGTGTTGGGCTTCAGTCATTTTTATACCCGGCTGCGAATTACGGTGTACCGAAGTCTTAAGTCGTTATTTGGAGATCACAGTTTGGTATCTTTTCTTATAGTAGTGAGTCGGTTCTTCTTAACTCGTATTTGTTCATCTCGGTCAGAAAGGCCCGTATCACGTCCGATTCCGGCCGCCGTTTTCGACCTCGTATTCCTCGAAGAACTCTACTTCCACGAAACAAATCTCACCGGCGGAATCCCACGCGCTATCACGAAACTCTCTCAGCTCAAATATCTAGATCTGAGCTTGAACCATCTTTCCGGCCAAATCCCTTCATTCCTCGGCCACCTCAAAAACCTCGTATCCATCGATTTATCGGCTCAATTCCGGCGTCACTGTCACAGATCCCGAACCTCAATACTCTTTTCCTGGACCGGAACAATCTCACCGGAGGAATTCCGGCGACATTTTCCAATTTCCGGCAAGGGGAGTTCTTTCTCTACGCGTCCCGTAATCATCTCTCTGGCGAGATTCCGAGGAAACTCGGAGAAGTGAATTTTAAGTTGATCGATGTTTCTAGAAACATGCTCGAAGGGGACATATCTTTCTTGTTTGGGAAGAATAAGAGTTTGATTTTTCGAGTAATTTGTTGCGGTTCGATTTCTCGACGGTGGAGTATTTTCCGACGAGCTTGGGTACGTTGGATTTGAGCCATAACAGGATTACGGGCAGCCTGCCCGTGGGGTTGGTTGACTTGAATCTTGACCGTCTGAATGTGAGTTACAACAGGCTGTGCGGTCAGATTCCGGTGGGCGGGCAGCTGCAGGGGTTTGAAACTACGTCGTATTTGCACAACAAGTGCTTGTGTGGTGCACCATTGAACAAGTGCAAATGATTCAAATTACATCTAATAATTGTATTGTATTGTATTGTTTTTTTTTTTTTTTTTTGATAAGAATCTAATAATTGTATTGTGCTCACTTGAAATAAGATCTAATTATGTATAGATATGTTGTGTTTGAAAAGTATTAAAAGAACACTATTAAATGTTTATAATTTTGATTAAAAACTCAACTTTAAAGTATTAATTTCAAACTAATCACAATAGAGAAAAAAAAAATATTTCAAGGTTGAAGGGGTTTGGATGCAATTAAATTTAACTTAGAATAATGACATCGTGTACCATCAATAAATAAATATTTCCTTAAAGATAAATTTTTTGTTTATTGAGTTTACCATAAATCATAACTCAAAGGATATTTTTACATGCAAATGATTTATTATGGAACTTGGGGAAATGTATAAATATTAGAAGTATATGGGTATATTTATAAATATACTATATAAAGTACAAACATATTAAAGTTTTTATTTATATATATATACTCCCATATAAATACATTCACCATAAATATTATTATCAATTTGCAATTTTAAATCATGTATTTTAATTAGGAAGCAATGAAAATATTTAATTAGAAAATTTGCTATTCAAATAAGTTTCTAACTTTCTAAAAATTGCAAAATGACTCATAAAGTGTCCGATACGAAACGTGTCCGAAACTCTGACATTGATACATTAAGAAGTTGAAGTTTCGATAGTAACTCGAGTTAAATGTGAATATATTGCGTTATGTTGACTTTTAGACCATTGGAATTCTCAATTCATGTGAATTGTAGTGTTTGAGTAGACTTTCCTAAATCACAATGGCTATGTTTGGTAAGCTTTTGGGCTTCCATTTCCATTTTATTCTGGAGAAAAATGTTTTGGGATAAGAATTTGAAAATAAAATAAAGTTTGTTTGTGTTTTGAGAGGAGACAATTTGTACTGTAGCAAGTCAAATCATCTCTAAAAGGTGTTGGAAAAAGGTATTTTGGAAGAAGAAATTGAAGGATAAAGTGATTTTAGTTTGTAATTTAGTGAAGACAATTTTCACTGTAGCAGTCAAATCATGTCTGTTGGAGAGAGAAAAAATTGAATTCTTTTTGAGGAAAGTTTTTGAAAATATTTCAGAAAGATAATTTTATTTTGGGGAAAAAATGAAAAGAATTCGAGAAGCTTACCAAACATAGCCAATATTATCATCCTCCACTATAATTTATCTAACATTCCATCTCAATTTCCATTTTATACAAAATAAAATAAATCAAAATCCAAAATAATTCAGCCATGGCCATGATGAACTACTTCCATTGTTCCATATTCATCTTCTTTTTTCTCTCCAAGACTGCATTTTCAGAGAGGTGCCACCCAAATGACAAAAAAGCCCTCCTACAAATCAAGAAAGACCTCAACACTCCTCCAAACAGCAACCTCATCTCGTCGTGGGACTGGGACCCACTCGTCGACTGCTGCGACTGGGACAACATCGTCCGATGCGGCGGCGCCGCCAATCGGATCATCCTCTTCAACCTAATACTCGCCGATCTCAACCACCTTCCGATTCCGGCCGCCGTTTCCGACCTCGAATACCTCGAAGAACTGTACCTCCACTCGACGAATCTCACCGGAGAAATCCCGAAACAGATCACCAAACTCACTCATCTCAAATATCTCGACCTGAGATTCAATCATCTCTCCGGCAACATCCCTTCGTTCCTCAGCCGCCTCCAAACCCTAACATCGCTCGACTTGTCGTACAACAATTTCACCGGCTCTATCCCGGCGTCACTATCACAGCTTCCGAACCTCGATACTCTCTTCTTGAACCGGAACAAACTCACCGGAGAAATCCCGGGATCTTTCTCCGATTTCCGGCAGCCGAAATTCTATATCGACTTGTCCGGTAATCAGCTCGCCGGAGAAATCCCGAGTAGATTGGGAAATGTGGATTTTCAGGTGATTGATGTTTCTAGAAACAGGCTTGTAGGGGATATTTCTTTCTTGTTCGGGAAGAATAAGAGTTTGATATATGCCGATTTTTCGAGGAATTTGTTGGAGTTCGATTTCTCGAAAGTGGAGTATTTTCCGATGAGTTTGAGTACGTTGGATTTGAGCCATAATAGGGTTACGGGCAGGCTGCCCGAGGCGTTGGTTGAGTCGAATATCGGTCGTTTGAATGTGAGTTACAACAGGCTGTGCGGTCAGATTCCGGTGGGCGGGCAGCTGCAGGAGTTGGAAACTACGTCGTTTTTTCATAACATGTGTTTGTGTGGTCCACCGTTGCTAAAAAAATGCAAATGAATATCAATTTAATTAATTATCATGCCAAATTTGAATTACATGATTCTTGTCTTTCAATTTCTTTTGGGTAAAATACAACTACCCCGAGGTATGATCAAATTACGAAAACCCCTCTCATATTTGGGTAATTACAACCACCCCTCAACTATAAATATTTTTACACGTCTACCCTTGCGGTTTCAAATTTAATGGAATCTTCGAGATTATATGGAATATTATCACTTTTGTGCCCACTTAATCCCATTTGAACTCTACATTTTGAAACTGAATGATCATAATATGTGTTTTTTGGCTTCATGTATATATCAGATTGTGGTGCATCAGAAATTGTATTTTTACACAAAACGAGTACAAAACTAGAGCACATTCCACAAAATCTAGATGATTATGTTGAATTTGACACCATAAGGGTGGAGGTGTAAGAAAAAATCATAGTTGAGAGGTAAATGTAATTATTCAAACAATAGGAGTTTTTTCGTGTATTGACCATATCTCAGGGCTGATTGTAATTTACCCTTTTTTTTTACAAGTGCTTTGTATACACACGCTGCAATGCATATAGCTCCAAAGTGTCTGCCCAATTGGCCATGTTACTACACATTACTACATGATATGGCTATTATATATTATCTCAACTCTCTCTCTCTCTCTCTCTCTCTCTCTCTCTCTCTCTCTCTCTCTCTCTCTCTCTCTCTCATATCTTAATTTCTATCAAAGCTCCAAATTATATTGCAGACATGGCCACAACAATGCAGTACGGTTTCATATTTGTGCTGATCATCTTCTTTATCCTCTCGGCCAATATGGCAATTTCGGAGAGGTGCCACCCAAATGACAAAAAAGCCCTCCACAAAATTGTAACAGATCTCAGTAGTCCTAACCACATGATCTACGGGGACCCGAACACCGACTGCTGCGACTGGAACTTCGTCGTGACATGCGACGACGTAACCGATCGCGTCACCATCCTCGTTTTGCAAAAAGCCGATTTCAACCGTCCGATCCCGGCCGCGGTTTTCGACCTCGTATTCCTCGAAGAACTAATCTTACACAAGGCGAATTTCACGGGCCAAATCCCACAAGCCATTACCAATCTCTCTCGTCTCAAGATTCTCGATCTCAGCTGGAATCGTCGCTCAGGCAACATTCCGTCGTTCCTCAGCCAACTCAGCAAACTCAAACTCATCAAACTATCGTTCAACGATTTCACCGGTTCGATTCCGGACTCGCTTTCGCAGCTCCAGAACCTCACCGGTCTTTTCTTAGGCCGGAACAAACTCACCGGACAAATCCCGGGAGTCGTTTGCCGATTTCCAGCAGCAGAATTTCTACCTCCAGATGTCGCATAACAGCTCTCCGGCGAGATTCCGAAAAAAATGGGGCTTGCGAACTTTACCGATATCGATGTTTCTCGAAACAGGCTGGAAGGGGATATTTCGTTCATGTTTGGGAAGAACACGAGTTTGATTTACGCTGATTTTTCGAGGAATTTGCTGCGGTTTGATTTTTCGAAAGTGGAGTATTTTTCAAAGAGCTTGAGGGGTTTGGATTTGAACCATAACATGATCACGGGCAGCCTGCCCGTGGTGTTGGTTGACTCGAGTCTTGACCGGCTGAATGTGAGCTACAATCGGATGTGCGGTCGGATTCCGGTGGGCGGGAGGCTGCAGGAGCTTGAAACTACGTCGTATTTTCACAACCGGTGCTTGTGCGGTGCGCCGCTGCATGAATGTAAATGATTTTTTCGATTTTTTACGAATCTACAGTTAAACCTCTATAAATTAATACAGTCGGGACTAGAGAAATTCTATTAATTTAGCGAATTATTAAATTATCGAGTTAATAATTTAACACGTTTTTACAAAATTGGGACCGAGAGAAACTATTATTTAATCAAGGTTATTAATCTATCGAGTATTAATTTGTGGAGGTTTTACTGTAATTAATTAAATCCAGTAATTTGAATGTTAATTCGAAACTCTTGTTGACGATATATAAAATCGTTGCAGGAAAAGATAAAACCGTGTCGAAGTTGAAATGGGCCGGGCAAAGCTTTGTTACCAATTATGGCCATATTCAATACGACAACGATGTTCGTCTTGAATTAATATTAAATAATACATTCACTAACGACTTAAGTTTTTTGTTGAGATGGACATTCAACATTTTTCCGACTCTATTTTTTTGGAATTTTACAGTTTTCATCCTTTAAATTTGAATCGATTTCACATTTAGTCCCCCATATTTAATAAAAATATATTTGGTCCCTCACGTTTCAAAAATTCCACACTTTTAGTCATTTACGCCAATTTTCTATTAAAACTAACGGAATCAAATGTGTGTCCATCACTACCATAACTAACAGACTAAGGATAAATTGATCGAAATGACCAAAAGTATCAAATTATTGAAACATGAAAGGCCAAATATGTTTTTTTTTTAATATGAGGGACCAAATATAAAATCATTGCAAACTTAAGGGATGCAAAATGTAAATTTCCCCTTTATTCCGAAACAATTGCAATTTCTTATAAATTAATCCAGTGCATGCTTCGTATACAGACATTACATATAGCTCCAAAGTGCATGCAATTGGCCATGTTACAACACATTATTTCATTATATGGCTATAAATTCTCATTCTCTCTCTCTCTCTCTCTCTCTCTCTCTCTCTCTCTCTCTCTCTCTCTCTCTCTCACACATAAACTCATCCCTCCAAATGATTTTTCAATACAGTTTCATATTTGTGCTCTTCGTTTTGCTCTGCAGGTTGTTCATCTCTGACCACAAGTTCCATGTCGAATTAAAAAATGAAAAGTAATATATATATATAATATTCATTTTCTCATAATTACTAATTAATAATAAGTAGTCGGTATAGGAAAATGACATGAATAATTGATACTTTAGTTTTTCTATAGGTTTTTTTCCAGAATAGCGTAGACTTTTTTTTTATCATTATTGTGATATATATATATATATATACTTGCATTCTATCACTATAATAAGCTCGTGATTTCATTACCATTAGGCCTCTTTTGGTTTGATGTATGGGATAGATAACTTTCCTGGGATTATATAATTTTACACTATTCATGATTATATAGTAGCCAAAATTGTGAATTTGGTTTGTAGGATTTACTACTAAGGATAACTATAATGTAACTTTTGGTTTGGATGATAAGGACTGATAACATCTGCAATGACAAAATCACCCTTTCCATTTATGTACTGGTGATTTCATACTTGGATTTCATTTTATCTGTGTTTTTACGGAACAAGAAAAAAAAAACAATATACATATAATTTCTTTTTTGAAACGATGAAAAACTAAATTATGTTAATATAATGCATCAAGCTAATGGACAACTGAGACTGCTGCCAACAGATTACAAGTCATTATGAATCCAACTATTAGCAATGGTTTTTGCCTCTGAAATGATCCAAACCAAAAAATTACTACAAATTCATCCAAACTGGAAAGATAGAGAACAATAGTGAACCATTTTTAATGTTCATCTGGCTACACATTTAGATAACAACATTAAGTAAGGGTAAAATACAAGACAATCCACATCATTAAAGCTAGACAAATTGATCGTTTTAACAGATACATAAAAATAGCAGCTTTCGATCCAACAGTACAAATTAACTAAAAAGGAATTTAATAATACAACATTCTTGAATAATTTCACAAAGTTGACTTGTTTAGAAATGAAACTATGCATATATGCTCAAGGGTTCTGCCTGGTTCGAGGAAACAAGTCCACGCTCAGCGGTTGGCTAACCGATGATCAATTTCCTGAAATACAAAATTTTTGCAATCTAATTTAATTTGGAAAAATCCTAAAAGAAATTTTATGAATCGTGTTTCGCTTTTGTGTTGTATTATATTAATATCTAGGTAAGTAATTACCTTTCAGCACCATTGTGCTTGGTTTCATAAGAATATTTATTTTTTTAGCAATTTTTTTGAACTCACAGCATCGCCATAGTCGACCAAAACATGTCAACAAACACAGAGGATCATATATGTAATAATAACTTATTTATTAACCTTAAACAATGTGAGTATTTTTTTACCTGAAGGGTTCATCACCACATCACCAGCTTGTTTAATAGCAACCGTTGCATCAGGATAAAACACGTGGCTCATAATCTCCGAACTTTCAATTCCAAACATATGTCCAAGCCTCTTGAAAGACTCTTCGTACGACCCAAGAAACGACAGGTTAAGAGTCCGGCCTACATCTTCGGAAGCCAAGAACACTTTGCAGTGACCAGTGTCCAGCCCAATTTCAGACGAATGATAACCCGGTTTCCTAAAAAACTAGGCACCAGAACAATCCAATGAATGCATGGACCTGTAGATTTTGCATGCCCAATTTTATTGTTTTGCACCCATTCCCAAACATGAGCAGCAACTTTAATAATTCGAGAAGCACTCTTGGAAATTATCAAGAAACTCACCCGAGAACATATTTTTACTTCGAGCTGCATGAAAAGAATACCAAAGACAAAATTGTTAGAATTAATAATTTGCCAAATTTGAAACAAGATTAGCATGTAAAAACCAAAAGATATAAATATATTCCTTTTCAGATTCCACTAACAAGTTAATATCCAAATGGGCAATAGATATATGAAATAATAATAATATAAATAAAAAAAAGCAAGGAATCTACCCAAAAAAAAAATGTGAAGATTTAAAGTATGTATACAAATACACGCAACAAATTCTTCTAAAATCAAAGTGCCTTTTTGAAGAGTTACAAGAAATTTAAGTATAAAAAGGGACGGAGGAAAAATAATTTTGAGAAATACGACAAATTACTCCTCGTTCTCTTGCAAGGACTGACTGCGATATTGAGCAGATGTCTGAAAAATTCGAATTAAATTCACAAGATTTCGAATTCAATTTCCGAAAATTGTTCCAATTAGATGTGTAATCGATTTCATTGAAAGAAGAATCAAAGAAAAATACTTACCCATAACTTTCAGATATTTTAAGATCTACCCGTCGTTTGTTCGGAGGGTGTTGCTGTTGTCGCGCCAGAGAAAGGGGTTCGTCGGAGACCCACTGGTGAAGATGAGGAGCAGAAATTTGTGAAAGTGAGAAATTTTGTGTAAAGAATGATACATCTCAGACCCTTTTGGTCATTTCATCTTCACCCGTTATACTGATTGTACAATCCTACCTCAGAGGGTGGGATAATTTATCACCCATATGCATGATTCGGTACCGGGCCCTCAATCAATACCGGGTTTATGTCCCACATACCAAACGTCTGATTAAGGGTGACTATTCTGTCTATCACCCCTTATCCGCCAAACCAAAAGAGCCCTTAACGTACGTGACAGAATTAAACAATACTAGCTACTACATACATCCAACATTAATGGAGGTACTCTCCAAAGACAAAATCAAGCCATCATCTTTCAATCTTCACCAAAACCTTCAAAAAATAAAACTATCAAATTTAGATCAATTAGCTCCCCCGACATACGTCGGCCTCATTTTCTTCTACGAATCGATCATCGCTGAACCGTAACTTCGATCGATCCCAAATTTCTCAAAACCTTAAAGAATCCTTATCCAATGTCCTAACAAAATTCCATCCTCTGGCGGGAAGAATAAATCGAGAAGATTCTTGCATCGACTGCAACGACAATGGAGTAGTCTACGTTGAAACCCTAGCCCGGGCCCACATTTCTGAAGCCACCGAAAATCCAGATCTAACGTAACTAGTTAAATACGTCCCGTTAAGCGAAGCTAACAACCCGGAAGAAATCCCTCTTTGCATCCTGTTGGGTGCTAAATACCAACACGCAAGTGCACGTATCGCAAACAAGTAGTAAAAGTGGACTCGTGAGAGTCGGATGTCGATCCCACAGGGAATACTCAAACTATCTAATCCTAAGTACCAAATTCTAACAACTATGATTTTTATCCAGCCTACGCAAGTTTGTCAAATTAAATCAATTAAATAATTAAACTAATTAAGAAAGCAAATAATCCCGAGAAAATATCAATATAAAACGGATCTAGGATTTTATCTTCCCCCTATGCGATAATTCTTCACCCAATTAAACCTCTATCATGCAAGTTACAATTCCCGATTACTAACCCAAGACACGAAATTACTCATAACCCGCTGTCGCATGTATTATGAGTCTATTATTCATAAACGATTCACTATATGTCTATGCAAACCTAGTATGAATAAAGCATTAAAATAACAAGTCTCGTAAACGGCTACCTAAGGTATTATCTGTATGTCTACGATAATACATGCAATTAACACACTCATCCGGTGAAAACTACTCGAATGCTCTCCTATACTTGTTCTAATTATTAAAACGATCTGTCAATCAATTCTAACAATAACACATAGCAACATAAATTAGCTACTTTCATGCGCTAAATAAGATCAAATAGGAGAAATAATCGAAGAATTAAACTTGCATAAAAGTAGAAAAAGAGGTTCGAATTACCACACAGGGTTCCAACAAAATCCTAGAATAAAAACTTAGATACTCATGTTCTTAACGAAAAGCATAGTAAAAATACGAAAGTTCATAAAAATCCAGAAATAAAAGTAAAGGAAGAACTATGATGAAGATTCGTCAAGTCTTCGTCTTCGTTGCTCCGTTCTCTTGCTCCTCGATTGCGTGTGTAAAGATTGATTCCTAATTGTGTGCTTTTTGGCCTTTAAATAGGGTGCAAAAATATAAGAGGGCGGTTTCCTTGTGTAATTAAACTTCCTTCACTGCGCCCTTTCGTGAACCCGGACGCCCGTGCGAGAATTAGCCTTGAAATCCGGACGGCCGTCCGGCCTTTAATTCTTCAGAGTTTTGATTTTCTTACTTTTGGCCCACTTTTTCTCCGAATTTGCAATTTTTACCCCATAAGTTTCCAATTCTTCAATTTGTACCTAAAGTACAAATAATAACCATTTTAAGCACCAATTATCGTTAAAACACACCCAAAAGCTCCAATTAAAAGGTGCAATTAAGTGTAAAAATATACACTTAACACACCCCCAAACTTGAACTTTTGCTTGTCCTCAAGTAAAATCAATTTATGAGCACAAAACTCGACTATACATCTCATTACATAGATCGATTGATCAACTTCGCGTTTTCAGAAATTGCAATTATGATGACAATTCCTAGGTATTCGTAAGCTTAACATTCAACGGGACTTAGTCACTCACTATCACCAAAAACCACAAATCATACAATTGCTTCCAGTATCCAATATTTGCAAATTAAAGATAGAAATAATTTATACTTACATGCATATATTTGACTCCAAATACTCACCAAATTATTCTACTCAACTAATATTGAACATTAAGCTATTGGGATCATTGGGACTTTGTGGCTTTCAGATGTAAGGCTCTTTGGTTCGAGGTAGGAAATATGGGTATATGTGGCTATTGTTCTTGAATTGAGGTGATTACGCTGAAATTCGAAGTATAAGCGTTGAAACAATGTAATCACCTCTAAGGACTTTAGTCAACTCGATTCTCAAAAGTTCAAAAATCTCCACTTTTGCCCTTGAGACAATGGATCGAGCTTTCGACACAATTCAACAACTAGACCTTATTTCTCCCTTCTATTCTCTTCTTCTTCTTCTCTTCTTTCTTTTTTTTTTTTTTTTTTTTTTCGAAGAAGAAGAATTTTCGACCGAACTTCAAGGGATAATTATTCAAAAATCTCCACTTTTCTACCTTCTACATATTGGCTAAAAGAAAGAACACCTTTTCTCCGAGGCTCAAATCAAGGTTCTAAGGATAAATTCGATAAAAAGGTAGGCTCGAAAGGCTCAAACGGGTCAAAGAAGGCCCAAATCATATCCCAAATCACTCACACCCTATACTTCGTTTCATAAATGTCCTAAGGTGAGATTTAAAACCGAACAAAGCATGATTTAGCACAAATAAATTCCAAATTTAAAATACAAAACATTCAACCAAAGCAATGCACAAGGTGTGATTCCTAGCAATAATTCACTTCTACGTTCCGTTGAATCGAAAGCTAAACGAATATCTAATCCCTATCAACATAAAACAAGCAATCTCATCATCAAACATTGACCATCTCCCATCATCGTAATTCATCGATGCATCGATTCAAGCAAATTTTTTTTTTTTTTTTTTTTTTTTCAAAGCAAATAATAAAACGACAACTAAAACAAAAACTAAAGCATGCAAACTAACAAGCAAGTAAAACACAAATAAAACGCACATAAAAGAAAACAAATAATTAACCACCCCCAAACTTAAAATTCACATTGCCCTCAATGTGATTCGCCCGGAGTTTAAGGATAGAAAACACCTGTTTAAGCGTCTGGACCATCGTCGGGTTGCTCACCAACTCCACCATGCTCATGAGCATTATCATCATCCTCGTCCTCCAAGAGCTCGGGTACCGGCTCAAGAATCGGTGCGGGCAACGGGGCCGGTTCGGCGCACTCGGGAGTACCGCATGACAAATGGCGCACAATGGCTTGGAGCATCTTTCCCGACCACCGTTGAAGGGATTCGATTGTGCTCACCTTGTGCTCCACCGTGGCAAGCCGATTTCTAGTAATCACCAACTCTCGCTCCATTCTTCTTTGAAAACGGCGGTCCGAACTTGTGTTGGGCCCCTCGGGTGGAGCTAATGGTTGGTTGTCGACGGGTTGCTCGCCATCGTGGATGGGTGCCTTGAATTGTCGGGCCGCAAGGTTACTCATCGGCTTCCGAATCAGTGTGAGAATATCCGTCGTTTTGGTTGGGACCTTCGCCTTAATGCATAGGCCGGTAACGAGGCAAGGGAAATAGAACCCTTTGGAGTTGTTGATCATGGAGATCCAAAAACGGTCGGATATGATTTCGCCAATATTGATCGGTGTGCCCTTTAGAATGTAATATGCCAAAGCACACCGTTCGGGGTCCACGTGAGTCCACGAGCGGGTGGGGATGAGGTTGGCGCATATAAAAGTAAGGCACGCCTTGCCTATTTGGTGGATGCATTTCCACTCCAACTCGTATGCCTCCTCGGTTGAGAGTTCGGACCAAATTGGGGGCCCATCGCACAACACCTCGCCGAGTTGGTCTCTTGTTACCGCGAGTTGCATTTGTTCCCAATTGAATGGCTCATGTCGGAGGTTGTAGAAGGAGTTGATGGCCTTGGCACTCCAATCGACCCGCTTCCCTCGAACCGTGCTCGTCTTCCTATCTGAAGTTAGGAGAATGCGGGTGTTGGCGTAGAACTCGCGGACAAAAGATAAGTTGATTGACTCCGCCGGTTCCAATAAAGACTGCCACCCTCGTCGTAGGAATTCTTGGTGCAACGGTGCAAATTGCGGAAGGGTGATCTCATATGCGCGCTCCGTCACAAGTTTCTTCACTCTTTGTTTTTCAAAACGAGCCTTGGCGCCTTCGACACAAAAAGAATCGTCATCGGGGGTTGGAATTTGATCGGCTTTCTTGCCCTTCCCCTTGCCTTTTGAATTGCCTTCGCCTTGTGAGGTGCCCTCTCCGTCACGTCCTCTTTTCCCCATGATATGTGAATGTGCGTGTGGAAGGGATTTGAAGTGAATTGATGGGCAAAATTTCCCCCAAACTTGACTCGGGCAAATCGTCGAACACCTTGTGGGCGTTCTTGGTGGAATGGGTTTTTAGAGAAAATTGCACCGTTCTTGAATCCTCCCTGCGCAAATCGACAACAAACCACCTTGAGTAAGTAATATATGTGTGTAGTTGGTGAATTTTAGGTGAGATTTGTCAAAGAAAAGGGAAAATTTCGAAAGAGGAAGGCTAGGGTTCGAAGTGGGGGAGAGAGGGGATTTGAAATTATGAAAATTGTGGTGTGAAAATCCCTTTTTAATATGCCCGGTTTTTTTATTCGCACGGCCGTGCGAGATTTAGGTGAAAAATCCGCACGGCCGCGCCCTTTCTCAGAATTGGGCAGTAGCCTCTTCAAATCTCGGACGGCCGTGCGAGATTTAGGTGTAAAATCCGCACGGCCGCGCCCTTTTCCGATTTTATACAGTAGATTCTCTAATTCTCAAACGGCCGTGCGAATTTTCAGTTATTTTTTTTCACACGGCCGCGCCCCTCGCTGATTTTATCCAGTAGCACCTCTAAAATCTCACACGGCCGTGTGAGATTTCTGCCTTTTTTCTTGCACGGCCGTGTGAGTAATTGCAGAAATTGCAATTTAACCCCTGAAAAATAAAAACTTCTTATTAGTGCCCCTGAAACTCTTTTTTTTTTTTTTTTTTTTTAAGTTAAAATAAAATAAAAACTAAAACTAACAAGATAAATAAAAAAAAATTAAAATAAAAAAAAAATTAAAGAAAGAAAAACGAAATCTCGGGTTGCCTCCCGAGAAGCGCTAAGTTTACAGTCTTCAGCCGGACTTTGTCTGCTTCTTTGTTCAAGCTAACGTGACCGAAGTCACTTGGCGATTGAATTCCCCTCCACGATAATGCTCGTTTGATTCTTTAGGTGGCCACATGCTCCTTGCACGTTCATCACCATTAGCACCCTAACTCTTTTGACTATCTTTCGGAGAAGTTGAAATTGAGCCCACACAATAAACTTTCTCCTTCCGAGTCCCCTTTGCGTCATCATCTCCTGCACTCAACGATGCTTTCCCATGGTCCAAGATCGAAACATCAACTTTTTCATAATTTGTAAAATCCATAAGATCAATAGTAAAGCACTCATTATTATCGAAGGGATTTTTACTAAAAACATTAAATTTGATCTTTTGATCATGCACCATCATTGTAAGATCACCACTAGCACAATCAATTAGAGTTTTCGAAGTGGCTAAAAACGGTCTCCCTAAAATAAGAGGTATCTCCCTATCTTCATCTATATCGAGAACAACAAAATCAACCGGGAAGATAAATTTGTTCACCTTTACTAGCACATTCTCTAAAATACCTTTTGGGTAAACTAAAGACCTATCGGCTAATTGAAGAGTTATAGCCGTAGGTTCAATCTCACCTAACCCAAGATTTTTATAAGTGGAATAAGGCATAAGATTAATGCTAGCACCTAAATCAATGAGCGATCTAAAATTTTTACCTCCTATAGTACAAGGGATAGTGAACTTACCTGGATCGCCGAGTTTTTGTGGAAGGGGCCGTGTGAGAATTGCACTGCATTGCTCCGTGAGTTGGATCATCTCGTTCCCTTGCAATTTCTTCCTCTTTGTCACGAGATCCTTGAGGAATTTCACCCACTTTGGCATCTTTTGAAGGGCTTCAATAAACGGGATATTTATGTGGATTTCCTTCAATTTGTCCAAAAATCTTTGATAATCGGCATCGAGCTTCTTCTTTATAAGCTTCTGAGGATATGGAATTGGAGGGGCTCGTGACTTCACTGTGGATGATAGTGGCTCTTCATGAGTTGCTTCTTTTTCCCCAATTACGCCCGGCTTCTCGATTACCGTGTTTTGCTTCTCTTTTCGTGGGGCTTCCTCCAATTGTCTCCCATTCCTTAAACTCACAGCGTTGCACTGCTCGACGTTGTTCTTCCGAGGATCTTCCGTATTCGACGGAAGTGCTCCCGATGGCCTCGCGGTTAGCTGGGTTGCAAGTTGACCCATTTGTGTTTCCAAATTTCGGATGGAGACTTGGGTGGTTGTCATAAATTGCGCCAAGATATTTGCGAGATCTCCGCCTTGAGGCGGATTTTGGAATCCGGGAGCTGGTCGTGAATAATTAGGCGGTTGACCTTGAGGTGGTGCTTGCCTTTGTCCTTGCTGATTTCCTCCCCACCCAAAGTTAGGGTGATCCTTCCATCCCGGATTATACGTGTTGGAGTACGGGTTCCTCTGTTGTCGGTTGGTGTCATGCACATAATTCAGAGACTCCGTTTCTTCTATGCGCTGGTCGGGGGCTTGGACTGCATGGACTTGCTGAGTTTGTAAAGCCGCTACTTGCTTTGATAGCTTCTCTAACTGGGCCGTGATTGCAGTGACCCCGTCTAACTCCAAAATTCCACCCGTTTTAACGGCTCCGCTGTTTGACCGATCCGATGCCCGCATGTATTTATTTCTGGCGATTCGCTCCAAAAGTTCGTATGCTTCGTCGTAGGTCAAACTCATGAACATTCCTCCAGCTGCAGAGTCGAGCACGGTTCTCGAGTTGTCTTGCAATCCATCGTAAAATATTTGCAGTTGGCGCCATTCTTGAAGTCCGTGATTCGGGCACCTCCTTATTAATTGCTTGAACCGCTCCCACGTCTCGAATAATGCTTCACCAGCTTCTTGTATGAAGTTTTGAATTTCTCTCCGGATTCTCTCAGTTTTTGTTGGGGAGTTGTATGTGTTCATGAAAAGTTGTGCTAGCTGGGCCCAAGACGAGATGGAGTGCAGTGCGCAAGTTTGTAACCATTCTCGGGCTGCGCCTTGTAAGGAGTGCTTGAACAGGCGGAGTTGCAGTGCTTCTGGTGTTACTCCGTTCATCTTGTGCGAATCACACGTTTCGAGAAAGTTGACCAAGTGGAGATGTGGATCTTCGTGAGCCAATCCGCTGAATAACCCATTGTTTTGGAGCATAGTGAGGAGTCCCGCTCGAATTTCGAAATTGTTGGCTTCAATGGGGGGCTGCTGGATGCTTGATTGAAACCCATTAAGTGTTGGAACGGTGTACTCATGCAGTGCTCGTTGACGAGGTGGTGGATTAATTAGCTGGCGTTGCTCTTGCTCGTTGACGACTTCTCTCGCCACATTCGGTGGGCGCCCTTGGTTATCTCCCCCACGATTAATCTCTTCTTCCATTGTTGCGGGAGCGTTTTGAGCTAACCGTTGATTTCTCCTGGCTTGCCTAAACGTTCGCTCAATTTCGGGATCGAGAGGTAGCAAGCTCGTGTCGTGTCCTCTTCGCATAAAAGGTACCTAAAACAAAATAATAAAAATAAAATAATTAAATAAAATAAATAAAATGGCTGAAGTAAGAAAAATTGCTCAAATTCAATATTAGGATAAATAAATAATTTAGCCGTATTCCACGGCAACGGCGCCAAAAACTTGTTGGGTGCTAAATACCAACACGCAAGTGCACGCAAACAAGTAGTAAAAGTGGACTCTTGAGAGTCGGATGTCGATCCCACAGGGAATACTCAAACTATCTAATCCTAAGTACCAAATTCTAACAACTATGATTGTTATCCAGCCTACGCAAGTTTGTCAAATTAAATCAATTAAATAATTAAACTAATTAAGAAATCAAATAATCCCGAGAAAATATCAATATAAAACGGATCTAGGATTTTATCTTCCCCCTATGCGATAATTCTTCACCCAATTAAACCTCTATCATGCAAGTTACAATTCCCGATTACTAACCCAAGACACGAAATTACTCATAACCCGATGTCGCGTGTATTATGAGTCTATTATTCATAAACGATTCACTATATGTCTATGCAAACCTAGTATGAATAAAGCATTAAAATAACAAGTCTCGTAAACGGCTACCTAAGGTATTATCTGTATGTCTACGATAATACATGCAATTAACACACTCATCCGGTAAAAACTACTCGAAGGCTCTCCTATCCTTGTTCTAATTATTAAAACGATATGTCAATCAATTCTAACAATAACACATAGCAACATAAATTAGCTACTTTCATGCGCTAAATAAGATCAAATAGGAGAAATAATCGAAGAATAAAACTTGCATAAAAGTAGAAAAAGAGGTTCGAATTACCACATAGGGTTCCAACAAAATCCTAGAATAAAAACTTAGCTACTCATGTTCTTAACGAAAAGCATAGTAAAAATACGAAAGTTCATAAAAATCCAGAAATAAAAGTAAAGGAAGAACTATGATGAAGATTCGTCAAGTACTCTTCGTCTTCGTTGCTCCGTTCTCTTGCTCCTCGATTGCGTGTGTAAAGATTGATTCCTAATTGTGTGCTTTTTGGTATAAGAGGACGGTTTCCTTGTGTAATTAAACTTCCTTCACTGCGCCCTTTCGTGAACCCGGACGCCCGTGCGAGAATTAGCCTTGAAATCCGGACGGCCGTCCGGTCTTTAATTCTTCAGAGTTTTGATTTTCTTACTTTTGGCCCACTTTTTCTCCGAATTTGCAGTTTTTACCCCATAAGTTTCCAATTCTTCAATTTGTACCTAAAATACAAATAATAACCATTTTAAGCACCAATTATTTTAAAAACACACCCAAAAGCTCCAATTAAAAGGTGCAATTAAGTGTAAAAATATACACTTAACACATCCAAGTCAACTTCTTCGGTTGTGGAGGTTTTGCGGTAGGCGTGTGCATTTCACACAAAATAGCCGATATTAAGTCGTTGGTTTTTTTCATGAATTCTTGGGCAGATGCATGCATAAATAATGAAGTAGAAGAAAAAAACCCGCCGCCTAACTTCGATCTATCGTCTCATTTTCCACTGTTGGATCTATCGAAATTATCTTCCGAAAATGCCCCTCCGACGGACGTTAATATGGTCACAAAAAGGTTTGAGTTCGATAAGGATACGTTGCTCGTGCTAAAAAAATACGGGGTTAGTTCAAAAGTAACAAACCCTAGTAAAATTGAAGCCGTCACAGCTTTTCTATGGAAAAGTTTTATTGTTTCCACCTGTTAAGTGTATATTTATACACTTAATTATACCTTTTAATTGGAGCTTTTGGTGTGTTTTAATGATAATTGGTGCTTAAAATGGCTATTATTTGTATTTTAGGTGCAAATTGAAGAATTGGCAACTTTTGGGGTGAAAACTGCAAATTCAGAGAAAAAGTGGGCCAAAAGTGAAAAAATCAGAAATCTGGAGAATTAAAGACCGCACGGCCGTGCGGATTTTAGTTCAAAATCTCACACGGCCGTCCGGAAGGTCGTGATGGCGCAGTGAAGGAATTTTAATTACACAAGGAAACCCGCCCTATTATAGTTTTGCACCCTATTTAAAGGCCACAAGCACACAATTAGACCTATCTTTTTTATCTTTTACCTTTCATCTTTATTTTAGTTTTTAGCTTTTATCTTTCGACACGCAATCAAGGAGCAAGAACGAAGACGAAGACTTGACGACTCTTCATTATAGTTCTCCTCTTTTATTGTTTTTATGATTTTTCGTATTTTCATTATGTTTTCCGTAACGAACATGAGTAGCTAAGTTTTTATTCTAGGATTTTATTGGAACCCTATGTGGTAATTCGAACCTATTTTTCTACTTTTATGCAAGTTTAATTCTTCGATTATTTCTTCTATCTTGATTTTATTTAGTGCATGAGCGTAGCTAACTTATGTTGCTATTTGTTATTGTTAGAATTGATTGACAGATCGTTTTAATAATTAGAACAGGGATAGAAGAGCCTTCGAGTAGTTTTTCACCGAATGTGTGTGTTAATTGCATGTATTATCGTAGACATACAGATAATACCTTAGGTAGCCGTTTACGAGACTTGCTATTTAATGCTTTATTTATACTAGGTTTGCATAGACATATAGTGAATCTTTTATGAATAATAGGTTTATAGCGCAGCGACAGCTGGTTATGAATAATTTCGTGTCTTGGGTTAATAATCGGGAATCGTAACTTGCATGATAGGAGATTAATCGGGTGAAGAATTATCGCATAGGGGGAAGATAAAATCCTAGATCCGTTTTATATTGATATTTTCTCGTGTTTAATTGCTTTCTTAATTAGTTTACTTTATTTAGTTAATTAAATTGACAACCCTGCGTAGGCTGGATAAAAATCATAATTGTTAGGATTTGGTACTTAGGATTAAATAATTTGCGTATTCCCTGTGGGATCGACATCCGACTCTCACGAGTCTACTTTACTACTCGTTTGCGATACGTACACTTGCGTGTTGGTATTTAGCACCCAACAAGTTTTTGGCGCCGTTGCCGGGGAATACGGCTAAATTATTTATTTATCCTAATATTAAATTTGAACAATTTTTCTTACTTCAGCCAAATTTTTTTTATTTTATTTAATTATTTTTTTTTTATTTTGTTTTAGGTACTTTTTATGCGAAGAGGACACGACACGAGCCTGCTACCTCTTGATCCCGAAATTGAGCGAACGTTTAGGCAAGCCAGGAGAAATCAACGGTTAGCCCAAAACAATCCGGCAACGATGGAGGACGAGAATAATCGTGGAGAAGGTGACCAAAGGCGCCCACCGAATGTGGCAAGAGAAATCGTCAACGAGCAAGAGCAACGCCAGCTGATTAATCCACCGCCTCGTCAACGAGCACTGCATGAGTACACCGTCCCGACACTCAATGGGTTCCAATCAAGCATCCAGCAGCCCCCCATTGAAGCCAACAATTTCGAGATTCGAGCGGGACTCCTCACGATGCTCCAAAACAATGGTCTTTTCAGCGGATTGGCTCATGAAGATCCACATCTTCACTTGGTCAACTTTCTCGAAACGTGTGACTCGCACAAGATGAACGGAGTAACACCCGAAGCACTGCAACTCCGCCTGTTCAAGCACTCCCTACAAGGAGCAGCCCGAGAATGGTTGCAAACTCGCGCACCGCACTCCATCTCGTCTTGGGCCCAGCTAGCGCAACTTTTCATGAACACATACAACTCCCCAACAAAAACTGAGAGAATCCGGAGAGAAATTCAAAATTTCATACAAGAAGCCGGTGAAGCACTATTCGAGACGTGGGAGCGGTTCAAGCAGCTAGTAAGGAGGTGCCCGAATCATGGACTTCAAGAGTGGCGCCAATTGCAAATATTTTACGATGGATTGCAAGACAACTCGAGAACCGTGCTCGACTCTGCAGCTGGAGGTATGTTCATGAGTCTAACCTATGACGAAGCATACGAACTCTTGGAGCGGATCGCTAGAAACAAATACATGCGGGCATCGGACCGGTCGAATAGCGGAACAGTCAAGACGGGAGGAATTTTGGAGTTAGACGGAGTCACTGCAATCACAGCCCAATTGGAGAAGCTATCGAAGCAAGTAGCGGCTTTGCAGACTCAGCAAGCCCATGCAGTCCAAGTTCCCAACCAGTACGTAGAAGAAACGGAGTCTCTGAATTATGTGCATGACACCAACCGACAACAGAGGAACCCGTACTCCAACACGTACAACCCCGGATGGAAAGATCACCCTAACTTTGGGTGGGGAGGAAATCAGCAAGGACCAAGGCAAGCACCACCTCAAGGTCAACCGCCTAATTATTCACGACCAGCGCCCGGATTCCAAAATCCGCCTCAAGCCCAACCTCAAGGAGGAGATCTCGCAAACATCTTGGCGCAATTTATGACAACCACCCAAGCCTCCATCCGCAATTTAGAAACACAGATGGGTCAACTTGCAACCCAACTAACAGCGAGGCCATCGGGAGCACTGCCATCAAACACGGAAGATCCTCGGAAGAACAACGTCGAGCAGTGCAACGCCGTGAGTTTAAGGAACGGGAGACAATTGGAGGAGGCCCCACGAAAGGAGAAGCAAAACACGGTAATCGAGGAGCCGAATGAGATTGAGGAAAAAGAAGCAACTCGCAAGGAACCGCCATCTCCCACAGTGATCTCACGAGTCCCTCAAGTCCCATATCCTCAAAAGCTTCAAAAGAAGAAGCTCGATGCCGAGCACCAAGGATTCTTGAACAAGCTGAAGGAAATCCACATCAATATTCCTTTTATCGAAGCCATTCAAAAGATGCCAAAGTGGGTGAAATTCCTCAAGGAGCTCGTAACAAAGAGGAATAAATTGCAAGGGAATGAGATCATCCAACTCACGGAGCAATGCAGTGAAATTCTTGTACGACCCCTTCCACAAAAACTCGGCGATCCAGGTAAGTTCACTATCCCTTGCACTATCGGAGGTAGAAATTTTAGGTCGCTCATTGATTTAGGTGCCAGCATTAATCTCATGCCTTATTCCATTTACAAAAATCTTGGGTTAGGTGAGATTGAACCAACGGCTATAACCCTTCAATTAGCCGATAGGTCTTTAGTTTACCCAAAAGGTATTCTAGAGAACGTGCTAGTAAAAGTGAATAAATTTATTTTCCCTGTGGATTTCGTTATACTTGATATAGATGAAGATAGGGAGATACCTCTTATTCTAGGAAGGCCGTTTTTAGCCACGTCGAAAACTCTAATTGATTGTGCTAGTGGTGATCTTTCAATGACAGTGCACGATCAAACGATCAAATTTAACGTTTTTAGCACTAATAAAAATCCATGTGATGATAATGATTGTTATGCTATTGATCTTGTGGATTTTACAAATCATGACGATTTTGACGTTTTGATCTTAGACCATGGGAAAGGATCTTTGAGTGCAGGAGATGGTGGCGGAAAAGATAGTCGGACGGAGCAAGTTTATTGTGCTAGTTCAATTTTAACTCCGCCGAGGGACAGTCAAAAGAGTTGGGATGATAACAATGATGAACGTGCAAGGTGGATGTGGCCACCTAACGAACCAAACGAGCATTATTGGGGAGAGGGATGCAATCGCCAAGTGACTTCGGTCACGTTAGCTTGAACAAAGAAGCAGACAAAGTCTGGCAGAAGACTGTAAACTTAGCGCTTCTCGGGAGGCAACCCGAGCTTTCGTTTTTTTTTTTTTTTATTTTATTTTATGTCACTTTAATTTTTTAAGTTTTGCTTTTATTTCATTTTATAAAAAAAAAAAAAAAAAAAAAAAAAAAAAAAAAAAAAAAAAAAAAAGTTTCAGGGGCACTAATAAGAAGTTTTTATTTTTCAGGGCCTTAAATGCAATTATTGAAACTTGTCAAACGGCCGTGCGGATAAAGACTTGGAATCTCGCACGGCCGTCCGAGAAGCGGACGATGCTACTGCCCAAAATCAGCATTTCACACGGCCGTGCGGATTTTAGGCCAAAATCTCGCACGGCCGTCCCAGATTCAAAGGGACCACTGTACAAATTGACATTTTGGCACGGCCGTGCGGATTTTAGGCCAAAAATCCCGCACGGCCGTCCGAAGGGAAAAACGGGGCATTTTAAATAAGGGTTTTCAAAACTCCAATTTTCACAAATTCCAAACCCTCTTTCTCTCCACTTCGAACTCCCCCCCTATTTTTAAATTTTTCGATTTTCTTGACAAATTTCACCAGAAATTCACCAATTGCACACACATAATACGTAAACTTAGTTGTTTGTTGCTAATTTGTGCAGGGGGTTCAAGAAAAGTGCAAATTTCTCCAAAAATCCATTCCACCAAGAACGCCCACAAGGTGTTCGACGAATTGTCCGACTCAAGTTTGGGGGAAATTTTGCAAAGCAATCCACTCCTAATCCCTTCTACACACATTCGCAAGTCATGGGGAAACGAGGACGTGACGGGGAGGGCACTTCACATGGCGAGGGAACTTCAAAAGGCAAGGGGAAGGGCAAGAAAACCGACCAAATTCCGACACCCGACGATGACGCTTTTTGTGTCGAAGGCGCTAGTGCTCGCTTCGAGAAGCAAAAGGGGAAGAAACTAGTGACGGAGCGTGCCTACGAAATCACCCTTCCACAATTTGCCCCGTTACATCAAGAATTCCTACGACGAGGGTGGCAAGCACTATTGGAACCGGAGGGTTCAATCAACCTATCATTGGTCCGCGAGTTCTACGCCAACAACCATATCCACCTCACAGAGGAGCGGACCGTGAGCACTGTTCGAGGCAAGAGGGTCGAGTGGAATGCCTACGACATCAATTCCTTCTATCACCTCCGACACATGACACCATTCAATTGGGGGCAACTGCAACTTGCAGTCACACGAGATCACATCGCCGAGGTGTTGTGCGATGGACCCCCCATTTGGTCCGAACTATCTACCGAAGAAAAGTACGAGTTAGAGTGGAAATGCATCAACCAAGTAGGCAAGGCGTGCCTCACGTTCATATGTGCCAACCTCATTCCCACCCGCTCGTGGACTCGCGTGGACCCCGAACGGTGTGCTTTGGCATACTACATCCTCAAGGGCACCCCGATCAACATTGGCGTCATCATATCCGGCCGATTTTGGACCTCCATGGTCAACAACTCCAAGGGGTTTTATTTCCCTTGCCTCATTACCGGCTTATGCAAGAAGGCGAAGGTCCCAACCAAACCGACGGACATTTTCACATCAATTCGGAATCCGATGAATGACCTTGCGGCCCGGCAATACAAGGCACCCATCCAAGATGGCGAGCAACCAGTCGAGAACCAACCAATAACTCCACCCGAGGGTCCAAGCACAAGTTCGGACCGGCGATTTCAAAGACGAATGGAGCGTGAGTTGGTGATCACGAGAAATCGGCTTGCCACGGTGGAGCACAAGGTGAGCACGATCGAGTCCCTCCAACGGTGGTCGGGAAGGATGCTTCAAGCCATTGTGCGACATTTGGCGTGCGGCAATCCCGAGTGCACCGAACCGGCTCCTTTGCCCGCACCGATCCTTGAACCGGTACCCGAGCTTTCGGATGAGGAAGATGATGGTGATGCTCTTGCACATGGTGGAGTTGGAGCGCAACCCGACGATGGTCCGGACGCTTAAAAACAGGTGTTTTCTATCCTTAAACTCCGGGCAAATCACATTGAGGGCAATGTGAATTTTAAGTTTGGGGGTGGTTAATCACTTGTTTTCGTTTATGTGCGCTTTATGTGTGTTTTATTTTTTTATTTATTTTGCATGCTTTAGTTTTTGTTTTAGTTGTCGTTTTATTATTTTCGTTTTTATTATGAAAAAAAAAAAAAAAAAAAAATAAAAAAATAAAAAATAAAAAAAAATAAAAAAAAATTTTGTTCGATGCATCGATGAATTACGATGATGGTAGATGGTCAATGTTTGATGATGAAACTACTTGTTTTATGTTGATAAGGAGTATGTATTTGTTTAGCTTTCGATTCAACGGAACGTAGAAGTGAATTATTGCTAGGAATCACACCTTGTGCATTGCTTTGGTTGAATGTTTTGCATTTTAAATTTGGAATTTATTTGTGCTCAATCATGCTTTATTCGGTTTTAAATCTCACCTTAGGACATTTATGATACGAAGTGTTGTTAATAAGTGATTTGGGATATGATTTGGGCCTTCTTTGAACCGTTTGAGCCTTTCAAGCCTACCTTTAAATTTTTATCCTTAGAACCTTGATTTGAGCCTCGGAGAGAAAAGGTGTTCTTTCTTTTAGCCAATATGTAGAAGGTAGAAAAGTGGAGATTTTTGAATAATTATCCCTTGGGGTCGGTCGAAAAAATTCTTATAAGATCTTTCTTCTTCTTCTTCGAAAAAAAAAAAAAAAAAAAAAAAAAAAAAAAAAATTAAAAAAATAGAAGAAGAAGAATAGATTATAAGGGAGAAATAAGGACTAGTTGTTGAGTTGTGTTGAAAACTCGATCCATTGCCTCAAGGCAAAAGTGTTGACGTGTGAATTTTGGAGAATCGAGTTTATTTAAGTCCCTAGAGGTGAATTCATTGTTTCAAACGCCTATCTTTCAAATTTTGGCGTAATCACCTCAATTCAAGAAAATTAGCCACATATACCCATATTACCTACCTCGGACCAAAGAGCCTAACAATTGAAAGCCGCAAAGTCCCAATGATCCCAATAGCTTATTGTTCAATATTAGTTGAGTAAAATAATTTGGTGAGTATTTGGAGTCAAATATATGCATGTAAGTACAAATTCTTTCTATCTTTAACTTGTAAATATTGGATACTTGAAGCAATTGTATGATTTGTGGTTTTTGGTAATAGTGAGTGACTAAGTGCCGTTGAATGTTAAGCTTGCGAATACCTATGAATTGTCATCATAATTGCAAGTTCTGAAAACGCGAAGTTGACCCATCAATCTATGTAATGAGATGTATGGTTTTGTTTTGTGTTCTTAATTTGATTTTACTTGAGGACAAGCAAAAGTTCAAGTTTGGGGGTGTGTTAAGTGTATATTTATACACTTAATTATACCTTTTAATTGGAGCTTTTGGTGTGTTTTAATGATAATTGGTGCTTAAAATGGCTATTATTTGTATTTTAGGTGCAAATTGAAGAATTGGCAACTTTTGGGGTGAAAACTGCAAATTCAGAGAAAAAGTGGGCCAAAAGTGAAAAAATCAGAAATCTGGAGAATTAAAGACCGCACGGCCGTGCGGATTTTAGTTCAAAATCTCACACGGCCGTCCGGAAGGTCGTGATGGCGCAGTGAAGGAATTTTAATTACACAAGGAAACCCGCCCTATTATAGTTTTGCACCCTATTTAAAGGCCACAAGCACACAATTAGACCTATCTTTTTTATCTTTTACCTTTCATCTTTATTTTAGTTTTTAGCTTTTATCTTTCGACACGCAATCAAGGAGCAAGAACGAAGACGAAGACTTGACGACTCTTCATTATAGTTCTCCTCTTTTATTGTTTTTATGATTTTTCGTATTTTCATTATGTTTTCCGTAACGAACATGAGTAGCTAAGTTTTTATTCTAGGATTTTATTGGAACCCTATGTGGTAATTCGAACCTATTTTTCTACTTTTATGCAAGTTTAATTCTTCGATTATTTCTTCTATCTTGATTTTATTTAGTGCATGAGCGTAGCTAACTTATGTTGCTATTTGTTATTGTTAGAATTGATTGACAGATCGTTTTAATAATTAGAACAGGGATAGAAGAGCCTTCGAGTAGTTTTTCACCGAATGTGTGTGTTAATTGCATGTATTATCGTAGACATACAGATAATACCTTAGGTAGCCGTTTACGAGACTTGCTATTTAATGCTTTATTTATACTAGGTTTGCATAGACATATAGTGAATCTTTTATGAATAATAGGTTTATAGCGCAGCGACAGCTGGTTATGAATAATTTCGTGTCTTGGGTTAATAATCGGGAATCGTAACTTGCATGATAGGAGATTAATCGGGTGAAGAATTATCGCATAGGGGAAGATAAAATCCTAGATCCGTTTTATATTGATATTTTCTCGTGTTTAATTGCTTTCTTAATTAGTTTACTTTATTTAGTTAATTAAATTGACAACCCTGCGTAGGCTGGATAAAAATCATAATTGTTAGGATTTGGTACTTAGGATTAAATAATTTGCGTATTCCCTGTGGGATCGACATCCGACTCTCACGAGTCTACTTTACTACTTGTTTGCGATACGTACACTTGCGTGTTGGTATTTAGCACCCAACACCACCAAAGAAGGTGATTTGGAGAGAGGTAATAAGGCGAAATTTGCCGCCATGCATGCAGTGAACGTGAGATCTAGAGCTAATAACCCGCCGATTCTTGAAGAAACATTCGGCAACGCATGCACGCAAGCAATCGCTTGGTCGTCGATAAACGACGAACAAGATCAGTCGTATCCGGTTTTGGTAGCCAAGTTGAGAGAGGCGGTTAAAAAGATCGACGGGGATTATGTTTGTGGGATGAAGAATGGGGATGGAGGTGAGAAATTATTCGACGACGACGATGACTTATTAAAAGTATTGGAGATATTAATATTAAATGATACATTTCACTAACAGCTTAAGCTTTTGGTTGAGATGGTCATTGTATTGGAGATATTAATATTAAATGATACATTTCACTAACAGCTTAAGCTTTTGGTTGAGATGGTCATTCAACAAAAAGAAGGGTTTTTGGAGATTTGTATTTTTTCGAGTTGGTGTAATTTTCCGATATACGAGGTGAATTATGGTTGGGGGGAGCCTCGTTGGGTGTCGACTTATCCGGTGCCTCACAAGAATTTGACTGTTTTTACGGATACGAAATCGGGAGACGGGATAGAAGCTTGGGTGACTATGGCTGAGGTAGAAATGGCAGTAATTGAGAAAAATTATTACAGGCAACTTCTCTCAAATGAAGATCTCAATATAATCTACTGTGTGTGTTCTTTGTTTGTGCTAATTATTTGTTATTGTTTTCAGTAAAAAAAATATTTCTTGGTGTGTTTCATTAATTATGTTTCAATAATTTTATTTTGTATTTAATGTATTCAACCCCCACGTCCCCTTAATAATAATAATAAAGAAATAATAATAAATAAATAAATAAATAAATAAGGTGAAAGTTTTTACTTATATATATTCTAAGATTTAATTTCAAATTTTCTAATCACTAATTGTATGTGAGTTCTAATGATCATTGATAGGGCCCAGTTTGTCAACCTAGCCATTTGTAATGGGCCCGGGTGCGAAAAGGATAGCCCGCATGGGGGTTGGGCCAAGTGGGACGAATCTCGGGACAACTAAGCCCAAATCGACCTATCGAGCAAAGCTCAGCCCATAAGACGGCGTATGGTTTTCTCTCTAACACGCTCAAACAAGGCCCAGAGGAATTGAATGTGGGCGAGAAAACATGGCCCAAGCGAGTTAAGAGGGCGCGATTTCAGCATAAGAATGAGAGGGAGAGGCAATCAGATCTTCTATATAAGGCCCAAGATCAAGACCAAGGAGGAGAGACGGGAGTAATGGACGAAATCTGTCCCCTTAATTGCCGGGAACAATTAGCTTATAAAGATCTTTGTAATCATCGTCGAAGCACACAGAGATACAACAGTAAAAAAAAGACATAAAGAGAGAAAATAATAAAAAAGATCAAAAAAAGAATTTTATCGTAATAGAATTTTTACCGGAAGATTCACTACTAGGGTCCCGGTGGAGAATTCTTGAAGGTGCGAATTTTCGACACCTTCAAGTGGCGCCGTCTGTGGGAAAAGGAGCGAGTCAGAGCTAGGGCGTGAGTAATATCATGAAGGGAGAAGGCATCACGAAACGGTTAGAAACCGAATTGGGGACTAAAACTCCTCCCACCAAGAATTCGAGGGATATCATGGATGTATCCCCACAGGAGATCCTCCCGAATAAAACATCTATAGGCGAAATGTCCGATCGGAACAATCCGAACAACAAGGAGGCCCATGGGGACAAAACCAAAGAAACCACTCAAAGTCTCATGGATCTGTTAGATCAGCAAATCGCTTTGGGTGTAGAACAACGAAGACTAGCAATACACAAAGAAGAAGTCCACAAGCTCGAAGGCGAACTAAAGGAGGCTCGAGAGAACGAAAAGAAAGAAGCGTCGGCCGCCGAAAGAAGCGCGAGAGAAGAAGAATATTTGTCGATCCAGATCGCCGCTCAGAAGGAGAGCATCCGAAAGCTTGAACAGGAACGCGAGAATGGTGTCCTTCAAATGGAAGATATGAAGAAAGAGCTCGCCCAGTTACGAGAACGACGAATGCATACCCAGGGAGAGCCTCCATCTGGCGTGCCACGAGAAGAGCGAACACACGTAGATCGTTCGGAAGGAAGAGGAGATAGCTTCAGTTCCATGGGGCAAGAAGATGCGACTAAAGAAAGAAGAAATGCTAGGGAGGTAAGGCAACACCACATTAATCGACCGGTTGATATCATAGAGGCCGGGCCGTTCGCATGGAATATCTTGCAAGATCCACTGCCATCCACATTCACCCCTGTGGGTTTTTTCTATGATGGAATAGGCGATCCTTTGGATCACCTGTACCGATTCAAAAGTATAGCAACACTGCACTTGTATACGGATGGAATACGATGCCGCGTATTCACTACCACGCTAATAAAGAATGCTCAACTTTGGTTCAACAGCCTGCCCAGAGGGTCCATCACCTCTTTTGAAGATTTTAGCACAAAATTCCTGCGCAACTTCTCAAGTTCAAAGAAACAACAGAAAACCGCGATGGCTTTATTCAGACTTAGGCAAAGAGAAGGAGAAGATTTGCGCGAATACGTGAAGCGTTTTTCCGCAGAGAAGTTAGAAATCCCCGTGACACCTCCCGAAATCCTCGTTAGCGCATTCATCCAGGGATTGCAAGATGGCGATTTCTTCCGATCACTAGCCAAAAGAAACGCCTCAACCTTCGCAGAATTGTTGGAACGTGCAGAGAAATACATCAATTTAGAAGAATGTCGCCGGATGAAAGAGGGAGAACGTTCCAGAGATATGGGAAATAGCGAGAAGCGCATCGTGCGGGCTCCACACAAGGGCAACGAACAATTTCGAAGTAATGTTCGTTCGTTAATGGAAATACAAGAAGAACAACCGGAGGCACATTACCCCCCTAGCGCGAGAAGACACAACCAGTTCCCTACATCAGGAGGACCCAGATTCAAAATAGGAGATCCCCGGTTCGACAGGTATACGGAGCTCGCTTTACCCAAATCTGTTATTCTCGAGCACATAGCCAAACACCCAAAACTACGATGGCCAAGGGGGCACAGCGAACCACCAAGGGGAACAGCAGTCGCGAGTGGATATTGTCACTTCCATAATGATTATGGTCATGAGACCAATGAGTGCTTCACCTTACGGGATGAATTAGAAAGGTTGGTGCGATTAGGGGCCCTGTCAGAATATGTCATGGAAGAAAGTTCTAAAGGAAGAAGGGACAGCGAGAAAAGGCGAAGAGATGAAGAGGATGAAGTAGAACCAATAGTAAAACGGGGGTTCATCAGTATGATCATTGGCGGCCCGACAGACGGAGATTCAAACCGAGCGCGACGTTACCGCCTTCAAACCATCAAGAAAGCCGAGGTAAACCAAATTAGCGTTAAGGCCGAAGCTCATCCCATTATTTCCTTCGGACCTCACGATTGCTGCGCCCTAGACACGCCGCACGCAGACGCACTGGTGATAACCTCCAACGTCGCTGGTTATGATGTCTCGAGGATCTTCGTGGATAATGGTAGCTCGGTGAATGTTCTACTTCATGATTGTCTACAGCGCATGGACCTCGAAGTGGACGTCGCCCCAGTATCCACAATGTTATATGGTTTTAACGGAGGGTCAGTTCGTCCGTTGGGCCAAGTGAAGCTTACGGTGTCTCTAGGAACGGCCCCGCTCGTGAAAATCAAAACAGTTAATTTTATGGTGGTAGATGCGCCCGAATCCTCATATAACATGATCTTCGGGAGGCCCATGATTAATACCTTCCGGGCGATACCTTCAACATACCACATGAAGCTAAAATTTCCTTTAGGGAGTGAAGTCGGAGAGGTCATTGGAGACCAAACGAGCTCACGGTCGTGTTACGTAGAATCAGTTCGTCAAGGGGAAAAGAGCAAAAGAGTCAGAGAATCGCAAGGCGGAACCATAGATGGGAAGAAAGTACGAACCAACACAGCGGAGGCAACGCCGATCCACACTAGCACCAGCGAAGAGCTTATAGAGGTCAAAGTCATACCCGATTGCCCAGAATGCGTCACGCGAATAGGGTCTAGTCTAGATGGAGAAATGAAGGAGCAGCTGATTGGTTTGTTGCGAGACAATTCGGATGTGTTCGCATGGAAATCGGAAGACCTCACTGGAATAGACCCAAGCATCATGGTCCATAAGCTACACATCAACACGAAGATCCGACCAGTGAAGCAAAAGAAGAGGCATTTTGGAGCCATCAAAGACGCTATCATCAAGGAGGAAGTGGACAAACTCCTGCAAATCGGACACATACGCGAAATCCAATTCCCCGAATGGCTTTCAAACGCTGTTCTAGTAGCTAAACCAGGCGGTAAATGGCGTATGTGCATAGATTTCCGCGACCTCAACGCCGCATGTCCTAAAGATCACTATCCACTACCCAGGATAGATCAGTTGGTAGATGCCACGGCAGGATGCGAATTATTGAGCATGATGGACGCATCGCAAGGGTATCATCAAGTCAGACTAGACGTCATAGACCAACCCAAGGTTAGTTTTATCACATCGGGAGGCACATACTGTTATCAAGTTATGCCGTTTGGTTTAAAAAATGCGGGTGCGACATATCAGAGGCTAGTAGACAAGGTGTTCGCTAAGCAATTAGGGCGAAATCTAGAGGTATATGTGGATGATATGCTAGTAAAAAGTCGCGAGGCCACATCACACATAGCTGACCTCGCGGAGACCTTCTTGACTCTTCGAAGATATGGCATGAAGTTGAACCCTGCTAAATGCTCTTTCGGAGTCTGCACCGGAAAATTCCTGGGATATATGGTCACTAAACAGGGCATAGAGGTCAACCCGGAGAAAGTGAAAGCGATCACAACAATGACTGCGCCAAGGACAATCAAAGAAGTACAAACGCTGGCGGGGAAAGTCGTAGCACTCAGTCGGTTTGTGTCACGGCTCGCCGAACACAGTTTCCCTATTTTTCGAGCATTACGAAAGGGGAAAGAGTTCGCCGGGACGAAGGAATGTCAAACCTCCTTCGAAAATCTGAAGCAAGTCCTTTCGAAACTCCCTTCACTATCCCCCCCAGAAGAAGGAGAAACCCTCTGCATGTACTTAGCTGCAGGGGACGAGTCCATCAGCTCAGTATTGTTCAGAGAAAAAGATAAAAAACAGTTGCCCGTGTATTACGTAAGTAAAATCTTGCAAGGCGCCGAACTTCGCTATCCCGAAGTCGAAAAGGTCGGCCTGGCACTCATAACAACAGCAAGGCGATTAAGACCATACTTCCTATCCCATACTATAATAGTAAGGACCAGCTATCCTCTACGACAGACATTAGGGAATGCCGAAGCATCGGGGCGCATGGTCAAATGGGCCGTGGAATTAGGCCAGTACAATGTCGAATACGAGCCCCGGACTGCAATAAGAGGGCAGGCACTGGTAGATTTTCTGCAAGAAACTACGCGCATTGAGAACTCGCAGCCATGGGAGGTATATGTGGACGGATCTTCCACAAATCAAGGCGCCGGAGCAGGTGTGTTGCTTATAAAACCCAACAAAGAAGAATTCCACTTTGCTATAAAATTCAATGTTAAAGCATCAAATAACGAAGCCGAATATGAGGCCTTGGCGCAAGGACTGGAGATAGCCCAAAGAATGGGAATAAAAAAAGCCAAAGTTCACTCCGACTCTCAATTAGTGGTACAACAACTGGCGGGTGAATACGAGACCAAGGATGTCCGAATGGAAGCATATGTGAAAGTTATCAAGACATTGGTCGAAGGCTTTGAAGAGTGCGAAATCATCCAGATCCCGCGAGAATCAAACTCACAAGCTGATTTCTTGTCCAAAATTGGCAGTTCATCCGTGGATTGCAGCGAGCGGAATATAACCATATTATCAACTTGCGGACGGTTTTTTGAAAGTAATAGCGAAAAACTTGTTGCAAGGGTGGAAGATCAGGAAGATTGGCGAACACCAATCATTACTTACCTTAAAGGCAATACAATCTCAGATCGACGCACGCGAGAACGAATAGAATACAAGGCCCGGCATTTTTATTTAATAGGCGAAACGTTGTTTAAGAGATTATACTCGCATGTAGACGCGAGGTGTCTAGGAAGCAGCGAAGCTGAATACGTGCTGAAAGAAGTACATGAAGGATGGTGTAGCAACCATGAAGGAGCAAGAACAATAGTACAAAAGCTGTTAAGGGCAGAATACTACTGGCCTACAATGAAGATGGAAGCCACGCAATATGTAAGACGATGCCCTAATTGTCAAGCACATGCCATAGTAGCACGTCAGCCAGGCGAACCTATGAAAATCATATCGTCACCATGCCCTTTCGCGCAATGGGGGATCGATCTGGTGGGCCCCTTTACAATGGCGGTTCGCAGAAAGAGGTACCTTATCGTAGCTGTAGACTATTTTACAAAATGGGTGGAGGCCGAGGCGTTATCGCGAATCACTGAAGATGAGGTAATGAAATTTATTTGGAAAAACATTTGTTGCCGGTTCGGAGTCCCCAGAATTATTATATCGGATAATGGCACACAGTTCAACGGTAAAAAGATAACAGGGTGGTGCACAGAGATGAAGGTCGCCCAACGTTTCACATCCGTGGCACACCCACAAGCAAACGGGTGTTGGGTTTCGGGCACGCGTACGCAGCGGAAAACAAAAATTTAATGCGATTTAAACGACTTTAAAGCACACAAGCACATGCCCGACAAATTAAAAACAATTAATTGCGTACCTTTGCGCTTCCAGCGAAATTAAAACAACATACATTGCGTACCTTTGCGCTTCCAGCGAAATTAAAACAATAACATGCTTAATTACTTAATCGAAATTAAATCAATTAGCATGCTCGCGTTTAAATCAAATAATCATGCTCGCAATAATAAAACCAATTTCATGTAGTCACATAAAATCATACAAGTTTCTTATTAAAACGAACATGCATATATTAATTTAAACGTAACCGAATCGAATGACAATAGATTCGAAACATTACCTCTTGAAGCGTGAGGTAGGCGCACTAAGAAAAGCTAGATTGCCACGGAAACCAATCCGTGCAATCCGGGGCAGCAACGGCGATGATCCGAGCTACGGCAGCGCATGTGATTCACGCGCAGAGAAGATGGCTAGCTGCTCTTCCCACTCCTATTGATCCAACCTGTTTGCTGATCTGAAATTACAGCCTTGCTCCGACTTCAGTATCTCCATGCGTATTTACTGGATGAACAATTCCTTCTGGACGATGCTTAATTACTGTCAAAATTTCACGTCCATCGGATGACCGTTGATTTATGGCGAATTTTCTCGCTGGGCAGCGCAGAAAATCCGAGAGCAGTTTTTCTGAATTGCCTTCTCGCATCTTCGATTCTTCGATCTTCCTCCTCTTGGATTTCACCTCGTATACTTCGATCTACTAAACACGTGGCACTAGACACGTAATAGTCAGAATAACGGAAGAAAAGAAAGAAGGAAAGGAATACCGAAAGAGATCGGCCAACGGGTGGCCGATTCCGGCGAATTTCTTGCGACGGCGCGGTGGTGGTGGCCGTGGGAGAGGGTGGCTGATCGAGAGAGGCAGCGGCTAGGGTTATGAACGTGTGTTCTCTTAGTTGTGTGTGTGCAAGACCTATAAATCAAGTATTTATATGTCTTGCATAAAACCCTAACGGGCTTAAGTTGGACATGGCCCAACAGCTTAAGTCCGTTAGTTCTTTTACTTGCTCGTCTCTCTCAATTCAATGATCGGAAAATTGTAACGATTACATTTTCGGAATCATTATAATGTCCTCATCATTACGAGTTCCAACTCTCGATTTCCAACTTTCCAAAAGTGGAAACCCTAATTCAGTGCACTTTCTAAATTTGGAAACTTCCCGATTTAGAAGGTTCACTAATACGTTCGCCTATTCTTTTCCTTTTCTTATTCTCATTCATAATTCCAAATAACGAATGTTGGACCCAATCATATTGACTTCCAATCATGCAAAGATAAACATATTTTACCTTTGACCGTTTATTCAAAGATCTCATGTGCACGAGCAGTGTGACCCTCGATGGTTCAGGTGTACGCTAGCCGTGGGCCCACAACCCTTTGTGGTCAAAACTCGTCCCCTTAGAGTTACGATTAAAATGAAACTCGTTTCACCTTAATCACCCAACGAATCAAGATTGGCGTCTAGCAACTACGCGTCATGATTCCCTAGATACAAATGAAGTGCCTGCAAGAACCTTCAGATATAGTTAACGTACAGTACGGTCCCTTCGATTCATATGTCCCGATTGAACTAGAGGCATTGGTTCGTCGAGACCTCTTTATATGTTCAATGACGGTGCGATCGTTCTACGTGTTGTAATCGTCACGTGCATGACTTAGAGAATCGAATTCTCTAATCATCACTTAGTCAGCTCTGGCCAGAGACTTAGAATGATTACAAACTTTCAGAACACACAGGACATCCAAGACTTTTCTAGCGATCGAATCCCCGACTACAATGCACAGACCTCCCACTAGATTTCGGACTGCACGAACACTGGCCCTTGGGATGGTCCTCGGTGGAACTCAGGGACAGGTCACGATACAGCTGGTCCTCTAGTGAAGTCACGGTGATGTCTAGGTCATAAGGACTAATGGTGTACAACTATACCATAGATATCTCTACTCGATTATTGGGAACCACTTAGAGATTTCTAGGGTGAGGGAGTTCAGTGAACTCGTCAACTTACGAGCACCCACTTATGCATGCCGATATCACAATACCGTTTACTGATGAGATGCAGTACACATACACTAAGTGCTAGTCTTCTAATGGGAAAGGCCGATATCCTCATTGGTGGCGTAACCCTTCGACTAGGAACACGTTTAACAGTTATAATACTTAAGTAAATATCTCACGATCCTAACGATCAATTACTAGTACTTGTACAACTGTAAGGACTATATCTATGCTTGTGACAAAGGGACAAATATATAGAATGCCAAGGTGTTTTATCATTAATACGAATAAAGGTTCGTTTATTACCATAATAAATACGAAAGACCACAGCCAAAAGTTGGCTTGTTGGTCACCTACTCTAACAATCTCCCACTTGACCTAAAGCCAACTACCCATGAATCGCAATCCCATCGACTCTCGATGTTTCTCATGGACCGATCTCGGTAAAGGCTTCGTAAAGGGGTCTGCAACGTTCTCTTCCGAGGTGACTCGTTCTACTTTAACTTCACCTCTATCAATGATCTCTCGGATCACATGATACTTTCTCAGAATATGCTTCGACTTCTGATGAGATCTCGGCTCCCTAGCTTGCGCCAAGGCTCCGGTGTTATCACAGTACAACGGTACTGGATCACTAGCACAAGGAACGACACCCAACTCTTGGATGAACTTCCTTATCCAAGTCCCATCTTTTGCAGTTTCGGACGCTGCAATGTATTCCGATTCGGTAGTGGAATCAGCCGTTGTGCTTTGCTTGGAACTCTTCCAACACACGGCACCACCATTCAGCGTGAATATAAATCCAGAATTCGACTTTGAGTCGTCCACGTCCGATTGAAAACTAGAGTCGGTAAAACCCTCTAATTTCAACTCGGCACCCCCATAGACCAAAAATATATCCTTAGTTCTTCGCAAGTACTTGAGGATATCTTTCACGGCTTTCCAGTGAGCCGGGCCGGGGTTAGACTGATATCTGCTTGTGACACTCACAGCATACGCAATATCGGGTCTCGTACATAGCATGCCATACATTATGCTTCCTATTGCAGAAGCATAAGGCGTCCTTTTCATCTCCTCGATTTCACTAGGTGTTTGGGGACACATAGATTTCGAGAGACGAACCCCATGGGACATTGGCAAGAATCCCTTCTTGGATTCTTCCATGCTAAACCGTTTCATAACGGTGTCTATGTACAGGCTTTGGGATAAGCCAAGCATCTTTCTTGCTCTATCTCTATAGATGCGTATTCCTAATACATAAGATGCTTCTCCCAAATCCTTCATTGAGAAACGTGTGGACAACCATGCTTTCGTTTGCTGTAACATTCCTACGTCATTCCCAATGAGTAGAATGTCATCAACGTAAAGCACTAGAAATATTACTGCCCTCCCACTAACCTTCTTGTATACACAAGGTTCCTCCGGATTCTTCTCAAAATCAAACTCTTTGATAGTTGAGTCGAACCTAATGTTCCAACTACGGGATGCTTGCTTCAATCCATAAATGGATCGCTGGAGCTTGCAAACCTTTTGCTCACTTCCAGAAGATATGAAGCCTTCCGGCTGCGCCATGTAAATTTCTTCCTTAATGTCTCCATTAAGGAAGGCGGTCTTCACATCCATTTGCCATATCTCGTAGTCGTACCACGCAGCTATGGCTAGCAAAATCCTAATGGACTTCAGCATCGCGACTGGCGAAAAGGTTTCCTCATAGTCAACGCCTTGCCTTTGAGTGTAACCTTTCGCTACCAATCTAGCTTTATAGGTCGATACCTTTCCATCCACTCCAATTTTGTTCTTATAGATCCACTTGCAGCCTATAGGAACAATTCCCTTAGGTGGATCTACCAAGGTCCACACCTTGTTGGAGTACATGGAGTCCATTTCGGATTTCATGGCAGTTAGCCAATGTCCCATGTCCGCATCCGATACGGCCTCATTGTATGTTCTTGGATCTTGTCCAAGATCAACATGATCTTCATCATTTTCGAGGAGGAATAACCTATCCGGCATTTTCCGAACTCTTTCGGATCTACGTACCGTAGGTTCAGGAGGTATATTAGTGGTTTGTTGTATTGGTTCGATTACTTGTTCTTGCGTTTGAACTTCACTTTGTGGTTCTTGAACTACTTCAAGTTCTATCATGCTGCCCTTTCTATCGGATAGAAACTCCCTTTCCAAAAAGGTGGCATTTCTTGAAACAAACGTCTTTGCTTCTTTGACATAGTAGAACTCGTATCCCATCGAGTCTTCGGGATACCCCACAAAATAGCACAAGTCGGATTTACTATCCAACTTATCTCCCACTAATCGCTTCACATAAGCGAGACAACCCCATATCCTAATATGTTTGTAATTGGGTTTCCGGGAATGCCAAAGTTCATAAGGTGTGGATTTAACTGCTTTGGTGTTAACTCTATTCAGCAAATACGCGGCAGTACGGAGTGCATGACCCCACAAGTATGCCGGTAAGTTTGTGAACCCCATCATTGATCGAACCATATCTAATAAAGTTCGATTCCGACGTTCGGATACTCCATTAAGTTGAGGAGTTCCCGGTGGAGTCCATTGGGACTGTATCCCATTTTCTTTTAGATAGTCAATGAACTCGATGCTCAAGTACTCTCCACCACGATCGGATCGCAGCTTCTTAATACTTCGTCCGAGTTGCTTTTCTACTTCATGCCTAAAATCTTTGAACCTTTCAAATGTTTCAGACTTGTACTTCATCAAGTACACATACCCATACCTAGAATAATCGTCGGTAAAGGTGGCGAAGTAGTTATATCCACCCTTCGCACTAACACTTAGTGGACCACATACGTCTGTATGGATCAAATCCAAAAGACCCTCGGCTCGTTCCATTTTCCCTTTGTAGGGTGACTTGGTCATTTTCCCTTTAAGGCAAGATTCACAAGTTTGTAGTGATTTCACGTCCTCCAAAGAGAACAATCCTTCACTGACAAAATCGTTCATCCTTCTTAAAAAGACATGACCTAATCTAGCGTGCCAAAGTTGTGCGGGGTTTTGATCTATCTCCTTACGTTTTGCTGATTTTCGCCTTAGGGGCCCCCACTACCTTCACCAACTTCGAACTTGCTGTTTGGGAAGGGAACTCTTTCCTTTATCTTCTTTTGGGAAGAACTCTTCTTTCCAAAAGTAGCAGCAATGAGAACAAACTTCTCTTTCTTAATGGTGGACTCGAAACTGACCAACATGTTCATTAACTCATCCAAGGGAGGATCTAGTTTGTTCATGTTGAAGTTCACTATGAACGATTCATAGGAACTAGGAAGAGACAACAAGATCAAATCCAACGAGAGCTCGGCCGGGAGGGTGACATCGAGATTCACTAGCTTTTCAAGGAGAGTGATCATTTTGAGACAGTGCTCGTGGACCGAAGTCCCTTCGCGCAGTCTCGCCGTGATCAACTCCTTTGTAGCAGCGTACCTCGATGCCCTAATATTCTCACTATACATGCTATCGAGATGAGCCTTTATATCGAAAGCATGCAAGTGAGACTCATATTTCCTCGCAAGCGCGGGCTCCATGGCGGCTATCATATAGCACCTAGCATGAGTGTCATCTTTCTTCCAAACTTCATAAGTTTCCTTTTCAGCATCAGTCGCCGTAGCAGGTATAGTGGCGGGAAGTCTCTCGTTCAAAACATAGAGACGCCCCTCAACAGTTAGCACAAGCTTAAGACTACGCAACCAATCTAGGTAATTAGGGCCATTGAGTTTATTGTCGAGGATTGACATTATGGGATTCTTAGACATAATTATCTGAGACATATAGAGAAGAGGATTATTAGAGATTCGCGTTAAATGATTGTTACAATTAAATGTTTGGACTTATGTTATTTAATTGTTCTCCCACTAATTTTATCGAGTTCCACTTCCCTCTAGTAGACAAACGAGAAAACTGATTTTTCTTAATGGGCTTTAGGTCCAATAGACAAATATAACCCGTAGTTAATCTAGCCCGATTATATTTGCCCAAAGGTAGATCACAATCAATCATATCCACAATATGACCCTAAATTAATTTTCCTCACACTTGATAATGACCTAAGTTAATCTCGCGAATATCAAAATCGTCGTGTGTCAAGTCTAACCTACCAATCAAAGATGCTCATAGAACTTGATTATGCCAAACTAATGCAGTCCCTAGTTAATCTAGCCGACCACGTTAATCCAACATAACCCCTTTCTATGGCTACCTTCATCGCTATGTCAATTGAATTACAGCTTACTCTACCATAGCACTCCCCGCTAACACGGCTTACTGCACTACAGCAAAGGGCTACACATAATCCAACCGTTGGCAGAAGGAAAGAAATAACTCAACAGATTGGGTCATTCTTTATAGCTTGAAATGATTCTCAATTAGATTAAGAATGAGGGGTTTTATTAAAAGTTTTATCTCATCAGAAGGTTCGGATTGGTCTATGTGATTCCTACATCTATGTTCTCTAAAGGTATATGGAAACGCATATTGTCCTAAGAGGAACATACGACCTAATTACATAATTAATTACATTAATTAATTATCGAGTTTTTCAAAATAATTATAGAACCTCAACTAGCATAAATCATTCAAATAATGTTGAGGTACTACTAATTAAGTTGAACTATAATCAATATTATATATGTGTTCTATTAATTGAAATCAATTTAACAATTTAAATTAATTAATTAATCTAACACCTATTTACTAAAATAGATGATCGTCGATCCAATTATCTAATTGGGATTAATTGAAAATAATTTTCCAAAAATTAAAATCAATTTGTTTTAAGTTTAATTTTAGAAATCTGAAATATTTTTTATTTTTTATTTTCAGTGAACCGGTTCGGCCCAACCGGTCTGACCGGTTCGGACCAAAGCGGTCCGGTTCTGTCCGGTCCAGCTGACCCAAATCAGTGGGCCGGGTCAGTCGGACCGGGAACCGGTCTGACCGACCCGAATCCACGTGGATTCGGTCAACTAAATCGCACACAACCATCGAACCGACCGGTTCGACCGGTTCGATCCGAACAACAAAAACCGACGTTTTAAAAAAACAATTTCAGATCCGATTTTCCAATTTTAAACAATTTTAAAGCTGGAAAAATTCTAAACAATATTTCAAAAATATTTTAAACTTACGAAAACTCCCAATTACATAATACGACAATCACTACTTCAATAAATCGAACATGCATAAAATCATAGCATGTTATACAACGCAATTAATTACGCAACGAGCTCTGATACCACTGTTGGGTTTCGGGCACGCGTACGCAGCGGAAAACAAAAATTTAATGCGATTTAAACGACTTTAAAGCACACAAGCACATGCCCGACAAATTAAAAACAATTAATTGCGTACCTTTGCGCTTCCAGCGAAATTAAAACAACATACATTGCGTACCTTTGCGCTTCCAGCGAAATTAAAACAATAACATGCTTAATTACTTAATCGAAATTAAATCAATTAGCATGCTCGCGTTTAAATCAAATAATCATGCTCGCAATAATAAAACCAATTTCATGTAGTCACATAAAATCATACAAGTTTCTTATTAAAACGAACATGCATATATTAATTTAAACGTAACCGAATCGAATGACAATAGATTCGAAACATTACCTCTTGAAGCGTGAGGTAGGCGCACTAAGAAAAGCTAGATTGCCACGGAAACCAATCCGTGCAATCCGGGGCAGCAACGGCGATGATCCGAGCTACGGCAGCGCATGTGATTCACGCGCAGAGAAGATGGCTAGCTGCTCTTCCCACTCCTATTGATCCAACCTGTTTGCTGATCTGAAATTACAGCCTTGCTCCGACTTCAGTATCTCCATGCGTATTTACTGGATGAACAATTCCTTCTGGACGATGCTTAATTACTGTCAAAATTTCACGTCCATCGGATGAGCGGTTGATTTATGGCGAATTTTCTCGCTGGGCAGCGCAGAAAATCCGAGAGCAGTTTTTCTGAATTGCCTTCTCGCATCTTCGATTCTTCGATCTTCCTCCTCTTGGATTTCACCTCGTATACTTCGATCTACTAAACACGTGGCACTAGACACGTAATAGTCAGAATAACGGAAGAAAAGAAAGAAGGAAAGGAATACCGAAAGAGATCGGCCAACGGGTGGCCGATTCCGGCGAATTTCTTGCGACGGCGCGGTGGTGGTGGCCGTGGGAGAGGGTGGCTGATCGAGAGAGGCAGCGGCTAGGGTTATGAACGTGTGTTCTCTTAGTTGTGTGTGTGCAAGACCTATAAATCAAGTATTTATATGTCTTGCATAAAACCCTAACGGGCTTAAGTTGGACATGGCCCAACAGCTTAAGTCCGTTAGTTCTTTTACTTGCTCGTCTCTCTCAATTCAATGATCGGAAAATTGTAACGATTACATTTTCGGAATCATTATAATGTCCTCATCATTACGAGTTCCAACTCTCGATTTCCAACTTTCCAAAAGTGGAAACCCTAATTCAGTGCACTTTCTAAATTTGGAAACTTCCCGATTTAGAAGGTTCACTAATACGTTCGCCTATTCTTTTCCTTTTCTTATTCTCATTCATAATTCCAAATTACGAATGTTGGACCCAATCATATTGACTTCCAATCATGCAAAGATAAACATATTTTACCTTTGACCGTTTATTCAAAGATCTCATGTGCACGAGCAGTGTGACCCTCGATGGTTCAGGTGTACGCTAGCCGTGGGCCCACAACCCTTTGTGGTCAAAACTCGTCCCCTTAGAGTTACGATTAAAATGAAACTCGTTTCACCTTAATCACCCAACGAATCAAGATTGGCGTCTAGCAACTACGCGTCATGATTCCCTAGATACAAATGAAGTGCCTGCAAGAACCTTCAGATATAGTTAACGTACAGTACGGTCCCTTCGATTCATATGTCCCGATTGAACTAGAGGCATTGGTTCGTCGAGACCTCTTTATATGTTCAATGACGGTGCGATCGTTCTACGTGTTGTAATCGTCACGTGCATGACTTAGAGAATCGAATTCTCTAATCATCACTTAGTCAGCTCTGGCCAGAGACTTAGAATGATTACAAACTTTCAGAACACACAGGACATCCAAGACTTTTCTAGCGATCGAATCCCCGACTACAATGCACAGACCTCCCACTAGATTTCGGACTGCACGAACACTGGCCCTTGGGATGGTCCTCGGTGGAACTCAGGGACAGGTCACGATACAGCTGGTCCTCTAGTGAAGTCACGGTGATGTCTAGGTCATAAGGACTAATGGTGTACAACTATACCATAGATATCTCTACTCGATTATTGGGAACCACTTAGAGATTTCTAGGGTGAGGGAGTTCAGTGAACTCGTCAACTTACGAGCACCCACTTATGCATGCCGATATCACAATACCGTTTACTGATGAGATGCAGTACACATACACTAAGTGCTAGTCTTCTAATGGGAAAGGCCGATATCCTCATTGGTGGCGTAACCCTTCGACTAGGAACACGTTTAACAGTTATAATACTTAAGTAAATATCTCACGATCCTAACGATCAATTACTAGTACTTGTACAACTGTAAGGACTATATCTATGCTTGTGACAAAGGGACAAATATATAGAATGCCAAGGTGTTTTATCATTAATACGAATAAAGGTTCGTTTATTACCATAATAAATACGAAAGACCACAGCCAAAAGTTGGCTTGTTGGTCACCTACTCTAACAATCTTCCACTTGACCTAAAGCCAACTACCCATGAATCGCAATCCCATCGACTCTCGATGTTTCTCATGGACCGATCTCGGTAAAGGCTTCGTAAAGGGGTCTGCAACGTTCTCTTCCGAGGTGACTCGTTCTACTTTAACTTCACCTCTATCAATGATCTCTCGGATCACATGATACTTTCTCAGAATATGCTTCGACTTCTGATGAGATCTCGGCTCCCTAGCTTGCGCCAAGGCTCCGGTGTTATCACAGTACAACGGTACTGGATCACTAGCACAAGGAACGACACCCAACTCTTGGATGAACTTCCTTATCCAAGTCCCATCTTTTGCAGTTTCGGACGCTGCAATGTATTCCGATTCGGTAGTGGAATCAGCCGTTGTGCTTTGCTTGGAACTCTTCCAACACACGGCACCACCATTCAGCGTGAATATAAATCCAGAATTCGACTTTGAGTCGTCCACGTCCGATTGAAAACTAGAGTCGGTAAAACCCTCTAATTTCAACTCGGCACCCCCATAGACCAAAAATATATCCTTAGTTCTTCGCAAGTACTTGAGGATATCTTTCACGGCTTTCCAGTGAGCCGGGCCGGGGTTAGACTGATATCTGCTTGTGACACTCACAGCATACGCAATATCGGGTCTCGTACATAGCATGCCATACATTATGCTTCCTATTGCAGAAGCATAAGGCGTCCTTTTCATCTCCTCGATTTCACTAGGTGTTTGGGGACACATAGATTTCGAGAGACGAACCCCATGGGACATTGGCAAGAATCCCTTCTTGGATTCTTCCATGCTAAACCGTTTCATAACGGTGTCTATGTACAGGCTTTGGGATAAGCCAAGCATCTTTCTTGCTCTATCTCTATAGATGCGTATTCCTAATACATAAGATGCTTCTCCCAAATCCTTCATTGAGAAACGTGTGGACAACCATGCTTTCGTTTGCTGTAACATTCCTACGTCATTCCCAATGAGTAGAATGTCATCAACGTAAAGCACTAGAAATATTACTGCCCTCCCACTAACCTTCTTGTATACACAAGGTTCCTCCGGATTCTTCTCAAAATCAAACTCTTTGATAGTTGAGTCGAACCTAATGTTCCAACTACGGGATGCTTGCTTCAATCCATAAATGGATCGCTGGAGCTTGCAAACCTTTTGCTCACTTCCAGAAGATATGAAGCCTTCCGGCTGCGCCATGTAAATTTCTTCCTTAATGTCTCCATTAAGGAAGGCGGTCTTCACATCCATTTGCCATATCTCGTAGTCGTACCACGCAGCTATGGCTAGCAAAATCCTAATGGACTTCAGCATCGCGACTGGCGAAAAGGTTTCCTCATAGTCAACGCCTTGCCTTTGAGTGTAACCTTTCGCTACCAATCTAGCTTTATAGGTCGATACCTTTCCATCCACTCCAATTTTGTTCTTATAGATCCACTTGCAGCCTATAGGAACAATTCCCTTAGGTGGATCTACCAAGGTCCACACCTTGTTGGAGTACATGGAGTCCATTTCGGATTTCATGGCAGTTAGCCAATGTCCCATGTCCGCATCCGATACGGCCTCATTGTATGTTCTTGGATCTTGTCCAAGATCAACATGATCTTCATCATTTTCGAGGAGGAATAACCTATCCGGCATTTTCCGAACTCTTTCGGATCTACGTACCGTAGGTTCAGGAGGTATATTAGTGGTTTGTTGTATTGGTTCGATTACTTGTTCTTGCGTTTGAACTTCACTTTGTGGTTCTTGAACTACTTCAAGTTCTATCATGCTGCCCTTTCTATCGGATAGAAACTCCCTTTCCAAAAAGGTGGCATTTCTTGAAACAAACGTCTTTGCTTCTTTGACATAGTAGAACTCGTATCCCATCGAGTCTTCGGGATACCCCACAAAATAGCACAAGTCGGATTTACTATCCAACTTATCTCCCACTAATCGCTTCACATAAGCGAGACAACCCCATATCCTAATATGTTTGTAATTGGGTTTCCGGGAATGCCAAAGTTCATAAGGTGTTGATTTAACTGCTTTGGTGTTAACTCTATTCAGCAAATACGCGGCAGTACGGAGTGCATGACCCCACAAGTATGCCGGTAAGTTTGTGAACCCCATCATTGATCGAACCATATCTAATAAAGTTCGATTCCGACGTTCGGATACTCCATTAAGTTGAGGAGTTCCCGGTGGAGTCCATTGGGACTGTATCCCATTTTCTTTTAGATAGTCAATGAACTCGATGCTCAAGTACTCTCCACCACGATCGGATCGCAGCTTCTTAATACTTCGTCCGAGTTGCTTTTCTACTTCATGCCTAAAATCTTTGAACCTTTCAAATGTTTCAGACTTGTACTTCATCAAGTACACATACCCATACCTAGAATAATCGTCGGTAAAGGTGGCGAAGTAGTTATATCCACCCTTCGCACTAACACTTAGTGGACCACATACGTCTGTATGGATCAAATCCAAAAGACCCTCGGCTCGTTCCATTTTCCCTTTGTAGGGTGACTTGGTCATTTTCCCTTTAAGGCAAGATTCACAAGTTTGTAGTGATTTCACGTCCTCCAAAGAGAACAATCCTTCACTGACAAAATCGTTCATCCTTCTTAAAGAGACATGACCTAATCTAGCGTGCCAAAGTTGTGCGGGGTTTTGATCTATCTCCTTACGTTTTGCTGATTTTCGCCTTAGGGGCCCCCACTACCTTCACCAACTTCGAACTTGCTGTTTGGGAAGGGAACTCTTTCCTTTATCTTCTTTTGGGAAGAACTCTTCTTTCCAAAAGTAGCAGCAATGAGAACAAACTTCTCTTTCTTAATGGTGGACTCGAAACTGACCAACATGTTCATTAACTCATCCAAGGGAGGATCTAGTTTGTTCATGTTGAAGTTCACTATGAACGATTCATAGGAACTAGGAAGAGACAACAAGATCAAATCCAACGAGAGCTCGGCCGGGAGGGTGACATCGAGATTCACTAGCTTTTCAAGGAGAGTGATCATTTTGAGACAGTGCTCGTGGACCGAAGTCCCTTCGCGCAGTCTCGCCGTGATCAACTCCTTTGTAGCAGCGTACCTCGATGCCCTAATATTCTCACTATACATGCTATCGAGATGAGCCTTTATATCGAAAGCATGCAAGTGAGACTCATATTTCCTCGCAAGCGCGGGCTCCATGGCGGCTATCATATAGCACCTAGCATGAGTGTCATCTTTCTTCCAAACTTCATAAGTTTCCTTTTCAGCATCAGTCGCTGTAGCAGGTATAGTGGCGGGAAGTCTCTCGTTCAAAACATAGAGACGCCCCTCAACAGTTAGCACAAGCTTAAGACTACGCAACCAATCTAGGTAATTAGGGCCATTGAGTTTATTGTCGAGGATTGACATTATGGGATTCTTAGACATAATTATCTGAGACATATAGAGAAGAGGATTATTAGAGATTCGCGTTAAATGATTGTTACAATTAAATGTTTGGACTTATGTTATTTAATTGTTCTCCCACTAATTTTATCGAGTTCCACTTCCCTCTAGTAGACAAACGAGAAAACTGATTTTTCTTAATGGGCTTTAGGTCCAATAGACAAATATAACCCGTAGTTAATCTAGCCCGATTATATTTGCCCAAAGGTAGATCACAATCAATCATATCCACAATATGACCCTAAATTAATTTTCCTCACACTTGATAATGACCTAAGTTAATCTCGCGAATATCAAAATCGTCGTGTGTCAAGTCTAACCTACCAATCAAAGATGCTCATAGAACTTGATTATGCCAAACTAATGCAGTCCCTAGTTAATCTAGCCGACCACGTTAATCCAACATAACCCCTTTCTATGGCTACCTTCATCGCTATGTCAATTGAATTACAGCTTACTCTACCATAGCACTCCCCGCTAACACGGCTTACTGCACTACAGCAAAGGGCTACACATAATCCAACCGTTGGCAGAAGGAAAGAAATAACTCAACAGATTGGGTCATTCTTTATAGCTTGAAATGATTCTCAATTAGATTAAGAATGAGGGGTTTTATTAAAAGTTTTATCTCATCAGAAGGTTCGGATTGGTCTATGTGATTCCTACATCTATGTTCTCTAAAGGTATATGGAAACGCATATTGTCCTAAGAGGAACATACGACCTAATTACATAATTAATTACATTAATTAATTATCGAGTTTTTCAAAATAATTATAGAACCTCAACTAGCATAAATCATTCAAATAATGTTGAGGTACTACTAATTAAGTTGAACTATAATCAATATTATATATGTGTTCTATTAATTGAAATCAATTTAACAATTTAAATTAATTAATTAATCTAACACCTATTTACTAAAATAGATGATCGTCGATCCAATTATCTAATTGGGATTAATTGAAAATAATTTTCCAAAAATTAAAATCAATTTGTTTTAAGTTTAATTTTAGAAATCTGAAATATTTTTTATTTTTTATTTTCAGTGAACCGGTTCGGCCCAACCGGTCTGACCGGTTCGGACCAAAGCGGTCCGGTTCTGTCCGGTCCAGCTGACCCAAATCAGTGGGCCGGGTCAGTCGGACCGGGAACCGGTCTGACCGACCCGAATCCACGTGGATTCGGTCAACTAAATCGCACACAACCATCGAACCGACCGGTTCGACCGGTTCGATCCGAACAACAAAAACCGACGTTTTAAAAAAACAATTTCAGATCCGATTTTCCAATTTTAAACAATTTTAAAGCTGGAAAAATTCTAAACAATATTTCAAAAATATTTTAAACTTACGAAAACTCCCAATTACATAATACGACAATCACTACTTCAATAAATCGAACATGCATAAAATCATAGCATGTTATACAACGCAATTAATTACGCAACGAGCTCTGATACCACTGTTGGGTTTCGGGCACGCGTACGCAGCGGAAAACAAAAATTTAATGCGATTTAAACGACTTTAAAGCACACAAGCACATGCCCGACAAATTAAAAACAATTAATTGCGTACCTTTGCGCTTCCAGCGAAATTAAAACAACATACATTGCGTACCTTTGCGCTTCCAGCGAAATTAAAACAATAACATGCTTAATTACTTAATCGAAATTAAATCAATTAGCATGCTCGCGTTTAAATCAAATAATCATGCTCGCAATAATAAAACCAATTTCATGTAGTCACATAAAATCATACAAGTTTCTTATTAAAACGAACATGCATATATTAATTTAAACGTAACCGAATCGAATGACAATAGATTCGAAACATTACCTCTTGAAGCGTGAGGTAGGCGCACTAAGAAAAGCTAGATTGCCACGGAAACCAATCCGTGCAATCCGGGGCAGCAACGGCGATGATCCGAGCTACGGCAGCGCATGTGATTCACGCGCAGAGAAGATGGCTAGCTGCTCTTCCCACTCCTATTGATCCAACCTGTTTGCTGATCTGAAATTACAGCCTTGCTCCGACTTCAGTATCTCCATGCGTATTTACTGGATGAACAATTCCTTCTGGACGATGCTTAATTACTGTCAAAATTTCACGTCCATCGGATGACCGGTTGATTTATGGCGAATTTTCTCGCTGGGCAGCGCAGAAAATCCGAGAGCAGTTTTTCTGAATTGCCTTCTCGCATCTTCGATTCTTCGATCTTCCTCCTCTTGGATTTCACCTCGTATACTTCGATCTACTAAACACGTGGCACTAGACACGTAATAGTCAGAATAACGGAAGAAAAGAAAGAAGGAAAGGAATACCGAAAGAGATCGGCCAACGGGTGGCCGATTCCGGCGAATTTCTTGCGACGGCGCGGTGGTGGTGGCCGTGGGAGAGGGTGGCTGATCGAGAGAGGCAGCGGCTAGGGTTATGAACGTGTGTTCTCTTAGTTGTGTGTGTGCAAGACCTATAAATCAAGTATTTATATGTCTTGCATAAAACCCTAACGGGCTTAAGTTGGACATGGCCCAACAGCTTAAGTCCGTTAGTTCTTTTACTTGCTCGTCTCTCTCAATTCAATGATCGGAAAATTGTAACGATTACATTTTCGGAATCATTATAATGTCCTCATCATTACGAGTTCCAACTCTCGATTTCCAACTTTCCAAAAGTGGAAACCCTAATTCAGTGCACTTTCTAAATTTGGAAACTTCCCGATTTAGAAGGTTCACTAATACGTTCGCCTATTCTTTTCCTTTTCTTATTCTCATTCATAATTCCAAATTACGAATGTTGGACCCAATCATATTGACTTCCAATCATGCAAAGATAAACATATTTTACCTTTGACCGTTTATTCAAAGATCTCATGTGCACGAGCAGTGTGACCCTCGATGGTTCAGGTGTACGCTAGCCGTGGGCCCACAACCCTTTGTGGTCAAAACTCGTCCCCTTAGAGTTACGATTAAAATGAAACTCGTTTCACCTTAATCACCCAACGAATCAAGATTGGCGTCTAGCAACTACGCGTCATGATTCCCTAGATACAAATGAAGTGCCTGCAAGAACCTTCAGATATAGTTAACGTACAGTACGGTCCCTTCGATTCATATGTCCCGATTGAGTCCCTCCAACGGTGGTCGGGAAGGATGCTTCAAGCCATTGTGCGACATTTGGCGTGCGGCAATCCCGAGTGCACCGAACCGGCTCCTTTGCCCGCACCGATCCTTGAACCGGTACCCGAGCTTTCGGATGAGGAAGATGATGGTGATGCTCTTGCACATGGTGGAGTTGGAGCGCAACCCGACGATGGTCCGGACGCTTAAAAACAGGTGTTTTCTATCCTTAAACTCCGGGCAAATCACATTGAGGGCAATGTGAATTTTAAGTTTGGGGGTGGTTAATCACTTGTTTTCGTTTATGTGCGCTTTGTTGTCCATAAGCTTGGTACCAGCACGGGCAGCCAAATAAAACATATAAGGGGAATATTTCTTCGCAATAAAACAAGCGAACAAGCGATCAGCAGTCGGCTCTATTTTTTGCCACGCCAGAACACAATAGAAGACCGACATAAAACGAATAGAATTGGGGTGGAATTGGTTAATGGGAATACCGTACTTCTCAGAAACTGCGACGAAGAACGGATGGAGGGGAAGAGCGAGACCAGCATAGAATTGGCCTAAGTGAAAGGTGACACTGTTAGGAGGAGGAGAATGAGGTCGCTCGTTCTCGCGAGGAGTCGCAATAGAAAAGCCTGAAGGAAGGCCCACGTCGCGCATAAACAGTTCTATATGGCGAAGTGTCACGAGGGAACTCTCTGAAATTCCCGCTTCCCCTGATTGGACCTTTTTCCTAACCTTTTGAGTCACCGGCCGAGGCTCAAGGTTTATAAGGGGGCGAGATGTGTCAGAAAGTGTGTCGGAAGAGGAGTCAGATGAGGAAGAACTAGAAGACGAAGATGACCCTAGGACTAGAGAAGGATCCTCATTTGGAGGCAAGTTATGCTCGGCGGAAGAAGGGGGACGGATAGATGACGATGAAGGCCCAAAAGCCATGACACGACGACTCAAGAAATTACAAAGCAGAGAGGAAGTTTTTTATAGACGTATTAAAGAATAAAGAAAATGAGGCAGAGAACGAAGAAGTACCTGATGCCTTAGAAAGAAAAGGAGGCTAAGGGATGCGCGAGGCTGGTTCTCACGATGGGCGAACTGGAATAAAAAAAAAAAGGGCGAGTAGCAAAAAGGCGAGACGGAATAGTAAGTTTGGTAAAAGAAATGGATGAAATGGAAGAGGAGGTATATATAGGGAGGGGGAAGAGTTAAGGTGAAACGATCCTGCAAAAGGGACCGTCGGATCAAACAGTGATGGAAGGCGGAGATTAAGACACGAGGTCCGGGTAGCTGTAACGGGCGGAAAATCTTGGACAGGTGTCTCGTCACGGTTGGGCGGCGACAGCTATCGAAAAGACGAGAAGATGATACGTTCCCCACGTGCGAAGAATGCGGGACTCGAGACGCAGGGCAATAATGAAAAGCATTGGGAAGGGGCGCGTATTCACAGAAATAAATACGTGGTGGAAAAAAGCTCGCACAATTAACGATGTGAAGTTCGCGAATATGTTTCCAATTTTCTACGGTTCCCTCTCTCATTTCTATGTTTAGTCCGCTCCAAGCATATTCTCTAGCGAACTATCTTTAGGTTCACTAGAGAATAGGGGGGACTAGATGATAGGGCCCAGTTTGTCAACCTAGCCATTTGTAATGGGCCCGGGTGCGAAAAGGATAGCCCGCATGGGGGTTGGGCCAAGTGGGACGAATCTCGGGACAACTAAGCCCAAATCGACCTATCGAGCAAAGCTCAGCCCATAAGACGGCGTATGGTTTTCTCTCTAACACGCTCAAACAAGGCCCAGAGGAATTGAATGTGGGCGAGAAAACATGGCCCAAGCGAGTTAAGAGGGCGCGATTTCAGCATAAGAATGAGAGGGAGAGGCAATCAGATCTTCTATATAAGGCCCAAGATCAAGACCAAGGAGGAGAGACGGGAGTAATGGACGAAATCTGTCCCCTTAATTGCCGGGAACAATTAGCTTATAAAGATCTTTGTAATCATCGTCGAAGCACACAGAGATACAACAGTAAAAAAAAGACATAAAGAGAGAAAATAATAAAAAAGATCAAAAAAAGAATTTTATCGTAATAGAATTTTTACCGGAAGATTCACTACTAGGGTCCCGGTGGAGAATTCTTGAAGGTGCGAATTTTCGACACCTTCAATCATATATGCGATGTGCATCAAATGTTTAGTTAGCATTATTATTTAATTCTAATAAAAAATATTATAATAAGGGATATTTTGGGATTATTAGCTTCTCCTCCATGAAAACAAAGAGCGTGTTTGACTGCATATCCAGCTGTTAATTAATAAATTCTTACATCTGATAAATTATTTTAAGAGATGATAACTTTACAACGAGGACAAGTCAAAGAGCATTTGGAAAGAATCGGCAAGAAAGAGTCAGTGTGTTGTATGCCATATATTTTTTTTTTCTATTTTCTAATATATATTTTATAAATTTATTATGACATCATCATCTACGATTTCAACATTCTTTCAGGTCATACCAATAATCATAAATAACTATAATATAATAGAGTAATAATCATTGACCTACAAATTAAATGCTTTTACGTACTAAAGTCCAATGCAATGTGAAAACACAAACTTTAGTCATATTATCAGCTACGATCTCATATAATTAGCAGTTTATTGGTAATAAAATACGTAAAAATGGGTAACTTATAAGTCAAAACACTAGAATTCATAATTATATTATTTAACAAACAAAAAATTAGCAAATAGGTTCTATGGTGTAGTGGTTAGCACTCTGGACTTTGAATCCAGCGACCTGGGTTCGACTCCCGGTAGGACCTTTTTTTACATTTGCACTCATGCTCCCTATAGTTTTTGACCCCTGTACTTTCAATATATACAAATGACCTCCCTTGTAATTTTAATATAAGTGTATAAGCTCCTTGTGGTTATGTGATACTCATGCTCATTAGGAAGAGGAAAATTTTGATAGTACAGGAGGGCTATATGCTTGTGTTAAAGTACAAGGGGTTCGTGTGCAAAATAGTCAAACCACATGGACTTAAGTGCAATTTACCCAATATATTAACTTAAAGCCGCTAGCTTCATTAGTGCAATATATTTATTTTTCGAATCTCCATCGGATCATACTGGAAACCATGGTTATTATGGTAATTTCATAATGAGTTTTTCGAATTATTATGGGAACGGAACCAACAACATGGCTGATTTTTTTAGCTCTAAGAGACGGTCTTCTATGATGTCGTGCATTTCAACTATAAAACATCATTATTTAAAGTGATTCTCAGGTTTTAGTTTCCGCCATGCGGAACAATCAAGGGCGGAAGGATTGGGAACTATTTTACGTTGCACGCGGATGCAAATTACTATATCGATATTTGTTCGCCATGGAGCATATTATTATATTCTTTGAGAGAAAAATTGAGTTGCCGGTCGGGTAGCAAACGGGGTTCATGTTCATAAGCGTAGCAACAAAATTTTCACCCCATGTGAGGTTCCGGAATCAGTGGTTGTTTCGACCTTGATGTTTTGGTCATGTGTTTTTTTTTTTTTTCCTTTTCGGATTTCATCGTTGTATCTCGTAATTGTAAGGATTACTATTTCCGTATTAGACCCAAACAATGTTTTAACGATGCCTCTCTGGTCTTCAAAGTTACCAATGAAATAATTTATTTCCGCAAAAAAAAAAAAAAAAAAAAAAAGCAATAGTATAATAATAATAATAAGGGTAAATTACAAACACCCCCCTGAGGTATGGTCAAATTACAAAAACACCCCTCTTGTTTGGATAATTACAACCACCCCCTCAACTCATCAAATTTAGTGGAATCTTCGAGATTATATGGAATATTATCACTTTTGTACCCGTTTTATCCCATTCAAACTCTACATTATGAATCAAGATGTTCATAATATGTGATTTTTAGCTTGTATATATCAGTTTGTGGTGCATCGGAAACTGTATTTTTTACACAAAAAGAGTACAAACTAGAGCACATTTCGCGGAATCTAGATGACTATGTTGAATTTGGCACCATAAAGGTGGAGGTCTAAGAAAAAATCATAGTTGAGGGGGGTAGATGTAATTATCCAAACAAGAGGGGGGTTTTTGTAATTTGACCATACCTCAGGGGGGGTGTTTGTAATTTACCCTAATAATAATAATAATTTACATTTAAAGAAAATGTCTTGAAGCAGTGGACCAAATAATTATTGGACAACATTTAACAAGGAACAACATTTAAACATGCATGTGCCTCTTTGATGCATCAATGTAATGAAAATTGGTTCAGATACATTAATTATTGTTTTTTATTTGTTCCTATTTTCTCTTTACAATCACACAAATCTTGTCTGTGCACATTGTTGGGGAGACAATCTACAGAATCTTCTCTTCTTATATGTACTCTTGAGTCAGCGGCGGATATAGACCTCATTATAATTCGTGAAAATATTTGCTCGAATTATTCTTATAAATGTAAATGGCTGAAGGATTTTTTTATTTTTTTTTGTGTTTAACTCGACACTGCACAATTAACATTAACATATTGAAAAATAAAATTACTATGATTGATTACATCAATTTATTTTTACTGATTCTTTTAAACATCTACCTCTCGGATAATTCGGTGATAAGAAAATTGGAAAGAAATTGTTTTGTTTTATAGAAACAATTTTTGAGTCATTTGGTGCAAAAAAATGTATCATTGAAAAATACCAGTATTAAGAAGAACTTATCCTCATTAACTTATAACAATTCAATATGGGGTGCATTGTGAATGAATCATTGTGTTTTGATGGTACAAACTGTTGTTAAATTTTCTTGAGAGTCCAAAGTGCCAAAAAACTATATTTCAAGGGTCCAAGGTGAAATTAAGCCATTTACGGTGTATAGTGAATAATTTGTTGCATTTTGAGAGAGTAAAATACCACTAATTCTCTTTGGTTGCGCAAATAGTCAAAACACTATATTTATCTAGTGTACAAAGTGGAATTAATCCAATTTTCTAATTCATTTTTGAACTTTAAGTCAATAACAACTTATAATGTGAAGAGTACATAACTATATATGTATATATACATGGAATAATCAGAGTAAAGAAATCAATAAATGGATAATCTATGTATATATATTCTCACGAGAAAATTACATTTGGTCCTCATGTTCATAAAAAAACATATTTGGTCCTCATGTTTCATAAACACTTTTGATCATTTCCATCACTTTACCGTTAGTTCGTCAGTTAAGACATTCATTGGGACACGCTTTGATTCCGTTAGTATTAACGGAAATTGACGGGGAGACTAAGAATGTTGAATTTATTAAACACGAAGGACCAAATGTGTTTTTTTGTAAACACTGAGTACTGAATATGAAATTGGTGCAAACCTGAGGGGTGAAAATTGTAATGTTTCCATATTCTCACCACCAGCATAATCTGCCTACCAAATTGAACAGTAGTATACAATCATATGAGTAACAAGGTTGGCCTCCTAAAATTAAGCAATAATAACAGCCAATTTTTATAGCTATATATCGGAATTGATTAAAATGATATATATATAATGTTTATATATTAATTAATAAAAAAAATAAAAAATAATTAATAAGAAGGGGGGCCGGGGCCGGGGGAAGGGGTGCAGGCAATGCAAGCAATGAAGAAAATAGCAGCAGAGAGTCCATCGTCTTCAAGATTGGATGTGCTTCTCTTGAATTTGCTGTTTTTACCTTTGTTGCATTTATTATAATTAGTAACTATCTTCTTTTCATTACTCATCCCTTTCACTACTGTTGTTTCTCCCACCTTCGACACCATTCTTTATTTCTAGAGAGAGAGAGAGTGATTGATCTAGAGAGAGAGAGAGAGAGAGTTTGCAGTTGTGCATGGAAACTCGTATGCTTGAAGTCTTTATTTATAGCCCTGCCTCATTTGGATAGAGGAGGGATCGAGTTCAAATGAGCAGTCCTTTTTTTTTTTTTTCTTTCTTTTTGTCTTTTTCCATAGTTTATTTATATTGTAAAAATATAAAGTTACACATAATTAATAAGTACTTTTTTTTCATCCTTTCAAAAATTCAAATGATACATGTCCAAGTAAACTCATACAAATTTTGTATCATATGTGTAGGTTTGCACTTTTGTTCATTAATAATTTCATCCTTTTTTTTCAATTTTCAAAATACTCAATATATAAATTTGGCATCACGACACGTATATACATGGATTGGAAAGTCTCGTGGCTATGATTATTAGGGTCAACGTAATTTAGATTTTAGACTATGCTCCCATACTTCTCATTTGTATTGGTTACATAATTATATAGTATTTTTGAATATTGAAATTATAAATAAATAATATCTTATTTATATAAAAAAAAAATATAAATAAAAGATTGCGGGATGGATCTGGTCTATAAGATGCTACACTTGGTATAATACGTCGGAACTATCCACCAAACACACATACATATCGGTGTGTGTTATCATCGGGTGTAGCATCTACAAACCCGAGTGGACCCTAAATTATTGAGACATGAATCTAAATATCGGTTGCCATAAAGTCAGTGGCGGAGCCAACATAGGGCCAGAGGAGGTCATGACCCCCCAACAATTCTCAAATCCCTATATTTTTATGTAAGGAACTAAGGATCTAAAAAATAGTGTATAATTAGCATTATCTCCCCCGGCCTCTCATAATTTTTTTAATGCATTCGGACCCAGCAAACTTAAAATCCTGGTTCCGTTAGTGCATAAAGCTTAAGGGACATTATATATATATATATATATAATTCATAGTATTGCGGTTGGAAAGAAATGATTTCAATTCAAATTCGAAACAATAACTAACAGTTAAACATTTAATGATGAACAAACTTTATTGACAGCTACTATACAAACTCCTTTTTTACATGCCCTGCCTGCTGCCTAAATTCTTTTCCACATAGATTGGCAAGTTTCTCATCATTTTAACATAAAGTTGCAAAAGTTGGTTGGAATATTAAATAATCTTTTCTTGTAAAAACTTAATTAAGTTGTAAAATAACGATAAACTTTTTAGGTCGATTGCTCGGATTAGAAACGAGCCCGAGGCCTACGCCTCGGACTCCCAAAACTAGGCGTATTATTTATGACCCCAAATATGGATCGGAATAAATTTTCATTATATAAAATAAACAAATTGATAATTAAAACTCATATTTTCAATATTTTTTATTTAAAATAAAAATTTATTACCAAAAATATTTAATTCCGTATTAAAAAGATTGATATAAGAGGCCCCATTTTTTTATTTGTATTTTTTGTGCCTAGGGCTCGATCGATGGCCTTAGGCCGGACCCGGGTGTGAATTGAACATGTGACATTAATTATGATACCACTTGTAGACTTTTTGTTGCTATCATAGGGTCGTAGTATTATAGGATTACAATGCATTCATCACATACAAACTGTGCGGCAAGTAATATATATTTAGAGTCGGCCGCTTATTATATCCCTTATCTCTGTCATGTGGACAATTGTTGTGGATGTAAGACCAACATCTTTTAATATCGGACTTTACTGATGCGATCTCTTGTGTATCATAAATATTTCCTACGAAACGTAAGATCTATTCTTTAATATTTCTCTCTTCATAATCAAAACCCTAGCACAATACGACTATTTAAAGAGAATAAAACCCTAGAATCCTAATCTAACTAGGAAACATAATTACCTAAACTAATAAAATACTTAATATTTAACCTAACCACTACTAACTCACGGCAAAATATAAACCTAAACAACTATTCTAATTAATTAATAATAAAAATACTAACTAACTAATAATTAAATAATAAATCGTATCAAACCACCCCTCTTGAAATGAACCTTGTCCTCAAGGTTCTGCCCAATAATCGTCTCTCGTTTCTATGTTTCCATCTATGCTTGACGCCATCGAATTTCTTTCCGATTGAATCCGAAAAACGTGATGAAAACTCGAGCTCTTTTCCAAACATGAGTCCATCTGCCCGAACGAAATTTCTCAATCTCTTACCCGATAAATCAACCTTCGTCTCAATTGTATTTTCAAGTTTCGTCTTCCTTACATTCACCGTAACTTTTTCTTTGACCGTCTTTATAGAATCTGGCTCACTCACAATCACAAGCACTTCTTCGTTTCCTTTCTCCGGGAAGTCGTGGCATCCTTCCACTATATTTTTTAATTCTTTGTCCTCCTCGCTACTTAACTCCTCGTGCCCGTTCCAAATTATCTCACTTAAGACGAGTGATTCTTCAATCTCCTTATTGGTTAATTTCTCGTCTTCATCCCAAATTACCTCAACGGAATCCGATAATTCATCTTTCGGCGAACTCACAAAAAATTGAGGTTCTTCGAAAAAATCATCATCGTCCTCTTCCTCTCCCTCCGGCGATAGGCTCGACAACGGCGGCGGTGGTGGCGATGGCTGTGGCGGTGACGGGCAGCGGTCCCTTCGGCTTTTGTGATGGCGTTGACGTCGTCCTTGACTTTGTTCGAGCAATTTCTGAAAATTAATCCGTAATTTCTCTACGGATTTCTCTAATCGCTCTAACCGTCTTGTTTCTGACATCGTGATTTTCACAAAGTTTTGATGTGATCTCAACTTTGCTCCAGCGTAGCTTTGATGTAATCGCTGCCTTGCTAACGAAGCGTTGGTGTTAATCGCAACTTCGCTCTGATACCAATTGATGCGATCTCTTGTGTATCATAAATATTTCCTACGAAACGTAAGATCTATTCTTTAATATTTCTCTCTTCATAATCAAAACCCTAGCACAATACGACTATTTAAAGAGAATAAAACCCTAGAATCCTAATCTAACTAGGAAACATAATTACCTAAACTAATAAAATACTTAATATTTAACCTAACCACTACTAACTCACGGCAAAATATAAACCTAAACAACTATTCTAATTAATTAATAATAAAAATACTAACTAACTAATAATTAAATAATAAATCGTATCAAACCACCCCTCTTGAAATGAACCTTGTCCTCAAGGTTCTGCCCAATAATCGTCTCTCGTTTCTATGTTTCCATCTATGCTTGACGCCATCGAATTTCTTTCCGATTGAATCCGAAAAACGTGATGAAAACTCGAGCTCTTTTCCAAACATGAGTCCATCTGCCCGAACGAAATTTCTCAATCTCTTACCCGATAAATCAACCTTCGTCTCAATTGTATTTTCAAGTTTCGTCTTCCTTACATTCACCGTAACTTTTTCTTTGACCGTCTTTATAGAATCTGGCTCACTCACAATCACAAGCACTTCTTCGTTTCCTTTCTCCGGGAAGTCGTGGCATCCTTCCACTATATTTTTTAATTCTTTGTCCTCCTCGCTACTTAACTCCTCGTGCCCGTTCCAAATTATCTCACTTAAGACGAGTGATTCTTCAATCTCCTTATTGGTTAATTTCTCGTCTTCATCCCAAATTACCTCAACGGAATCCGATAATTCATCTTTCGGCGAACTCACAAAAAATTGAGGTTCTTCGAAAAAATCATCATCGTCCTCTTCCTCTCCCTCCGGCGATAGGCTCGACAACGGCGGCGGTGGTGGCGATGGCTGTGGCGGTGACGGGCAGCGGTCCCTTCGGCTTTTGTGATGGCGTTGACGTCGTCCTTGACTTTGTTCGAGCAATTTCTGAAAATTAATCCGTAATTTCTCTACGGATTTCTCTAATCGCTCTAACCGTCTTGTTTCTGACATCGTGATTTTCACAAAGTTTTGATGTGATCTCAACTTTGCTCCAGCGTAGCTTTGATGTAATCGCTGCCTTGCTAACGAAGCGTTGGTGTTAATCGCAACTTCGCTCTGATACCAATTGATGCGATCTCTTGTGTATCATAAATATTTCCTACGAAACGTAAGATCTATTCTTTAATATTTCTCTCTTCATAATCAAAACCCTAGCACAATACGACTATTTAAAGAGAATAAAACCCTAGAATCCTAATCTAACTAGGAAACATAATTACCTAAACTAATAAAATACTTAATATTTAACCTAACCACTACTAACTCACGGCAAAATATAAACCTAAACAACTATTCTAATTAATTAATAATAAAAATACTAACTAACTAATAATTAAATAATAAATCGTATCATTTACGTAAATACATTATTGTGATATTCGAATTCGGGATGTCACGTTGTTTCATTCATCTAAAAGTTGAATATCATCGTATAGAAATTAAAATTAACAGGCATTTGATTTAAACATTTAGCATATATAGCTCTAACTGGGGGTGGTAAAACCAGCTAAGCCGGCTCAAAAAAAGCTCGAATTCGAATTTGAGTTTTTCGAGCTTGAGTTTTTTGACGAGTCGAGCTCGAACCTTTTTTTAATTGTTCGTGAGCTCAAGAACCGGCTCGCGAGACTTATTCTTTTTTTTTTAATATAATATATTATAGAAATAATATAAAAATATATAAATATTAAAAAAATGTATATAATTACAGTTTACTCTTTATTTTGCAATTTTTTTTATTGCAAAAAAATTAATAGTTAAAAAATAAAAATAAAAAATCAAATGAGCATAGGCTCGAGGTGAAACTACATATGCATATACATACTACATATGCCTAGATTTTTCTTTTTTTTTTTTAAGTCGTGAAAGATATATACTTGTTAATATAAAATGTTTTGGGATGTTTGGGAACAATCAAAATCATGGAAATGAAGTTTAGGGAATAATATGGTTACCCACTTTAGACCTATATTTCACTCCATGTGCTTGTGTTGCTTAAATTAATTGTCTATGCCAATAAACTTATTGTCACTAGGGATGGAGACAAAAGTGTGATTTGAGGAGTTAAATTGAATTTAAAAACATTGGTATTATATAGATATATAATTAACTTTTAGGATTAAATTTTAAAAATTATTAATGCCTCGTTTGGTTGGCGATAAAATTAGTTAATATATAATAAAATCTCAATTATTTTATTGGACTGCGGGGACGTTCAACAAAAAAATTCTCTAAAAGACGAAATAAGATTAAATAAGTCATGATAACATAATATTTGCAAGTCGACCCGACAAGTTTATTGATCAAAGAAAGTCCAGTTATTTAGTTAATTATATATCTATTAACTAAACATATAATTAACATGGCATGTAGAAAAGAAATTATACTAATATATTTCAATTATCCATGGAAAAACAATATCTACATATAGGCTCCTAAGATTCCAAGTGGCAATGATTGCAGTAGCTAACAAAAACATGCATAATAAAAGAAGACAAAATTGACAGATAATCAGAGATACAGAAAAATGCAAAAATAATTCATCTAAAAATTTAAATAATCGATACATATATATTTTAAAGTATTGTTCAATAAAATTTAAATTGTCCCCAAAAGAATTCAAGAAACACGAAAATATACATGTGCAGAGCCATGTGAGCATGTTCAGAACTTCTCTTCCTTCATTTCTTTAAACCCATCACCATGCATGCATGCATGCATATCGATCTTATCCATTCCCAAATGATGTATAGTACGTGTATTTGATTGGTTGATATATTGAGATATTTGATTTATTTTCTCCAAAAGATTAAAACGTTATTTTTTGGGGGAAAATTAATTGAAAAAAAAAAATAACCCTTAACCCAATTTTAGAAATTTATACGATGGAAAATTAATAAGAAGTCACTCACTGGTTAGTGGAACTACATCTGATTTTAAACCCTAGCTAGATCTACACATAATAATACATATACATGTGTATTATGTGTAGTTAGTGAATAGTTATTTATGTAGATCTACGATTTTATAAAACCACATGATGTATTATCATCAGGTATACGATATATCTCATAAGAAGTCACTCACTAGACAACATAATTTGTGGTCAATTAGGACATGTCGTCCTACTTTTGATTTGGATTAATTAAAATTCGCGAGTTTGAATGTTTTTTGTCAAGGTCTGACAACCACCAACTGATTTCAGTCAATTATATCTCTATCTGCCCTCCCTCTCTCTCTCAATTACTCGTGAAAACACACTCAAAACATTTCGGATTATAAATATTTACGAAGGTGTCGCGTTGTGCTATGTATTTTTATTCTAACTTCTTTATGAACAAAAAAAAATCTGTATTATTATTATTTTTTTGGTTTGATAAACTATTGTAGGAATTGAAATAGACAAAACGAAGGAATGGGTTTGGCATACATAATTATTTTAGTGAATATGACTTTAGAAAATGGGGTGCTCCCAATTCCAACTACAAGTCATATTTGCAGCGTTGAGTACCTCATAAAATTTGATAGGGACTTATTTTGGACTGTATATATATTCCTCTATAATTATTAATTTATTGTTTAAATCTTTAGAAAATATAATCAAAAGATAAATGTGACAACTAATAAATACAACAACCAATATTTGGACTGGATCTTTGTCCTCAAATTTGATGTAAAACCTAGGATACCATTTGCCCTAAATTTCCTAGTTAGCTGGCAACATATATAGAATATCTATCAATCAAACAAGACTACTTTCAAAATAATTATTAAAGAAAAAAAAAAGAAAGAGAGTACTTTAATTTCTTTTTTTGGTTAGAATATTTGAAGCGTACCAAACACGTCCTTAGAAGATTTTTAAACGACGAAATATTAATTAAGATGATCGATTCGAAAGGGGTTGAGGGCCTATGCATTGGTGTCTTAAGGTTGGGTGCAGTTAAACTATGGAAGAAAAATATATTTCTTTATTTTCGTGGAGAGATTACAAAAAGTTCAAAAAGCTTCCAAAATATAAAGGAAAATAGTTTATAAAGCCACCTAAATCGAGTTTCATAAAGGCAAATTCATAAAGCCACCTAAATCGAGTTTCAAATTAAAACCTGCAGAACAATTAAGAGTAAACTAGAAAAAAAATCCAATCCCTTTTCTTTTTATCTGGTAGAGCTTTCAACAAATTAAATTTTTCTTTGTTACCATTCATCATATCAACATCCGAACAGCGTTAAACACTTGATCCCCAAGTAGCCTAGGTATCACCATCACATTTGTTTCCTTGAGCCATTTGATCAGTCAAATTTGTTGCCAGATGATTGTCAATCTCTCTGTTCCAAGAAACATATAATATATGTGTTTGCGACGAAAATCCATTTCAGGCGACGAAAATTTGCGACGCAAAAAGCGTGTTTGCGACGAAAGGGACGCAAAAAAAAGTCAAAAAAGTGACCGTCGCAAATTCTTGCGACGAAATGTAAAAATAGTCGCACTATTTGCGACGTTTCAAGAGAAAAGTCGCAAACCTTCATTTTTTCGTCAAGGCAGATACTGCGACGGAAATTTCAGGAATCGTCGCAATTAGTTGCGACGTTTGTGCAAAATCGTCGCAATGTTTGGCTTTACATTTGCGACATAAAATATATAAATCGTCGATAGTTTGTCGTATATTGCGATGAAAAATTATAAAACGTCACAAATCTATATTTTTTTTTAAATTGCTGATTTTATTTGTTTAATTAATAGTTAATTATCCTGTAATTATGAACAATACCAATAAAATTAATTCATCAAATACACAAAAGCATGAACAACTCAAATTTTATATCCTTAAGTTAAATCATCCAACAATAGAAATAAATCATCCAAATATGACATTAAAGTACACAAATTGTTAATGTCGTAGGCTTGTAGCATTACAAATAGAAGATCAGTTGATCTTCAATTTTCTCCTTCATCTTCATAAGAGTTAGTTGCCGACAAAGGAATATTGTTGCCCATTCTCATTCGCAATCTGTTGAAAACACACAAATTGCATAGTTAAGGAGTGCTCAATCAATATTCAATCCTTAAAATTCATATATGATCCTTGAATCTTGCAGTTAGCAGATAATAATGAAAGACGTAGCATGAGGAAATAATATGGAAACGACGAATAGCTATATGAAGCAGTAACAACCTTGAATGACTCGTTATCTTTCCTGAAGCTAATCGAAAATCCCCTACACATATTGTAGCAAAAACAAGAACATGGTGAGTGCAATATAAATAACTATCATACAACTAAGAACATATATAAAAATATTTTGAATTACATAAGTTGACAAGTTCTCATGCATTCTGCACAAATATATGGCCCAATGCAGCTATTCGCGTATACCAATGCATATCATATTAACAAAAGTTTTGCATCTGATCAACAAAATACATCATATGCAAGTCTAATACTCAAAACTTTTGCATCTGAAACCATATATTTTCACACAAGAACCATTTGTCCCAAAATAATTATTTTCGACAACTTTTCAGTCCCTTCATGTAGCTAGCCGACATATATGTAGTTCATTTACAGTAAACAAAATCAACTTTAAACCAACCATGAGTTGTTCTACTCACATGTTTGTATCAATACAATCTTCATTAATAACCACGAACCTTTAGACATGATAATTAATAATCAACGAACTTACATTGGCTGCACCGGCTATAAAACTGATGCAATAGTTTTTCTTCCATTGCTATGTCCGAAATCCCTTGAACGGAACTTGAAATACTTAGATAATGTAGTGAAACCTCGATGTTGTTAACATGGGGGACAATGGTTCTCTTTCGGAGAGGAAAGAGGGAGTTGAGAGTGCCTTGACATGCTAAAGTTTAAAATCTGCTGAAGATCAGAATTTCATGCTATTATATATTTTTTTTCCTTGATATATGTTTAAAACATAATAAAACAAGCATAAGTTTTTATATTATCTAATTGCTGCAAACAGTAAAATGAAGAAAACCAAGAGTCAAGAATATGATAATTAGTAACTAAACAAAGGGAAAAGAAAAAAAACATATTAGATGCTATAGCATATATGCATAAATGTATATACATTTAATTGCCAAAGAACTTCAAGTCCGTAGTAATAGACAATTCAAGAAGATTGATGCATACACTATCTACAAAAATTACTATTTAAACCATCAAAATAATTAAGAGCCAAAAAACAACAATAGTGGTTTTATTTTGGAATAATGAAGTTTTTAGATTCATAATGCAAATACAAAAAATGTCATGAGAAAACAAATAAAGACAAATTCACCAAATTTAGAAAGCAAACTAATCAAGAGAAAGGGAATTGCATTGCCAATCGTAGGCTTATGAACATTCTAAAATACATACAATTTCAATTAAATGAACTTATTATCGGCACAAATGTATTCAGTAACGATGGAATTATTTGAGAAAAAATTGAAACCTTACGAGCAAGGTAAAGAGCAGACGCAACGGGGAACGAGTGGTTCGCGACAACGAACAGTAAAGCTCGAAGAATTGGTAATGTACAACGGCGAGCAGCGAATGGCGTGGCGTGACAGTGTGCAACAAAAAGCGGTGAAATCCAACTACTAACCTGGGAAATGGGGAAAAAATTACAAGTTTGTCATATAAGATTCCAATCCAACTAACAAACCATATCCATTGATCAAATACCAGTAAAACACATTCAGAAAAAAACAAGACAAAAAAAAAAACAAAAAAATAAAAATTGAAGAACAGTAGAGAACAATAAATTAAAATAGTTAGTCTTTTGCAACTGTAAGCCACAATATATGTTGGAATTTTATTTAATAAAATAAAATTATTTTTGAATGAAAATAAAAAAATATTTTTAGGCACCTATTTGATCAAATAGGTGTGACAATGAAGAGGTGTGGCCACACCTCTTCACTTGTTTAATTTCCTAAGGGTTGTGTTCATTAATCACAACCATTGGAAACTTATAAATAGAAACTCCACATGTTTGATTTAATAACAACATAAAAATAAATTCAATTCTATAATTTTGTTCTATGGAATTCTTCCTTCTTTAGCCCGGAAATATTCTTCGTAGAATATTTTCTTCCGTATTCGATTCGAGAGTTTGAGACACAAAGTAACGTTCGTTGTACTCGGGATTTTGAGTGCTCATATGCCGAGTTAGCCGTTGTATCTTGGGAGACACTTGCCAAATAACCGTAAGCACCGTAGCGGGGCAATATTGTCTTAAGGAAAGAGTTTTCTCGTCTCAGCTAATATTTTCGTATTTCGACTAATTTATTTGATCATTTTACTAAATCACTACCCGTTTTATGTATCGGGAACAACAATCTTAAGACAATATCTTTGTGAGATTTAGTAAATTGTGTTTTCTGCACACGTTGGTAAACGGGATGGAGAAGAAGATAGTCTGCCAAAAATCATTAAGTTACAAAATCAAATTGGAGGAAAAAGTTCATTTTCGGACAGAACATGAAGTCCGCGTTCTTTCGCATTTTCGAAGCTTTTAAAGTCCGAATATGGTAAATTAACATTTCACAGAAGTTGTAGATAATCAAGTTGGCTTTCCAGAACATGTTAAATTGTCACAATCGGAGATCGTATGGAGGAGTTATGATGAAAATACGAAAGGGTGTCAGAACTGCCAATGCACCTTTTCATGTAAATTACAACCGTTCGTGACCAATGCAACTTGTCGCATATGAAACGCCTCACCAATGTCCAATGCACGAAGTTTTGGTGAAAGAAGACTAAATCAAATAATAATAATGAGGTTTTATATTATTTTCAATTCATGAATATTATTTAATATATTTTGTGGTTCCATTGTAGGTGCAATTTTTACAGCACACCTATTTCGACTTCGAGGCTTATTTTGATCATGATCCAGTCGGAATCTCATAAAACGTGAAAGATAAAAGTTGTAGAACATTTTGTTGGCTATTCGGATCATATTGAATCAACAAAATCGGACTTCAGACAGAAGAGATATGAATAAATCATTCAACACTGCCATAATATTGACGCGATTTGGTGCTACCCACAAAATTTGAATTGACGAACATATAATTTATCGGGTACGTTTTTTAATTATAAGATATCTATTTGTGCAATAAATTGATAATGTTATATGATATAATGGTGGATTATTGCATGATAGTTTAATTTTAATATGTGGAAGAATGGTAAACTATATACAATATATATGCTTAATGAATATTCATTATGTTTGTGTATCTACATTAATGATATAAATAATTTTATCCTAAATGCAATAAAGTGATAGGGTATGTGTTAATTATTTGAATAAGTTTATCATAAACCGCATGACATTTCTCAAGAAAATGCAATATTTATTTTCATAATTGCATATAGTTTTGATACGGGATTAACTTTCTCCCAATTTTCATTTGATGTGGAACCGTCCAGTTGATTGATTTTCGAATATATTATATGAAATTCGTGAGTACGTGATCTTATTAACGTTTTTAATATTTTCTATGAACGATTAGACTTGTCTCGTATATTAAGTATGAGTTACTTAGTAAGAGGAATATTAGTATACATATTATTATTTGCGTAAGCCATACTAATTCATTAGAATTGTGTTATTGCATGGACAAGCATTGATTACGTGCTATAGAATTTATATCAATTCATTATATTGGACATGAATTAATTTATGCCATGAATTATTACGTCCAAACTTGATGGTATTATATACTCGTGTGTATAGTATGTATATGTTGATATAGTATGCTTGATCTATTGTTTCTTTCTATGATCAACTAGTATTTTTTTTTCTATGTTCAACTAGTATGAAAGTCGTGGTCACATGTCATATAATATGTTATTATAATATTGATGTACATATGTTTTTTATATGAATCATACTACAGTGCAATTAAAAGCATGATTGAAATGAATTTGAAAGAAAAAGAAGCTCAATTCATGAGAGCACATGAGTAGTTCTTGTCTCAAGAACATAAAAGAAGATCGAGTCGTTGGGTTCGATTTGATTTGATATCACATTTGCAAGATAATGATCTACAATATGAATGGATGAGATCGGATTTTGATTTTCAAATATCAGAAATAGTTATAAACAACAATAGATGTTTTGCTGAAAGAAAATTCGAGCAATTTACATAAGAGCTCGTTTTGTAGAATTAAATCGTTGGATTTGGCTGAATTTTGAACTGCGTGTTTAGGACATACAATCCTAAATTATGAACGATTAAGATTAGAATTTGTATATTCTAACTTTAATATTGAATAGTGGAGATCAACCACTATTTGGAGATACTAATATTCTCTTGTTTATTAACAACATTTAAGTATCTTGACGAGTTTTCTCTTTTGAGGAAAATGAAGAAATCTTATTTGTTGACAAGATTTAAGTATCTTGAGAAGATTTCTCTTTTTGTGCTTTCTTGAGAGAAAGAAATACAATACTTTGTAATTAAATATATTGGTTATCCAATATATTTCTCTAACTAAAGAAGAAATGTATTTTGTTACATTGTGTATCCTTATTAATAAAATAAAAATAAGGATTTCAAAGCATTTAAATGCTATGTGAATGAAAGTTGGAAAATGTCAACTTTGACAAATGAAATAAAAAAAAAAAAAAAAAGTATTGAAACTATTGGAAAAGGTTTATGGATATCGTATTGATAAATTCTAGAATACATACTCTAGAATTTGTGGGGGGAATTATATATCCCGAGCTAACCACGTTAATATTTAGAAATGTGGGGGTATTTAAGCCCTAACCACATAAATTAAATATTCCCAGCTAACCACATAAATATTTAGAAATGTGAGGGTCGTTAGGCCCTAACCACATTAATATTTAGAAATGTGGGGGTATTTAGGCCAAGGTAAAAAATACTTAAGTTAGTATAATGCCTAGTATAGTCAAGTGAATAAATATTGAATATATTTATAATGATTGTGCACGAGATAGTAACTCTTGATGCAAATTGATTATATTGCGGTTTCGTGTAAAATAAGAAAATAAATAAGTTCTTAATAAAATGACTTATAAATGTGTGAGTGGTAAATCATCAAAGTGATGAACAACAAGTTAAAATATGTGTGAGTGCTAAATCATCAAAGTGATGAACAACCAAGTTAAAATATGTGTGAGTGGTAAATCATCAAAGTGATGAACAACCAAGATACAACAAGATGGCAAAGAAAATCAATACGTTTGATTTTGATTTGATTTTATAACTTATGAGTTATAAAATGAACAAAAGACAATTAATGAAATATTGTCTGCATCGGAAGAATTGTATGTAGAAGTTAGTTAGTCTTCTTCCAAGTAGTAAACCATTAATGTTTAAATGGACTATTCAAAAGAAGAATTAAAATGGTGGTCCTATAAAGCTAAACAACTATGGAAAAATCTTGATTATTTATAACAAGATATTGGAATCCGTTAAGTCCTTCTAAAGTAATATTTGATAAAATTGTGTTATCAAATAATTCTCGTAATAACGAGTGTGACCAATGTGCTTATATTAAAAGCACATGGAAGTATATGTCTATAGACGACATTATAATCATGAGATAATGATCATTATATTATTTTGAACGTTGAGAAAATATTGAAAATAAAAATAAAATTATGTTTGATGTCAAAAGACGAGGGTCTAGACGATGTAATCTTATAGATTAAAGTCACTAAGACAAAGATAGTCTTATTGAAAGTCTCATGTTGATACATTACTAGAAAATTGATCTAGTTATCTAAAGACCAAGTCTTTACCTTGCAAAAAATAATGATAAACAATGGTTCAATTATAAATATTTTTGGATAGTTTGGCAGCATAATGAATTGTAAACTAGTAAATATGTAATTCCAAAATAAATAATCATTCAATGATATTATAAGGGTTCTTAGGTAATCTAAGTATCACCTTTAAATGGATTACATTAAAGAAAATATCCAATAGTATTAGGAAAGTACATTGGATATATGAGTCCACTAAGATTATGTATCTTGGAAATCCTCAAACAAAATTGAATAGCTCGATTCATGGTTGAATTCGAATATATAACTTGAGATAAGAATAGAAAAGAAGTTGAATAAACTTCATAAAATTATTGGAGGATGTTCCGTGTTGGACTAAGTCGGTGTCTACAATTATGAATAAATTGTGATAACCAATTGGTTACGTTAAGGGCACAAACGACATGTATAATGGCAAGTATCGACACACTCGTACACATAAGACCATTAGGCAATTGATCTCAAAAGAAATAATATAACATTGATTATGAAAATCAATGGTTAATAGCGGATCCGCGACTAAAAGTCAACTAAAGAGATCAAACATATTGCCTGTCTAGGGGAGTGAGATCAAAACCCACAAATTAAGAATTTCTATAGTGGACACCCAACCATGATGACTGGAGATCCCAAGAACTGGTTCAAAAGGGACAACTAAGTTATGGAAAATTCAGTGATGCACTAAGGAGTATATATTCCTATGGAATTATATATTTCCAACTCATTCCCGTGATAGACATTAGTGCTGCCTGCAGAGAGGGTAAAGGATAAGCGAAAGCTTTTAATAATTCCAAAACCTTGACAAAAGGTGAGGTATTGGCAGGATACCTTTAAGAGGACATCACCTATCTAAGTGTAGAAGTGTGGGCCGCTTCAAAATGACAAATACTTATGAATCCAAGATGTGCTCCAGGGCCAAAATGGACGCAACCGTGAGAACTGATGAAATGTGGGAAAACTATTGTGTGGTTATCATTGTCTTGGTTTACACAAACGGCTGGCAGTTCAAGACATCGCGTTCACTAACTAGCCAAGTAAATCCGATGCTATACCGCTAAGGAAGGTTCAAAGCCAAAAGCTACATATCCCCATTGCAATAGTTTCCACTTGAACTCTCGATAGAATCCATCGTTTTTCGCTAATTTCATTCATGTGGGGGATTGTTGGAATTTTATTTAATAAAATAAAATTATTTTTGAATGAAAATAAAAAAATATTTTTAGGCACCTATTTGATCAAATATGTGTGACAATGAAGAGGTGTGGCCACACCTCTTCACTTGTTTAATTTCCTAAGGGTTGTGTTCATTAATCACAACCATTGGAAACTTATAAATAGAAACTCCACATGTTTGATTTAATAACAACATAAAAATAAATTCAATTCTATAATTTTGTTCTATGGAATTCTTCCTTCTTTAGCCCGAAAATATTCTTCGTAGAATATTTTCTTCCGTATTCGATTCAAGAGTTTGAGACACAAAGTAACGTTCGTTGTACTCGGGATTTTGAGTGCTCATATGCCGAGTTAGCCGTTGTATCTTGGGAGACACTTGCCAAATAACCGTAAGCACCGTAGCGGGGCAATATTGTCTTAAGGAAAGAGTTTTCTCGCCTCGGCTAATCTTTTCGTATTTCGACTAATTTATTTGATCATTTTACTAAATCACTACGCGTTTTATGTATCGGGAACAACAATATATTCATTTTGGAAACAAAAAATAATAATAACCCCAAATAAAGTATTTTAAAAAAATATAGGAAAGAAAAAAATAAGACCATACCAATTGATTAGCGGGTTTCAAGTTTCAAGAATTCGGTGTGAGCGTCGGCGGAGGTGTGACAACGGAGGTGGTGCGGCGAAGGGCGGAGGTGGCGTTGTTGTGGGCTCCTGATGCATTGGAGAAGGGCGGAGGTGCGTCGGCGAAGGGCGGAGCAGACGTTGGTGTGGGCTCCTGGTGCCTCTAAGAAGAGCGGATGTGGCGTCGTCGAAGGGCGGAGCAGGCGTTGGTGTGGGCTCCTGGTGCCTTGTTGGGGCTAAATACCTAACACGCAAGTGCACGTATCGCAAACAAGTAGTAAAAGTGGACTCGTAAGAGTCGGCTGTCGATCCCACAGGGAATACTCAAATTACCTAATTCTAAGTACCAAATTCTAACAATTGTGATTCTTATCCAGCCTACGCAAGGTTGTCGAATTAAATCAATTAAACAATTAAACTAATTAAGAAAGCAAAGAATCACGAGAAAATATCAATAAAAACGGACCTAGGATTTTATCTTCCCCCTATGCAAGAATTGCTCACCCAAAACCCCTCAATTATGAAATATATGATTCATGATTATTAACCCGAGACACTAATTTACTCATAACCCGCTGTCGCGTGTATTATGAGTTTATTATTCATAAACGGTTCACTATATGTCTATGCAAACAAATTATGAATAAAGCATTAACTAACAAGTCTCGTAAATGGCTACCTATGGTGATATCTGTATGTCTACGACATCACATGCAATTGACACACTCATCCGGTGAAAACTACTCGAAGGTTCTTATACTTACCGTCTAATTATCAAAATAGCTCTGTCGAGTCAATCCCAATAATCACAGATAAAGCACATAAATTGATCAAGTTCATGCACTAACAATCATAACAAGTATAAAAAATAATCATAAAATCATAATTGCATAATCTCAAGAAAACGGGTTCACCATCCCCACATAGGGTTCCAACAAAATCCTAGATTAAAAACTTAGCTACTCATGTTCTCTACGAAAAACATAATAAAAATATAAAAAGACATAGATTAAGAAAAGATAGATAAAAGAAGAATTGTGATGAAGATTTGTCAATTCTCCGTCTTCGATTCTTCGTTCTCTCGCTCCTCTCGCTCCAAGCTTGTGTCAAAAGTCCTTTAATTCGTGATTGGTTTGCCCTTAAATAGATGTCCCAACTTGGTAGATGGTTCTAGGTTTCCTTGTGTGATTAAAAGTCCAAAATTGTCTCCAGCGTGTTTTGGCGCGGCCGCGCGAAAATCAGTCAAAATCTCACACGGCCGCACGAGAATCGCCGAAACCTTCTGCCCAACTTCTGCAGTTGGCACGGCCGTGCAAAAAATAGGCGAAATTTGGCACGGCCGCGCGGGCATTTTTCAGCCAATTTTCAGCATTTTTGGTTTCTTCCGTTTTTGACCTTTTTTGGCTCGTTTCGTCCTTGGAACTTCCAAATCGTCAAGTTGTACCTAAAATACAATAAACCACTCATTAAGCATCATTAAATCAATAAAAGTATACAAAAATCCTCGTAAGAAAGTATACATTGAGTGTAAAATATACACTCAACATGCCTCGGAGAAAAGCGGAGGTGGCGTCGGTGAAGGGCGGAGGCGTCGTCGTTGGCAGAGTGATGTGAGAGAAATAGTGAGAGAGTGAGAGGGGTAAAGGAGAGAGGAGAAAATTAGGGCATAAGGATTTTTAATAATTAATAAATTGCGACTTTAAAATACAAACGTCGCAAGCTTGAATTAAGTTTGCGATTTTTATCTTAATTTTGCGACTTTAAATAAAAATGTCGCAAATAACGTCGCAAAATTCCCATTCTACTTGCGACGTTTTCAATATAAACGTCGCAAGATTGCATTAAGTTTGCGATTTTTATCTTAATTTTGCGACTTTAAATAAAAATGTCACAAATAACGTCGCAAAATTCCCATTCTACTTGCGACGTTTTCAATAAAACGTCGCAATATATTTTTGGTAAAAAAACTTTAATTTTTTTTTTCCATTGCGACGTATTAGAATATTATTGACGCAAGTTTGCGACGATAATTTCATTTTCGTCGCAAATATTGAAGTGAAATATTAGCACTTAATTGTGCGACAATAGTTTGCGACGAAACTATTTATTGTCGCAATAATTTCTATAAATTTATAATTTCCAATTTTTTGCGACGATTTTGTACAAAACAGTCGCAAATCGTGCGACGAATATTTTTTCGTCGCAATAAAAAAGTCGCCTGAAATGCATTTTGGCCTAGTGATATGGTTGTTTCTTGTACTTGGGTGCTAAGAATAACCTGTTATATGTGAGGTATATTTCGAAATGAACTTTGAACAGAAATTTTGAACGAAAAAAGAAGTCGAGGCAAGAATTAGATTTTTTCTTCGTAAGACAAGATTGACCCGTATATGTGCTTACGTTCTTAGCCAATTGTCCCTAAGATACAACGAATTAAGGGTTCGAATTTTGCAGCACAACAAAAGTCGAACTACAACGAACGAAACGTGAGCTTTGAACTTTCTAGACACGAAGGAATAAATGAACAATATGCTTTTGTATGCAGCAAATGCTTAGAATTTGAATGAATTATTTTGCATTATGCACGGGCTCAACTTTAGGAAAGAAAGGGGGCCGAAAATGCGTGACATCTTTTCACAGGACCAAACACTAATTCAATTTAAATAGCCATCTTTTCGGATGATGAGGCTCCACTTGGCGCGCACACGAACAGTCATGTCCACTTACTGGACAGTGGTGTCGTCTAAGGACACATGTAGCTCTCCGACTAGCTAAAATATTAAATTCGGATAAATTAATTAAGTCCACAAAACTTAATTAATATAGCGGCCAAAATTACAATAACAAAGCCCAACGACCCTCCGGACACGGGCTCGAGGCGGGCGGACCATGGCGCGTGTGTGGCTTTACAACTTTAGGAAAGAAAGGGGGCCGAAAATGCGTGACATCTTTTCACAGGACCAAACACTAATTCAATTTAAATAGCCATCTTTTCGGATGATGAGGCTCCACTTGGCGCGCACACGAACAGTCATGTCCACTTACTGGACAGTGGTGTCGTCTAAGGACACATGTAGCTCTCCGATTAGCTAAAATATTAAATTCGGATAAATTAATTAAGTCCACAAAACTTAATTAATATAGCGGCCAAAATTACAATAACAAAGCCCAACGACCCTCCGGACACGGGCTCGAGGCGGGCGGACCATGGCGCGTGTGTGGCTTTACACTTAAGGGATTAATTGATCAAGTCCATAAAACTTAATTAATTTTGGGTCCAAAATTACATTCCAAAAGCCCAACAACCCTCTAGACACGAGCTCAAGGCAAGCTGATGATGGTGCGCGTGAAGCTTTGCACATAAGCTCATACTTGTTATTAATAACACTACAAGCTATTCAAGTTTCAGTATTTAAAGTGTTTTCATCAAGGCTCTTTTTCTAATGTGGGATAGTGATTTTTCACCTTCCCATTTTCCATAAATTAATCTTATTTAAGTGTCTATCTTTATGCATTAATTTGTCATTCATCCAAAATCGATTTTGAGAAATTAACTACACTAGATTCATCTACTCGAAACGTAGATCGTGAATTTAAATTATATTTCTATTTTCGATAAATAGAACTCACTTAAATATATTATTCAAGTTGGGTTTACACCCAAAATTTTCAATATAACCAAGTGAAGAGAAATATCCCCTAGATATGAGATCGAAGATTGAAGAAAAGAGAAATCCCTAATTCGAAGGTTGAAGAGGAGAGAGAATCCCCTAATTCGACCGAAGATGTGGAAACGGTCGATTTCAAATGATGGAGTTAGTGGAAGAATTTGAAATCCATCAAAAAAAAAAAGGGCTCAAAACCATGGAATTTTAGGGGTATTTGAAATCCCTTGATTTAAGTTGTGGCCCAAACGACGTAATGAATTTGGACAGAGCGGATTTAAAACCCGTCCTATTAGCGTATATATCAGGGCCGGCCCTGGGGTGGGGCGAGCAGGGCCCACGCCCAGGGCCCAATTGGCTAGAGGGGCCCAATTTTATATATTATATATATTTTTTATATATAAAAATTTATTGTTTTATTATTAAAAAAACATATTCTTTTATTTAAAAAAATCTTCTGTTATTATTTTTAAATTTAGTATTAAAGTAGACATAAAATTTTAATATTTTATTTAGTCAAACAAAAATTTATTACATATTTCTCTAACATTTGTTTAAAAAAAAAATCGGGGGCGTTGCTCTTGAATTCCCGTATTATTAGTCATACAAATTTTATTCTCGCCCAGGGCCCCCGAATACGCCGGACCGGCCCTGGTATATATTATATATATTACGTATATTATTATTATTCTTATCTATTATAGTTACCTTGTATAATAGGTTACCTTGTGTAATAGGTTAGGGTTTCCTACATGTAACTATATATATGATTAATATACGTGAGAGACACAATTCTCTCTTTTCTCCAATTATATTTCTCCTATATGGTATCAGAGCCTAGGTTAACCTAGCCGTCACCACCATTCTTCTCGTCTAAGCCGTCGCCCCCCCTTCTTCTCCATGGCCGACGACGCTTCTTCTCCCTCCACCGCCCCTCTCAATCCTTTCCACCTTGCTCATGCCATCTCCAATATCAAATCTCTTATCCCCGTTACTCTAGATCTGAAAAATCCCAATTATCAAAAGTGGAGCCACTTTTTCACAATTACCGTCGGTCGTTTCTGCCTCTCCGATCTTCTCCATGGAAGACCCCGACCGGATTCAATTTCCGCCGATGAATGGCAACGCGCCGACTATCTCCTCCAATCTTGGATCTACGGCACCATCTCCGATGATTTGTCCAGCATGGTTCTCTAAAAAACCTCTACCGCTAGTGATCTATGGACCGCCATCTCTTCTCTCTTCACCGATAACAAAGATTATCGAGCCATTCAACTTGAAGAAAAATTCAAGTCTCTCAAGAAAGGCACTCTCTCCATTCACGATTATTGCCAAATAATCAAAACCATGGCGGACAACTTGGCCGATGTCGGAAATCCAATCTCCGACAAACAACTCGTCCTACAGACCCTACACGGTCTTCCGAAAAATTACGGGACCGTCGCCAACCTCATCTCCTTTCAGAATCCTCTTCCCACCTTTCTACACACTCGATTGCTTCTTAAGATGGAAGAAACAAGACTAGCTGAACCGGAGCAGACCGCTGCTGTTTTCTACGCCTCCAACGCGAACTGTTCATCCAACAATTGCAACGGTTCCTGCAACAGTTCCCGCGGAGGTGGTTCTTCGCGCTATCAGCGCGGGGGGGGTGGCCGATCCAACCGTCGCGGAGGTCGCAGCACTAACCGTCACCCCATGCAGCACTACGACTACCATAGTGCTCACGGCGCATCTCAACTCTGGCGCGCACCTTACTGACAACCGTCAATTCTGGGATCCGCTCCAAATACATCGGGCCACCCATCCACTCCAGCGGCTCAAGCCTACTTTACTGGACCACCTGAAACCTACACCGGCCACTCGGCTCCTACTCAGATTCATCCGCACCAGCAGCCATGCCACAGCTCTAACAGTTCCACCAACAGTTGCAACGGTTCCTGCAACAGTGCCAACGTGGTGGATCTCGCAAACCGTTTGAATACGGTGACACTTCAGCAGCCTACTGAGTCACAGTGGTTCATGGACAGCGGGGCGACCTCTCATATGGCACCACACTCAGGTAATTTCAATTTTGTTTTTAATCCTGGCAGTAATTTCCCCAAACATGTCGTCGTCGGTAATGGTTCCACCCTCCTCATAACCCACATAGGCCACACAATTCTTCCCACCACTCCTTTACGCCTCACAAATGTCTGTGTCACACCCAATATCGTCAAACACCTTATCTCTGTTCGAAAGTTCACCCGCGATAACTCATGTTCGGTTGAATTTGACCCGTTTGGTTTTTCTGTAAAGGATCTTCGGAGTCGAGTCGAGATTTTCAGGTGCAATAGCTCCGGTGACCTATATCCATTTGGCGTCCCTCCTCCCACCTCACCTCCCGCTGCTTTCCTCACTGTCGCAACACATTCGTCTCACACTCTATGGCATCGGCGTCTAGGCCATCCCGGCAAACACGTCATGTCCCGTTTATTTTCTAGCACTTTTCTTTCCCATAATAAAGACCCTAGGGAGTCTCTTTGTAATGCCTGTCAATTAGGCAAACATTTTCGTCTACCATTTTTTTTCTCAAAAATCTACTACTGTTGCTCCATTTCAAATTATTCATGCTGATTTATGGACTTCTCCTGTTTCTAGTCTTACGGGTTTCAAATATTATCTTGTGTTATTTGATGATTTTACCCATTATTTATGGACTTTTCCTCTTCGAAATAAATCTGACGTTTTTACAACCTTTGTCAATTTTCATACACTTGTCAAAACTCAATTCCAACATCCCCTCAAAGCCTTACAAAGTGATAATGGTCGTGAATTAAAAAATGCTGATTTTCAAAACTACTTCACTAAACACGGCATCCTAAATCGTTTTTCGTGTCCCCGTTCCTCCCCTCAAAACGGACACGCAGAACGAATGATCCGCACTATAACCAACATGATTCGATCCCTCATCTTTCAAGCTCATCTTCCTCCTAGTTATTGGGTCGAAGCCCTTCATATGGCCACCCACCTACTCAATATATTACCTACCAAATCTACACAAAACCGGACCCCTCGCGAAGCTCTTTACCTCATCAAACCTACATACTCTCATCTTCGAGTATTCGGCTGTCTCTGTTATCCCAACCTCACCGCCACCACACCACATAAACTCGCCCCCCGTTCTACTCCTTGTGTCTATCTCGGTCACCCTTCATCTCACAAAGGCTATCGTTGCCTTGATAGGTCCACTGGCCGAATCATAATTTCTCGTCATGTTACCTTCGACGAAACTCACTTTCCTTTTGCTGAGTCAACTCCCCCCAAACACACACTTCCTACCTCTGCCTTGGACGAAAACACACCCTCCCTGTTCCTCCTCCCTCAAACTTCGTCTAACTGTTGCAACAGTTCCTCCAACTGTTCCAACAGTGAACCACCATGTTCCAACAGTTCGTCCAACAGTCCTATAACACAGCCAACACCTGTTTCACCTGCAGCACCACCTCTCGACCACGACCAGCCCACAACCCCTTCTCCTACTCCCACATCTCCTTCTCCTACTCCCCCACCTCCCCCACCTCCCCCTGCTCACCCTATGGTGACTCGCAGTAAAGTGGGCATCCACAAACCCAAAGTCCCTTTCTCTCTAGTTGCGTCCTCTACCTCTTCCATTCCCACCAACTATCGCCAAGCTCTTCTTGACCAAAATTGGCGAAACGCCATGATTGAAGAATATAATGCTTTAATTAAAAACAATACTTGGAACCCCTTCTTACATGGCAATCTCTCTGAAACTGTCTACTGCGAGCAACCTCCCGGATTCGTCGATCCATCTCGCCCCACTCACGTGTGTCGTCTCAACAAAGCACTCTACGGTCTCAAGCAGGCACCACGTGCTTGGTACAAGCGTTTTGCCTCTCACATTACTTCCATGGGGTTCAGAGAATGCAAGTCCGACACTTCACTCTTTGTGTACTGTCGCAACAGTTCACGCGACTGTCGCAACAGTTCATGCGCCTACCTTCTACTGTATGTCGATGACATTGTACTTACGGCCTCCACACCTGAATTGCTCCGCTCTATCATCGATGCCCTTAATCAAGAGTTCGCAATGAAGGATCTTGGCGATCTTCACTACTTTCTCGGCATCTCAGTTACTCGCTCGTCGAATGGGCTATTTCTCTCTCAACGCAAGTACGCTGACGAGATACTAGAGCGTGCACACATGGCTTCCTGCAACCCTTGTCTTACGCCGGCCGACACAAAGAGCAAGTTGTCTTCGACCACTGGACCCCCCGTTGCTGACCCTACTCTTTATCGCAGCCTTGCCGGTGCACTGCAATACCTCACGTTTACCCGTCCCGACATCTGCTATGCTGTGCAACAAATATGTCTATTCATGCATGATCCGAGGGAACCTCATATGGCTGCTCTCAAGCGTATCCTTCGCTACATTCGTAGCACTCTCGACCACTGCCTTCTCCTCTCCCCCAATCCGGACCTTTCTCTTATCGCTTACTCCGACGCTGATTGGGGTGGGTGTCCTGACACTCGTCGTTCGACATCGGGCTATTGCGTTTTCCTCGGCAACAACCTCATCTCTTGGTCCTCCAAACGACAAGTCACTACTTCTCGATCTAGTGCGGAGGCTGAATATCGAGCTGTGGCAAACGCCGTCGCCGAAACGACTTGGTTACGCAACCTACTTTCTGAGTTGCTCTGCCCACTTTCGAAAGCCACTATTGTCTACTGTGACAACGTCAGTGCCGTCTACCTATCCAGCAATCCTATTCAACACTCTCGTACGAAACATGTGGAGATCGATATCCACTTTGTTCGAGACAAAGTTGCTTTGGGACACGTTCGATTTCTTCACGTCCCATCCGCCTACCAGTTTGCCGATATCTTCACAAAAGGACTCCCTACTCAACTGTTCCAACAGTTTGTCTCCAGTCTCCACGTCCTCTTCTTTCCCGTTTCGACTGCGGGGGTGTATTAGCGTATATATTATATATATTACGTATATTATTATTATTCTTATTTATTATAGTTACCTTGTATAATAGGTTACCTTGTGTAATAGGTTAGGGTTTCCTACATGTAACTATATATATGATTAATATACGTGAGAGACACAATTCTCTCTTTTCTCCAATTCTATTTCTCCTATACGTCCAACCCCAAATCCGTCCATCCAAACGGACTCTTAGTCAATTTCCGAATAGCTTGATTTGTTTTTCTTTATCTTGTCGAAATTGGATAGCTTAATTATAACTTCACAATTTGATGGTAAGATTATAAGAGCCCATGCCTAATTGCCTGTGTTTTTAGCGCGCGAGTTCAACAAATATTGACCTAGCCTACGCTGGATTGACTTCAAATTAAATGTTAGGAACAGAGAAGGAATTGGAATGAAATAAAACTGAATTTGTTATTGCATAAGGGAAAACCCCTCTCTCATCTTCGATGCCTTACAATCCCTAACTAACTACTATTTATAGAACACTTAGACTAACTAACAGCTAGATTTAGCAGCTAATACTAGTCCACGTGTCAGCGTAAGAGTGGTGCACGTGATTCAGCCTCCTTTCTCCTTTTCTCGCGATATTGGAATGCGTCTTTGTAAGTGAAAACGCGTTTCTTCTGTTACATCCAAAACGGCACCGTTTTGTGGCTAACGGCCATAACCGTTACATTAAATTAACACAAATTGTTTTTTGATTAATGGTATTGCATCCACTGCTTTGATTATACGAAATAGTAATTGTGTGTGAATATTCCGGTTTTCCCTTAGCATCATTGCATGGACTCTCTTGTGGATGAATTATTGGCAATTCAAAGACCTTGTTCAGTCAAATTATCTAAATTCGATATTTTCGTCAATTATCAAATCTATGTGATTAGTTGGTCTTCCAACGTCATCGTTGAACAAATTCGCAAGGTCCGACATCTTTTGCCGATATAGAGATTCAAATTTTGCACCGCTCACAACTTAGCTACATGGGCGTTCTCGTCGAAAATGAGTGGTCTTATTCATGCAGATTGTATTCCTATTTCTTGCTTTTGTCACCCCTTGTAGACTCTCTTATTTATGTTTAATGCTATTCATCTATCTATCCATATCTTATATATAAAAAGACAATCTAAGGCATAATATGTTTACAAGTGGCGCTTTAGGGTTACAAAACCCTAGGGCAGTTTTTATAATTTTTTGATAGTCCTAGGACTATTTTGTAAGAAATAAAACATGTTTCCCATCTTCTCCCCAACTGTATCTGTAACTTCTCACACTATTTTTTTTTCTCGTAACTTCTTTTTATCAATTTCTTTAAACTTCTTCTTATAACTTCTCAATTCAAATTGCATATCACATCTGTATACAAACCCCAACAATAATTTAGTATTTCGTTCATGAAAGAATCGCACACAGAAATCTTTAAAAAATTATTGATGAGCCGAAAATTGAAGCGCCACCCATAAATCTTTTAACAAAATTAATAAAATATCCTGGTCCCAACATTATTAATTTGGGCGAATGGCAAATAGGCTCATCACATGAGACTTAAATGCACATTGGTCCACAAAAAAAAACAGTATTTCAAATAAACCCATCCCCATGTCTTTAGTCTAAAATACCCTCCATAATATAATTCTTATCAATTCCATCCATTATGCTCTAACTTTCTTAATATTACACATTGACCCCAAATTTAAACAAATATATCACATTAACCCATAAAATAATAATTTTTTTTTTTCCGGCCAGATTCCGGCTTGACTTTTTTTTTTTTTTTTTTGAAATTTTTTTCCGGTCGGTCAACCACTGTTGACCGCCAGTCTCCGGCGTTGATTCTTTTTTTTTTTTTTTCTTTTTTCGAAAATTTTTTTTTCTTAGAAAAAAATATTTTAATTAATATTACTGTTTGAGACAGTAATATTATGAATATTATTTTCCCGAACACTAATATTATTAATATTAATGTCTGAGACAGTTAAATTACTGTTGGAGACAATACAAGACAGTAATATTAATTAAAACAATCTTTTTTAAGAAAAAAAAAATTCAAAAAAAAAAAAGTCAATTAACATTTAAATTACTGTCTCCGACAGTTAAATAACTGTTGGAGACCGTAATTTAGCAGCCAAGATAGTAATATTAATTTAAAATATTTTTTTAAGAAAAAAAAAATCAAATTAACAGTTAAATTACTGTCTCTGACAGTTAAATAACTGCTGGAGACAGTAATTTAGCAACCAAGACAATAATATTAATTAAAATATTTTTGAAGAAAAAAAAAGGTCAATTAACAGTTAAATTACTGTCTCCGACAGTTAAATAACTGTTGGAGACAGTAATTTAGTAGCCAAGACAGTAATATTAATTAAAATATTTTTTTTAAGAAAAAACAAAATTATAAAAAAAAAAAAAAAAAAATCAACGCCGGAGACCCAGCGGTTGACCTACCGGAAAAAAAAAGTTTTCAAACAAAAAAATAAAAAAGTCAACGCCGGAGTCCGGCGGTCTCCGGTGGTGGCGGGTCAAAATTGAAATTATGGTTAAAATTGGTTAATTGATGAAATTGGGCTAAAATGAGGTGTAAATCATGAAATTGGAGTTGAATTGGGTTTCAATGAATTTGGGGTAATTTTGGTATATATAAAATGATTTTCTTTATTTGCAAATAAGTTTAAATGTGCTGGATTTATTTGAAAGACAAAAAAAATTGAATGTCTCTCTTTTAATTAAGTGCCCTTGTGATAGGCCTATTGGCCATTTGCCATATTAATTTATAGATATTTTATTGTATCAAGATGTTAAGTATATATCTAAAGTTGCTTTTTATGTTTACAAAAGAAATGTCAACATAAAGGATCGGGCCACGGCCCATATCATTTCACGATAAGCGTATGGTCTATGAATATTGGCCACAAAAGAATGTTCGTACTTGATAAAGTTTTGATTTTTAAGTAAAATAATATCATTATAATATTATTAAACTAACTTTTCAATTAAATATTTCTAATAAGTTTTTATCATTGAAAATGTCGGTTGATAGAGTTTTTATCGATCAACCGATTTTTGAGAAAAAAACCCTAAAATTAAACCCATTTTTCATGAAACAATTAAAATTATATGTCCGACATAAGGAGTCGGTTAATTATCATATTGGTCATAAAAAATGGTTCCAAAGTGGCTCGATTGACCAATAAAACCAATAACGACCGAGTCATAGATTTACTCTCAATGGTCATGAATGGTCATGAATATAGTAATGATTATATTATATGTGAATGAGTTGGCAAATTAAAACGGAGATGAGAATGCGTAGAAATGAAACAATTGATAAGTCCTTGCAATTGAAAATCAATAGAGAATGTTTATTGACTATAAGTCCTAACAAGGATAATTGCTCTTGTAATAATTATTTCACAGCAAAACTTGGCATTCTGTGGTAGCAATGAGACACTTTCGAAATGAAAATGGATTTTTTTTTACGTTCATTGAGGTGATGAATATATTTCATCCTATAATGCAAGAGTATGTCAGGCTAATCCAAATGAGTGAGATTCACACCCATTATATTGGTTCCAAAATTCAAAATAAATTGATCCAATTATTGACAAGCGAGGCCAAGTAGATCATGGAAAAAATATATATATTTCTCAATTATATTTGATTGTAATCCAGATTTTAGTCATAAAAAACAAATGACTCTTGTGATTCGATGTGTGGATGTTACTGTAAGTCCAACGAAAGTGGAAGAGTACATCTTGGGTTTTTTCAAAGTAGATGATACCACGTGACTTGGACTTTTCAGCGAACTTGAAGAGGCGTTAAAAAATCTTCAGCTTGTCATTAAAAACATAAGTGGCCATAATTATGACAACAATTCTAATATGAAAGGAAGACATAAAGACGTGCATAAAAAGATTATTTGATACAAATCCAAGAGCATTCTATATAACATGTTGTTGCCACAGTATCGACAAAACGATGGAGCATCTTAAAATATAATGTGAATGGTCTAACACTTAAGCCATTATGACAAACACTATGAAAAAGTCGTATTGAAAGCGTAAAACCATTCATTCTTCAAATCAAAGAAATAAGGGATGTTTTACTGGATTTGGCTATTAACAATGAAGATGAGGTAGCAACCAACGAGGCTCTTTGTTTTGTAACAAATGAGTTTGAGAATTTTGAGTTATTATTAACTTTGATTATTTGGTATAATTATTATCATTCGTCAATATAGTTAGCAAATATTTTGATAATGAAGAAATGCACACGGGTGTTGCTTTGCAACAGTTGAAATGACAGATTATATTTACTTTAAAAATTATGAGAAACTAGATATGAATCCAAGAATGAAGTTGAAGTTATAGGGGAGAAATAAAGAGCATCCAACCAATTATCCGAGAGAAATGAATTACCTGCACGAAAAAACACTTTGATGAGAAAACAATAAATATGTTACCCTAACATCCGAAGAATTCTTTAGAACAAACTTTGTTTTTTTTGTAATTGATCAAGCTCTTACTTCTTTAACGATAAGATTTCGAGACTTCCAAAAGTTTGAAGACATATTTAATTTTTTTTGTTGAATTAAAAAAAGTGGAAACTTGTCGCTAATGAAAGCTTGAAGAGTAGTTATGTAAACTTTAAGAACATTTGAAATGTGATACATGTTCTCATATTAATGGGAGATAACTATTTTTGAAATTGAGAAAATTGAGAGACAATTTACCAAAAGAGATTAAAAAGGCAATTTGGAGTATTGGATTATTTGTAAGTATTAATATGTGGTTTCCGAATTGATGAATTGCTTATAGAATACTCCTTACGGTACTCGTTACAGTTTCTTCTGTAGAGAGAACTTCTCAAAGTTGAAGTTGTTTCAGTTGAAAATTTTCCGAAAAACACTGGGGATGTTTGATTATGTTTCTATGGGATTTTCTAGTTTTCAAAATTTCTGATTGAAAAAGTAGATGTATTGGTTTTTGTGTAGAAAATGAGAATATGTTTGGATGAAGTTGTATTTTTAGTTTTATATATGTGTAGAAATGGGAATATGTTTGGTTGTGGTGTGTTTTCTCTACGAAAGTACGTGCAAAAGATTATTATTATTATTATTATTATTATTATTATTATTATTATTATTATTATTATTATTATTATTTATTATTATTATTATTATTATTATTATTATTATTATTATTATTATTATTATTATTATTATTATTATTATTATTATTATTATTATTATTATTATTATTATTTTTAGAATATAGTTCTTGATCTGGCACATATATTAAAATATTCTTATGAATATTTTTGGAATGAAAAATACTGTTAAAAACAGTATAATTGAAGATTATGACATTCCAGATAACCTGGATCTACTTAATAAGTGGACTATCCCTAAAATCGAACCAAAATTGGTTTACAAATTAGGAACCTTTGAAAAAATAGGTCTTAGACAAATTGTTAAAACAACTGAATCATCAGTTCCTCTTCATGATGAAGAAATGGTTATAAGACTACTTAATAAAAGTGACTTAATTCCTTTTAAATTCCATAAATTTCTTCATATAGGATGTGTTCAAATTGCCTTCAGACCATTAACTCTTGAAGGATTACCTGAAAGTTTCCTTGCTACTCTTAGAGATGGCAGGAATCTAAATTGGAAACAATCCCTTATGGGAATTATACAATCCAGTCTGGCACATGGCCCAGTCTACTTTGATGTTTATCCTAATCTTTCTTTATCTCTTTCAGATGTAAACATCTTAGATGCTTTAACTTTAAATGTTAAAACACATGGGTATAATTATATATAAGGAACATAAGTCATCTGCATTTGTTATAGAATTTATTATAAACCTCTTTTTACTTTAAATCCTATGTGTAAAAGAGTTGATAAAAATTCCAATGAAACTATTCTAATAGAAACCAATTTCAATAAATCTAAGATTACAACTCGAAGATCTATCAAATGGGAAGATATTGTTTTTCCAGATAATTGGATTATTGAACAAGCTATTCCTAGAAATCCTATAATAAATGATAGGTTTCAAAATATTGTTCAGACTAATGAAGGATCTGTACACATACAATTTGAAAATCGGCAAAAATATTTGCCTTCTCTTCATAGATCTAGTTCGAGTCATTCATACATTTCACCTTTTGACTATAATGTGGAGATTCCACAAACTTCTAGAGCTTCTACTTCTTGTCTAAGGGAAGATATGAGATCTGAAAAAGAAAGTCATATTGATGAAATTATAATAAACATAAATAATATTGTTCACAATATTAAAGAAACTGATACATTATCAGACATGAATTTCACAATATAATTTATGGATTTAAACCCAAAAATCAATTATGCTAAAGGATCTAGTGCGAGAGCACAGATCAATGAAGAATTTTATGATCCCAAATGGGATGAATTTAGATTATGGTATTTCAAAAATTTCTCTAAAGAAGAGTTTGAATACTTTATTAATAGTTTTTATGAATTCTGTGAAAAGCATAATGATATTATATATTATGTTCCTTGGTTCTTTAATACATTTGTCAAAGAATACATTTCTGTTATTGAAAGAGATTATAAGCTTCAAACAGGACAAATACAAAAATCTGTTTTTCCTCCGCAATCAGCTTTTCAAATAGAAAAGAATAACAAACAAATTAATTTTACTGCTTTTTCAAAATTACTTGAAAATGATATGCTTCAAATTACTACAAGACATATAAATCAACTTTTTGAAAAACAAAACTTCACCAACCTTTATTTAACTATTCTTGGTGAAGAAATCATATCTTTACAAGATAGAGTAGAAAGAATAATTTCTGCTATAAATCAAATTAAACCGGATGTTCATATACAAACTAGAAAGGAAACTGATATAGTTTCCATTGCTTCTTCTTCCATCCAGCCTCCTCCTGAAGTCAGAGACTTTAAATTTAAAAACTCTACTTCTCAACTTGAAAATTTTATAGAAGAAAAATTTAAAGCCTTTAACATTTCTGCTTTAGATGATGATACGAATAATATTGATGAGATTAATAAAATGAAATGGGCTGACAAGCCTACTCATAATAAATATTATTATAACAGACCAACTCCTTTGGATGTTCTTCATGAAGAACAAGAATATATTATTTCAAATAGTTATAATGGGAAAAGTATTTATGAATGGAATGTTGATGGAAATACTGAAAAACATATTTTTACTCTTGCACATCGTATGCTCATGTATAGTACTGTTTGCAAAACTGCTAATAATACTGACAAAAATATTGCCAAAATGATTATAGCTGGTTTTACTGGCCAACTTAAAGGATGGTGAGATAATTATTTAAGTCTCAACCAAAAAAATGATATTTTAGGATCCATTAAAAACGAAAATGGTAGTCAAGTAGAAAATGCTGTGTATTCTCTGATAACTACTATGATTGAACATTTTACAGGTAGATATACTGATAATAGTGATACTATACGTACCCTTCTTAGTAATCTAAGATGTAAAACTCTAACTGAGTTTAGATGGTATAAAGATACTTTTCTTTCTAGAATCTTTGAGTTACCAGAATGTAATTCTGGTCATTGGAAAGCAAAGTTCATTGATGGCCTACCAAGTCTTTTCGCTGAAAGAATTAAGAAAATTCTTAGAAAAGATAATTTATCAATCCTCTATGATACATATACATATGGAAATCTCATAAGCATATGTATTCAAGAAGGATTATCCCTTTGTAATGATTTAAAATTAAATCAACAAATTAAGACTCAAAATCGTCTTGAAAAAAGACAACTTGGTCAATTTTTCAACCAATTTGGTATGGATATACCAAAAGTAAATAATAAGGAATTCTCTTTCCAAAAGAGAGAAAGAGATCCTAAACAAAAATTTAAATTTAAGAAAAGAAAAGAATATAAAAACAAAGAAAGAGAGAGATATCCTTTCAAAAAGAATAAAAATTCTAAAAGAAACTCTTCTTTAATATGTCACAAATGTGGCAAACCAGGCCATTATGCTAATCAATGCTGGGCCAAAGAAAAAATAAAAAATCTTGATATCAATGACGACATAAAAGAAGAAATTTATAATATTATATTTTCTAATTCTGAGTCAGAAGATAATCCCGAAACAGACTATAAATCTGATTCTTCCGAAAGCTCTAATAAAAAAATGGACAATGACTCCATCTTCTCAGAGGAAGAATGTGAAAATTGTAGACAAGGAAAATCTTGTATTAATCATATTAATAACACCAACGATAATAATGATGAATTTTATAGACTCATGTCACAATTCAAAGATTTAAATATAAATGTCCTCACTGACAACAATATTTTAGAATTCCTAAAAAGAATAAAAGATCCAAATTTAAGAACAAGTATTATTGATCAGATGGAAGATATACCTTCTACTTCTAAAGAAGCAGAAGAAAATTATGCTCCTTCAAATCTATCTTATTCTATGGCAGAAGTTAATAAGCTTTTGAAAAATAAATATAGTAATCATAATACTGTTACTATACAAGATTTATCATATGAAATTGATAATTTGAAAAACGATATTAAAGTACTCAAAAGAGAAAATTCTCTCATTAATAATCGTATCTCTGACATTGAAAAAGGAAAAAATATTATCCAGGAAAATTTTGAGGAAATATCTTTAGAAAAAAATCATCTTTCCACAATTACTATGATTATATCCCAGAAATGGTATACTAGAATTATCCTTCTTATTGATAATACATATAAAAGAGAATTTATTGCCATGATTGATAGTGGTGCTGATTTGAATGTTATACAAGAAGGTCTTATCCCTACAAAATATTTTCATAAAACTTCTCATTCCCTGTCACATGCTGGTGGAAAACCTCTAAACTTAAATTATAAACTTCCTAAAGTCTATATTTGTAAGGACAAAAATTGTATTCCTTCCAGCTTTCTTTTAGCCAAAGACATTTCTAGCCAACTCATTCTTGGTCTCCCATTTTTACATCAGATATATCATTTGACCTCTGTTAATTCAAAAGGTCTCACAGGTACTTTTGAAGGAAAACCTATAGTTTTTGAGTTTATAACAAAACCTATACAAAGAGTTCTAAATGAACTACAAGAGCATATTGACAGAAAAGAATTTCATATTAATTCTTTAAAAGAAGAAATTAGTTTTTTATCTATTGATGAAAAAATTAAAAATCCCAAATTACAGGATAAGATTAAAATTATCCATAATAATTTCTTTGTTGAAATATGCAATGACTTTCCAAATGCTTTTTGGGAAAGAAAGAAACATATTGTTCCCTTCCCTACGAAGAAGATTTTAAAGAAGAAAATATTCCTACCAAGGCTAGACCTTGTCAAATGAATTCTGAATATTTGGAGTTATGTAAAAAGGAGATAAAATCCCTTCTTGACAAAAAACTTATTTCTCCCTCTCAGTCCTCATGGTCCTGTACTGCTTTCTATGTTAATAAACATTCTGAACAAGAAAGAGGTGTTCCTAGACTTGTTATTAATTATAAACCCCTTAATAAGGTTTTAAAATGGATTAGACATCCTATCCCTAATAAAAAGGATCTTCTGGACAGGCTTGTCCATGCCCTAATTTTCTCTAAGTTTGATTTAAAATCTGGATTTTGGCAAATACAGATTGATAAATCTGACAGATATAAGACCGCTTTTAATGTTCCTATTGGACATTATGAGTGGAATGTTATGCCTTTTGGATTAAAAAATGCCCCTTCAGAATTTCAACAAATTATGAATGACATCTTTACCCCCTATAGTGATTTTATTATCGTCTATATAGACGATATTCTTGTTTATTCTAAAGACATTGAAAATCATTTTAAACATCTGGATCTTTTCAAAAAGATTGTCATACAAAATGGTCTTGTCATTTCAAAACCGAAGATGGTTCTATTTCAAACAAGCATTAAATTTCTAGGTCATAACATTGAAAAGGGAAATAAATATTATTCCTATCCAAAGAAGCATTGAATTTGCATCAAAATTCCCTGATATTATTAATGATAAAACCCAGTTACAAAGATTCTTAGGAAGTCTGAATTATATTTCCCCTTATATTGAGAATCTCAATAAAGACTCTTCTATTCTTTATGATAGATTAAAGAAAAATCCTTTACCTTGGTCTGATAAACATACTGAGGCAATTAGGAAAATCAAAGAAAAGGTTAAAAATCTCCCCTGCTTAATGATTGCTAATCCCCAATGGGAAAAAATTATTGAAACCGATGCTTCTGATATTGGATTTGGAGGAATCCTCAAACAAATTAATCCCCAAAATAAACAAGAATATCTTGTTAGATTTTACTCTGGTAAATGGAATAATGCACAAAAGAATTATTCTACTGTTGCAAAAGAAATTCTTGCCATTGTCAGAAGTGTTCTTAAATTTCAGGATGATTTATATAATCAGAAATTTATTATTAAAACAGATTGTCAGTCTGCAAGATTCATGTTTATAAAAGATTGTAAACATGATATATCAAAACAAATGTTTGCCAGATGGCAAGCTCATTTAGCACCTTTCGATTTTCAAATTATTTATAAACGAGGGGAAGAAAATCATCTTCCTGACTTCTTAACTCGTGAATACCTGACATGTCTACATCTTCAGGAATGAGTACACCTGGACGTGGTTATCTTTCCTCTTATAGAGGAAGAGGTGGTAGGGGAAAACCCCCTAATCTAAATTACGATGGAAGAAATGATACCTCCAACACTATACTTCAGCATGGGAAAAAGAAGCTTATAGCTCAAAGCTTTTCTGGAAGTAATACTTCTAGTAATCCAAAAGATCCACTTCATGATGAGTTTCAAGAATTCTTGAAACAAAAACAGCAGAAAGAAGGTAATATCCCTGAGTCAAGTTCACATGCATCGTATGCCAATATTGCAAAAGATGATGATGATTCACATCTTTACATTGAAAATCTTAATAAGGAAATCATTCTTCTCATAGAAGACAAGGACTCACAATAAGCAGATAACCCATGGATAATCATGGAAAGATATTTGAGTAATAACTCTTTGTCATATGGTTCATACAAACCAAGAGGATTCTATGAAAATATCCTCGTTCATATGAAGAGTGTTGAGATCAACCATTTTTCTTCAGGAAATGAAAAAGATAAAGGAAATTATAGTTTTTCCAAAATCATTATTAAAAAGATTATATCTTTTGAAGAATGGGGAATTTCTCCCTTAAATGAGAAAGAAATGTTCTCCCAAAATAATATGAATTTTAAATTCAACTATTTTGATTATATAGAAAGTTTTTATAAAACTTTTTACTTCGAAAACAAAAAACAAAGACATTCTTGGTTTATTAAGATATGTGAAAATATTTTCCACAAACCAATCCCTACTTGGTTTTTTTCTTGGTGGAGAATTTTTGGACCATCAACAAACATTTTGCCTGAAAAATTCAGCAGCCTTATGAAAGAATGGGTAGCCATTTCTCCCAGCATTCAAAATAAAGAAAAATATATTGAAGGGAAAACTTCCTGCATATTTTTTATTGAATTTGGTATTCCATGGATCTGGAAGTGGAAACCAACTTTTGGTTATACCAACTACGGTGCTCCATGCTTATGGAGAATTGGTATGTGTAAATTCTGGGAAAAGCTCATGCGCCTAGATACAGAAACAGGAGAGATATTTGGCTCCGAAACCATTGAAAAAATTAAAGAAAAAATCAACATTTACAGAAATGATCAAGAAAAACGAGAGGAAGATGAGAATACTAGTCCTTTCAAACTCTTTGCTCAGAAATATTCTGAGATCTATCCAAAGGAAAAAATCATTGATATTTTCCTCGAGCAAATGAAGAAGGATATATCTAAACAGATTAGAAGTTCAGAATCAGATGCTTCCATGAACTCCGATTCAAGTTTTACCAAATCAAATAATCCTATGCAAGAAGCGCAAGACCCGGAGGATGATATTGAAGACCTCCCAGACATTGATAATGCATTTGAAAAGTTTAAAGACTCTCTCTTGAAATGATGAAGGAGATGACAAAAAATAAAAGTATGTGAATTATTGTCCTTCATAATGGGCAAATTGCTAATCACCTTTTTGACTAATGGGTCATTTCTTTATTGTGGTTATTGTTCACCTTTTTGACTTCTAAGTCATTTGTTTGGTGAAATATCACCTTTAGTTTTATTTTCTATTTTGAAATCCGGGGTTTCATGTCCGTGATTTCTCTACTTATAGGCATGTTTTTCATTTTGGAAAGGCATTCAGTTTTCTGCCTTTTCTCCTCTCTCCCAAACCACTCTTTTGTAAAAACCTTGTGTTTTATAAATAAAAGCTTGCTGCTGGTTTCCTTTATCCTTGTAAGTATTTTAATTTTCTGTATTTAAATTTTGTTATTACTTTATTTTCAGTTTTTGCCGCCTACATGGTCGGCTAGATTGTATATGTGCTAGATCATGGCTTGACTAAATATAGTTTCTGCTAACATGGTAATAATGTCATTTTAAATTCAAAAATTTTAAGTCGTGTTGAAGCTTGAATGAATCAGTTTGGTTAAATATACTTCGTGCCCTTTGTCTTTTTTGCCATCATGTCCAGGAGTGACGCAGGCGTTGTTGGGACTTTTCTGGGTTTTTCTTGTATATTTAAGCATCTGATTTGCTTTCATTGCTTTTGACAAAATTTTTAATTTCTGGGTTACAAGAAAAACCCAGAAAAGTCCCAACAACGCCTGCGTCGCTCCTAGACATGATGGCAATAAGGACAAAGGGCACGAAGTATATTTAACCAAACTGATTCATTCAAGCTTCAACACGACTTAAAATTTATGGAAAAAATGACATTATTACCATGTTAGCAGAAACTATATTTAGTCAAGCCATGATCTAGCACATATACAATCTAGCCGACCATGTAGGTGGCAAAAACTGAAAATAAAGTAATAACAAAATTTAAATACAGAAAATTAAATACTTACAAGGATAAAGAAGACCAGCAGCAAGCTTTTATTTATAAAACACAAGGTTTTTACAAAAGAGTGGTTTTGGAGAGAGGAGAAAAGGCAGAAAAATTGAATGCCTTTCCAAAATGAAAAACATGCCTATAAGTAGAGAAATCACGGACATGAAACCCCGGATTTCAAAATAGAAAATAAAACTAAAGGTGATATTTCACCAAACAAATGACTTAGAAGTCAAAAATGTGAACAATAACCACAACAAAGAAATGACACATTAGTCAAAAAGGTGATTAGCAATTTGCCCATTATGAAGGACAATAATTCACAAACTTTTACTTTTTTTGTCGTCTCCTTCATTACTTCAAGAGAGAGTCTTTAAACTTTTCAAATGCATTATCGTCTGGGAGGTCTTCAATATCATCATCAATATCATCCTCCGGGTCTTGCGCTTCTTGCATAGGATTATTTGATTTGGTAAAACTTGAATCGGAGTTCATGGAAGCATCTGATTCTGAACTTCTAATCTGTTTAGATATATCCTTCTTCATTTGCTCGAGCAAAATATCAATGATTTTTTCCTTTGGATAGATCTCAGAATATTTCTGAGCAAAGAGTTTGAAAGGACTAGTATTCTCATCTTCCTCTCGTTTTTCTTGATCATTTCTGTAAATGTTGATTTTTTCTTTAATTTTTTCAATGGTTTCGGAGCCAAATATCTCTCCTGTTTCTGTATCTAGGCGCATGAGTCTTTCCCAGAATTTACACATACCAATTCTCCATAGGCATGGAGCACCGTAGTTGGTATAACCAAAAGTTGGTTTCCACTTCCAGATCCATGGAATACCAAATTCAATAAAAAATATGCAGGAAGTTTTCCCTTCAATATATTTTTCTTTATTTTGAATGCTGGGAGAAATGGCTACCCATTCTTTCATAAGGCTGCTGAATTTTTCAGGCAAAATGTTTGTTGATGGTCCAAAAATTCTCCACCAAGAAAAAAACCAAGTAGGGATTGGTTTGTGGAAAATATTTTCACATATCTTAATAAACCAAGAATGTCTTTGTTTTTTGTTTTCAAAGTAAAAGAGTTTTATAAAAACTTTCTATATAATCAAAATAGTTGAATTTAAAATTCATATTATTTTGGGAGAACATTTCTTTCTCATTTAAGGGAGAAATTCCCCATTCTTCAAAAGATATAATCTTTTTAATAATGATTTTGGAAAAACTATAATTTCCTTTATCTTTTTCATTTCCTGAAGAAAAATGGTTGATCTCAACACTCTTCGTATGAACGAGGATATTTTCATAGAATCCTCTTGGTTTGTATGAACCATATGACAAAGAGTTATTACTCAAATATCTTTCCATGATTATCCATGGGTTATCTGCCCATTGTGAGTCCTTGTCTTCTATGAGAAGAATGATTTCTTTATTAAGATTTTCAATGTAAAGATGTGAATCATCATCATCTTTTGCAATATTGGCATACGATGCATGTGAACTTGACTCAGGGATATTACCTTCTTTCTGCTGTTTTTGTTTCAAGAATTCTTGAAACTCATCATGAAGTGGATCTTTTGGATTACTAGAAGTATTACTTCCAGAAAAGCTTTGAGCTATAAGCTTCTTTTTCCCATGCTGAAGTATAGTGTTGGAGGTATCATTTCTTCCATCGTAATTTAGATTAGGGGGTTTTCCCCTACCACCTCTTCCTCTATAAGAGGAAAGATAACCACGTCCAGGTGTACTCATTCCTGAAGATTTAGACATGTCAGGTATTCACGAGTTAAGAAGTCAGGAAGATGATTTTCTTCCCCTCGTTTATAAATAATTTGAAAATCGAAAGGTGCTAAATGAGCTTGCCATCTGGCAAACATTTGTTTCGATACATCATGTTTAAAATCTTTTATAAACATGAATCTTGCAGACTGACAATCTGTTTTAATAATAAATTTCTGATTATATAAATCATCCTGAAATTTAAGAACACTTCTAACAATGGCAAGAATTTCTTTTGCAACAGTAGAATAATTCTTTTGTGCATTATTCTATTTACCAGAATAAAATCTAACAAGATATTCTTGTTTATTTTGGGGATTAATTTGTTTGAGGATTCCTCCAAATCCAATATCAGAAGCATCGGTTTCAATATTTTTTTCCCATTGGGGATTAGCAATCATTAAGCAGGGGAGATTTTTAACCTTTTCTTTGATTTTCCTAATTGCCTCAGTATGTTTATCAGACCAAGGTAAAGGATTTTTCTTTAATCTATCATAAAGAATAGAAGAGTCTTTATTAAGATTCTCAATATAAGGGGAAATATAATTCAGACTTCCTAAGAATCTTTGTAACTAGGTTTTATCAGTAATAATATCAGGGAATTTTGATGCAAATTCAATGCTTCTTTGGATAGGAATAATATTTCCCTTTTCAATGTTATGACCGAGAAATTTAATGCTTGTTTGAAAAAGAACCATCTTAGGTTTTGAAATGACAAGACCATTTTGTATGACAATCTTTTTGAAAAGATCCAGATGTTTAAAATGATTTTCAATGTCTTTAGAATAGACAAGAATATCGTCTATATAGACGATAATAAAATCACTATAGGGGGTAAAAATGTCATTCATAATTTGTTGAAATTCTGAAGGGGCATTTTTTAATCCAAAAGGCATAACATTCCACTCATAATGTCCAATAGGAACATTAAAAGCGGTCTTATATCTGTCAGATTTATCAATCTGTATTTGCCAAAATCCAGATTTTAAATCAAACTTAGAGAAAATTAGAGCATGGACAAGCCTGTCCAGAAGATCCTTTTTATTAGGGATGGGATGTCTAATCCATTTTAAAACCTTATTAAGGGGTTTATAATTAATAACAAGTCTAGGAACCCCTCTTTCTTGTTCAGAATGTTTATTAACATAGAAAGCAGTACAAGACCATGAGGACTGAGAGGGAGAAATAAGTTTTTTGTCAAGAAGGGATTTTATCTCCTTTTTACATAACTCCAAATATTCAGAATTCATTTGACAAGGTCTAGCCTTGGTGGGAATATTTTCTTCTTTAAAATTTTCTTCGTAGGGAAGGGAAACAATATGTTTCTTTCTTTCCCAAAAAGCATTTGGAAAGTCATTGCATATTTCAACAGAGAAATTATTATGGATAATTTTAATCTTATCCTGTAATTTGGGATTTTTAAGTTTTTCATCAATAGATAAAAAACTAATTTCTTCTTTTAAAGAATTAATATGAAATTCTTTTCTGTCAATATGCTCTTGTAGTTCATTTAGAACTCTTTGTATAGGTTTTGTTATAAACTCAAAAACTATAGGTTTTCCTTCAAAAGTACCTGTGAGACCTTTTGAATTAACAGAGGTCAAAGGATATATCTGATGTAAAAATGGGAGACCAAGAATGAGTTGGCTAGAAATGTCTTTGGCTAAAAGAAAGCTGGAAGGAATACAATTTTTATCCTTACAAATATAGACTTTAGGAAGTTTATAATTTAAGTTTAGAGGTTTTCCACCAGCATGTGACAGGGAATGAGAAGTTTTATGAAAATATTTTGTAGGGATAAGACCTTCTTGTATAACATTCAAATCAACACCACTATCAATCATAGCAATAAATTCTCTTTTATATGTATTATCAATAAGAAGGATAATTCTCGTATACCATTTCTGGGATATAATCATAGTAATTGTGGAAAGATGATTTTTTTCTAAGGATATTTCCTCAAATTTTTTCTGGATAATATTTTTTCCTTTTTCAATGTCAGAGATACGATTATTAATAAGAGAATTTTCTCTTTTGAGTACTTTAATATCGTTTTTCAAATTATCAATTTCATATGATAAATCTTGTATAGTAACAGTATTATGATTACTATATTTATTTTTCAAAAGCTTATTAACTTCTGCCATGGAATAAGATAGATTTGAAGGAGCATAATTTTCTTCTGCTTCTTTAGAAGTAGAAGGTATATCTTCCATCTGATCAATAATACTTGTTCTTAAATTTGGATCTTTTATTCTTTTTAGGAATTCTAAAATATTGTTATCAGTGAGGACATTTATATTTAAATCTTTAAATTGTGACATGAGTTTATAAAATTCATCATTATTATCATTGGTGTTATTAATATGATTAATACAAGATTTTCCTTGTTTACAATTTTCACATTCTTCCTCTGAGAAGATGGAGTCATTGTCCATTTTTTTATTAGAGCTTTCGGAAGAATCAGATTTATAGTCTGTTTCGGGATTATCTTCTGACTCAGAATTATAAAATATAATATTATAAATTTCTTCTTTTATGTCATCATTGATATCAAGATTTTTTTATTTTTTCTTTGGCCCAGCATTGATTAGCATAATGGCCTGGTTTGCCACATTTGTGACATATTAAAGAAGAGTTTCTTTTAGAATTTTTATTCCTTTTAAAAGGATATCTTTCTCTTTCTTTGTTTTTATATTCTTTTCTTTTCTTAAATTTAAATTTTGTTTAGGATCTCTTTCTCTCTTTTGGAAAGAGAATTCCTTATTATTTACTTTTGGTATATCCATACCAAATTGGTTGCAAAATTGACGAAGTTGTCTTTTTTCAAGACGATTTTGAGTCTTAATTTGTTGATTTAATTTAAAATCATTACAAAGTGATAATCCTTCTTGAATACATATGCTTATGAGATTTCCATATGTATATGTATCATAGAGGATAGATAAATTATCTTTTCTAAGAATTTTCTTAATTCTTTCAGCGAAAAGACTTGGTAGGCCATCAATGAACTTTGCTTTCCAATGACCAGAATTACATTCTGGTAACTCAAAGATTCTAGAAAGAAAAGTATCTTTATACCATCTAAATTCAGTTAGAGTTTTACATCTTAGATTACTAAGAAGGGTACGTATAGTATCACTATTATCAGTATATCTACCTGTAAAATGTTCAATCATAGTAGTTATCAGAGAATACACAGCATTTTCTACTTGACTACCATTTTCATTTTTAATGGATCCTAAAATATCATTTTTTTGGTTGAGACTTACATAATTATCCCACCATCCTTTAAGTTGGCCAGCAAAACCAGCTATAATCATTTTGGCAATATTTTTGTCAGTATTATTAGCAGTTTTGCAAACAGTACTATACATGATCATACGATGTGCAAGAGTAAAAATATGTTTTTCAGTATTTCCATCAACATTCCATTCATAAATACTTTTTCCATTGTAACTATTTGAAATAATATATTCTTGTTCTTCATGAAGAACATCCAAAGGAGTTGGTCTGTTATAATAATATTTATTATGAGTAGGCTTGTCAGCCCATTTTATTTTATTAATCTCATCAATATTATTCGTATCATCATCTAAAGCAGAAATGTTAAAGGCTTTAAATTTTTCTTCTATAAAATTTTCAAGTTGAGAAGGAGAGTTTTTAAATTTAAAGTCTCTGACTTCAGGAGGAGGCTGGATGGAAGAAGAAGCAATGGAACATAATATATAATTTCATTATGCTTTTCACGGAATTCATAAAAACTTTTAATAAAGTATTCAAACTCTTCTTTAGAGAAATTTTTGAAATACCATAATCTAAATTCATCCCATTTGGGATCATAAAATTCTTCATTGATCTGTGCTCTTGCACTAGATCCTTTAGCAAAATTGATTTTTGGGTTTAAATCCATAAATTATATTGTGAAATTCATGTCTGATAATGTATCAGTTTGTTTAATATTGTGAACAATATTATTTCTGTTTATTATAATTTCATCAATATGACTTTCTTTTTCAGATCTCATATCTTCCCTTAGACAAGTAGTAGAAGCTCTAGAAGTTTGTGGAATCTCCACATTATAGTCAAAAGGTGAAATGTATGAATGACTCGAACTAGATCTATGAAGAGAAGGCAAATATTTTTGCCGATTTTCAAATTGTATGTGTACAGATCCTTCATTAGTCTGAACAATATTTTGAAACCTATCATTTATTATAGGATTTCTAGGAATAGCTTGTTCAATAATCCAATTATCTGGAAAAACAATTTCTTCCCATTTGATAGATCTTCGAGTTGTAATCTTAGATTTATTGAAATTAGTTTCTATTAGAATAGTTTCATTGGAATTTTTATCAACTCTTTTACACATAGGATTTAACGTAAAAAAAAGGTTTATAATAAATTCTATAACAAATGCATATGACTTCTGTTCCTTGTATATAATTATATCCATGTGTTTTAACATTTAAAGTTAAAGCATCTAAGATGTTTACATCTGAAAGAGATAAAGAAAGATTAGGATAAACATCAAAGTAGACTGGGCCATGTGCCAGACTGGATTGTATAATTCCCATAAGGGATTGTTTCCAATTTAGATTCCTGCCATCTCTAAGAGTAGCAAGGAAACTTTCAGGTAATCCTTCAAGAGTTAATGGTCTGAAGGCAATTTGAACACATCCTATATGAAGAAATTTATGGAATTTAAAAGGAATTAAGTCACTTTTATTAAGTAGTCTTATAACCATTTCTTCATCATGAAGAGGAACTGATGATTCAGTTGTTTTAACAATTTGTCTAAGACCTATTTTTTCAAAGGTTCCTAATTTGTAAACCAATTTTGGTTCGATTTTAGGGATAGTCCACTTATTAAGTAGATCCAGGTTATCTGGGATGACGTAATCTTCAATTATACTGTTTTTAACAGTATTTTTCATTCCAAAAATATTCATAAGAATATTTTAATATATGTGCCAGATCAACAACTGTATTCTAAATATAATATTTACTCCCATGGCTCTGATACCATTTCTAGACCCAGAAATTAAAAAGTTTGTCAAAAGCAATGAAAGCAAATCAGTTGCTTAAATATACAAGAAAACCCCAGAAAAGTCCCAACAACGCCTGCGTCGCTCCTGGACATGATGGCAATAAGGACAAAGGGCACGAAGTATATTTAACCAAACTGATTCATTCAAGCTTCAACACGACTTAAAATTTATGGAAAAAATGACATTATTACCATGTTAGCAGAAACTATATTTAGTCAAGCCATGATCTAGCACATATACAATCTAGCCGACCATGTAGGTGGCAAAAACTGAAAATAAAGTAATAACAAACTTTAAATACAGAAAATTAAAATACTTACAAGGATAAAGAAGACCAGCAGCAAGCTTTTATTACTATTGCTATTGCTATTGTTATTGCTATTGCTATTGCAACTATTGCTATTGCTATTGCTATTATTATTATTATTATTATTATTATTATTATTATTATTATTATTATTATTATTATTATTATTATTATTATTATTATTATTATTATTATTATTATTATTATTATTATTATTTGTGACGCCCACTACCGAAATATACTGTAATTTTTTTTTTTCAATAAATGAATACTATGACTATTAATCAATACAACAACTTCAACTTCACTACTCAACATTAAAATCATATACAATTGGCAACCAAAGCTCACAACTAATCTCGTATACATAGTATTTGAAGTACAATCATTCTTAAACACAACACGAGATTAAACTCTCTAAAATCTTTGAATAACTTCTACTCCTAAGAGCCTTCAACATAATCGTCTACTAATGCACCTGACACTGGGAATAAGAAAGAAAATAAAGGAGGAGTAAGTCCAAATGGACTTAGTGAGGAGTACAAGGGAAAAACAGTCGAATCAAATAATAAGGATAATAAGAAAACAATGGACAAGTCGGATATGATATTGGAATTGGTCCATCTAGAGAAGGATCATTTGGTAAGGTACAAAGCCAAAGTATGAGAGCACAACAATCTGATAAGAATAAGCAATTCCCACGGTAACAGTTTTGGATATCAAATATGAGACCATGGAGATTCCCATGGTAACAATTTGTTCATGTACCTGTACCTGCCTTGTGACTCCCTTAGCCGTAACTACATTATAACACCGATGTGGGAATGACCCTGCTAATCGATCAATAGGCATGCCCAGGTGCATGCCGATCTATCCATCAGCACAATTAACCTCCAACTATGTCAATGGTCTAGATCCAATATGGGTACTATCGAAGAGACCATCCACCGTCGGCCCAATACCGCCCAGCAGTCTTTTTCGAACAGCCCCGGGCCCAACTGGTCAATTATCCTTAGGGCGTCCCCAAAGGAATCAATCATATATAGATATCGGATATGCTTTCGACTATCTCAATTTACAATTTGAATCGCAATAATGAATTCCACTTTGGAAAGAATCAATATCATAGTTCAATAAGTTTTGGGATTCCAGTAAGTGACTGATCAGGATAATCCCAATAGGATTCCAATAACAAGTGATAATAATTTGTGGTCACGAAATCACAAGTCAAGAAAGGTACGATCAATAGTTTCAATAAGAGAGTGACCACAATTCAAGATCGTATAACAATTGATGAAAATGGATCTCAATCAACAATAGTTTACGGTTAAAATTGAATCCGTAGTTGTATAGCTCGAAAGACAAGTGGTTTCAAAGGATCAATGAGAAGTCAAGATATGAACGATCCATCAATTCACAGTAGGTACGAAACGAATGATTTAATGGCTAAACACAATAATCCTAAATGGTCCAAGAGTCGGAAAAACAACGATTTATGTTCACTGAACCACTGTAGAAACAAATCAAATGATTCAATGAATCATAATAAAAGTGGTTCAACTAATAGTCAAGTCAAGATGTGAAACGATTTAATATTGATAGAGAATTATATTGAAACTTGTTAAATAATTCAAGGATCAATGAAGGAACTCGATTGAGTAGCCAAAGAATCAGGATGATAGATTATTGGAATAAGTCTCGAATCAAGATGAGAACTTATTTGAATGGTTCGAGGAAGAAGATACGAACCATCAAGATGATTCCGAATAAATCATTATTTTCAGCAATTCAAGAATCAGAATATAATACGATAGGCAACAAGTAAGATATATCACATTTAAGTGATCAAGGAGCAATAACGGATATCTTATTCTCAGTGTGCATTTTTTTTTCCAAGAAATAATATTGAAGAAATAGAGATCCTCACCTGAAGTCCAATGCAAGTGCTATAAAAACACCTTACTCACGAGTCATGCTCAAGTCTTGAATGAGAGCTTTAGTACGCTCGATACCTAAAAAATATTCATCACTTAACAAGATTTTAAATGCTAATATAACCGTATTATTCCACTATATCACATAGTCAATTTATTGAAACATTTATTAAGAATGTCTTGCTGCCACAGCTTATTCGAACAATCGTTAAGATCACCTTACTTATCCGAATAACCTAAACGATATATCAAATTAAAGATATCAACTTCATCTACAAGTTCACTTTAGAAACCAATCCCAAATTATTGACCTAACACAGCAGTAACAGCCCCGGAAAATGATTGCATGAAACTGCCAGGTTTTTAAACAAATGCATTCGCTGGCACTGTTTATTAAAAAAATTATAACAATTTGTAAAGTTATCCAAATTGTCCAAATAATACACCAAATTGAACCTGAAAATGTAATCTACAAGTTCTCAGAAGACACATAGCCTAAATTATTAGCTCAATATAACATAAACAGCCCCGTAAAACGAATACTCAAAACTGCCCTGTTTTTACAGATTTACTGTCACCTGATTCGGACCTCTAATCAGCTATAAAACATACTCCTAATTCGACACAATAGAACACTTACTTATATTTTTCGAGGTCCTCTACGAGTTTTGTTAAGGAATTATTCCCAAATTCTCACTCCCGTCCCTTCGATTTTGGCTCCGAAAGCAGGTGCGGCAGCAGATTTACTATTTCTCCGAATTTCGCCAACATAGCTGTCGGGTTAAATTTCAGTTATATATAATCATCCAAATTTGGGGAAAAGAGATATTCCGATAGTTTTCGAGCTGCTCTAGAACTTTTGAGAAGAAACAAATCCGAAATTCAAAGCCTAAGTACCTCAAATCGACTCCTAAAGTTCAGGGGCAGGCTGCACTTCTTGCCGTCTTCCGACCACCGGTGACCTCCGCCGGCGAAATACTTCACCATCGGGAAGCTGGCTTCTCAAGTTTCCCAACAGTACTTTCGGATCGTCAAGACTCCATTGATAAAACCTTCTTGCAGCCCTTTCTTTGAAGAATCAATTTGGGGCTTTCTTCTTTAATCTCTCAATTCTTCAACCCAAACCCAAACGTAAATACTCAAAACCCTCTCATAGAACTTGATTTTTCCAATAATTTCTGTGATTCCAGTCAAGAATCGATAGAGAGAGAGGAGAGAGCAGGCGAGAGAGATGATGAAAGAGTGAGGAACTATTTGAGTATATAAAGAAACGAAGAGATGAGAAACTCATCGATAAAGATGACAAAGAAGCCGATTCGTTTAACCATATACCCAATTCTTAAACTTAATTGCCAAGTTTATAAAGTTATTACTATACTTATCCCCCAACTTTATCTATTAACAACAAAGCAGCCCCCAATTCTCATTATAAAGTACGATAAACTCTTGTCTATATATATAACATAAGCATAAATTACGGGGTGTTACATTATTATTATTATTATTATTATTATTATTATTATTATTATTATTATTATTATTATTATTATTATTATTGTTGTTGTTGTTGTTGTTGTTGTTATTATTATTATTATTATTATTATTAATGAGATGGGAGAAAAAATGGAGGAGAGAGAAATAGGTTTTTTTTTTTTTTGATAACCACAAAGAATTTTATTCAATCGAAACCAAATCCGGAGGAAGAGATGGACCCTCCATCTTAACAATTACTGGGTAGCTCGCAAGAGCATGAGCTAACTTATTACACGAACGTTTCACAAAAGAAAACATGCAACTATGAAAAGACAGCATACAAGATCTAATATCTTCTACGAATGCACCAAATGATGTGAAAAGAGGATCCTCCTTTTGGACTGCCGTAATATCTTAGAGCGAATCTCCTTCGATAATAATGGATGGCCATCATTTCGCCGAGGCTTTGAGAATTGCTTTAAGCACAGCGTGTGCTTCGCCGTCCACCGGCCTTAATTTTCCGTGAATTGTTTCCACGCTCCACCAGAGAATGGAGCCCTACAGTCCCTCGCGACCAAAGATACCCTATAGAAATCCTTATCCCGCGGAAGCGCTCCATCACAATTGATCTTCACCACGCCGTTTGGGGGAGGGGTCCAGACCACCGTAGAAGGTTGCTGATAAGGTTCGAATGGGGTGCATTGTGCAAATCGGAAAACAGCAAGGTAAGTGTCGCACCATTTGACCACCTCATGGGCGTCGATCCGCTCTTCCCCATGAACGTCCTTGTTCATATTCTTCCACGCCTTCCAGCAAACCACCATGGCAAGAGTCAGTGTCTCCAAAGTAAGCTTCTTTCGCACAAAATCCAACCAATAGCTAAACGATGGGAGCTCATCGCCGATGGTTTCCAGCTTAAAAGGTGCTCCATGCCAGACGTGCTCCATTCCCCTACATTTGCAGAGCACATGCATGGTCGTTTCAGGTTGTTTTCCACAAAATTGACAAAAGGGATTAGCCGAAATATATCGTATGGTGAGCGTAGTTTGGGTAGGCAGTATATCCATGGTTGCCCGCCAAAGAAATATCTTGATCTTGGGGGGAATTTGTAGTTTTCAAATCAATTTCCAAAGGTGAGAGGAGGAGCTACAGCTTGACGTGTTCCCTTGGCCGCTATTTCCTCTCGGAAATGACAAGTGAACTAGGATATTGTAATAACAGGTTTTTACCGAAAATTGTCCGGATTGTGAATAGTGCCAAACCACCCTATCATTAGCATGCAAACTGCCAATTGGAATAGCTAAGATCCTTTGGCGGTCAATTGGCCAAAAAAATTCGTTAATCAGCTCAATATTCCACAAGCGAGACTCATAGTCAATAATGTCTAAAACTCTATTCGGAAAGGAAGAGTGCATTGGCCTCCGGGTGAGGACGTGGTAGTTCCCGTCATCCCAGAGCCACGGGTCTCCCCAAATTGAGGTGTCCAGCCCATTGCCAATTCGAACTCTAAGTCCCTGCCTTACGTGATGGCGAGCCTGTAGAAGACTTCTCCACGTTGCCGAGGGTCGAGCGCCAATGAAAGCCGTCCACAAATCACCAGATGGGAAGTACCTGGCTCGGAGGATCTGTGAAAGAAGAAGACCCGGATTCGTAAGGACTCGCCAGACTTGTTTCGCGAGCATTGCCAGGTTAAAACTGCGCAAATCCCGAAAACCCATACCTTCTTTGTCTTTAGGTTTACACA